>NC_090295.1:29339596-29640725 GCF_037392515.1 Haliotis asinina
ATGTCAGTGCCGGTGTCCCATGCACTGGTGGATGTGATGGTTATGTCTCTTGTATGAGGCTGGCGTTGCCCCATGCATTGGTGTATGTTGTGGTGTACTCATGTGTACCAGTGGCGGTGCCCCATGCATTGGTGGATGTTGCGGTGTACTCATGGATGTCAGTGCCGGTGTCCCATTCACTGGTGGATGTGATGGTTATGTCTCTTGTATGAGGCTGGCGTTGGCACAAGCATTGGTTGATGTGTTCGTGTACTCATGTATGCCGGTGGCGGTGCCCCATGCATTGGTGGATGTTGTGTTGTACTCATGTATGTCAGTGCCGGTGTCCCATGCACTGGTGGATGTGATGGTTATGTCTCTTGTATGAGGCTGGCGTTGGCATAAGCATTGGTTGATGTTGTCGTGTACTCATGTATGCCGGTGGCGGTGCCCCATGCATTGTGGATGTTGTGGTGTACTCATGTATGTCATTGCCGGTGTCCTATGCATTGTTGGATGTAATGCTTGTGTCTCTTGTATAAAGGTGACGGTGCGCCATGCAATGGTGGATGTTGTCGTGTACTCATGTATGCCGTTGGCGGTGACTCATGAATTGGTGGATGTTGTGGTGTACTCATGTATGCCGGTGGCGGTGCACCATGCATTGGTGGATGTTGTGGTGTACTCATGTATGCCGGTGGCGGTGCACCATGCATTGGTGGATGTTGTGGTGTACTCATGTATGTCAGTGCCGGTGCCTCATGAATTGGTGGATGTTGTGGTGTACTCATGTATGCCGGTGTCGGTGCACCAAGCATTGGTGGATGTTGTGGTGTACTCATGTATGTCAGTGCCGGTGTCCCATGCACTGGTGGATATGATGGTTATGTCTCTTGTATGAGGCTGGCGTTGGCATAAGCATTGGTTGATGTTGTCGTGTACTCATGTATGCCGGTGGCGGTGCCCCATGCATTGGTGGATGTTGTGGTGTACTCATGTATGTCAGTGCCGGTGTCCTATGCATTGTTGGATGTGATGCTTGTGTCTCTTGTATAAAGCTGATGGTGCGCCATGCAATGGTGGATGTTGTGGTGTACTCATGTATGCCGTTGGCGGTGCCTCATGAATTGGTGGATGTTGTGGTGTACTCATGTATGCCGGTGGCGGTGCACCATGCATTGGTGGATGTTGTGGTGTACTCATGTATGCCGGTGGCGGTGCCTCATGAATTGGTGGATGTTTTAGTGTACTCATGTATGCCGGTGGCGGTGCACCATGCATTGGTTGATGTTGTAGTGTAATCATGTATATCAGTTGTTAGGTACCATTCATTAGTGCTTGTGATGGTTAATGTCTCTTGTATGACCCTGGCGTTGGCACAAGCATTGGTTGATGTTGTGGTGTACTCATGTATGCCGGTGTCGGTGCACCAAGCATTGGTGGATGTTGTGGTGTACTCATGTATGCCGGTGGTGGTGCACCATGCATTGGTGGATGTTATGCTGTACTCATGTATGTCAGTGCCGGTGTCCCATGCACTGGTGGATGTGATGGTTATGTCTCTTGTATGAGGCTGGCGTTGCCCCATGCATTGGTGTATGTTGTGGTGTAC
Source organism: Haliotis asinina (assembly GCF_037392515.1). Lineage (NCBI taxonomy): Eukaryota > Metazoa > Mollusca > Gastropoda > Lepetellida > Haliotidae > Haliotis > Haliotis asinina. Next base: position 29,341,188 of record NC_090295.1, read on the forward strand.
TCATGTGTACCAGTGGCGGTGCCCCATGCATTGGTGGATGTTGCGGTGTACTCATGGATGTCAGTGCCGGTGTCCCATTCACTGGTGGATGTGATGGTTATGTCTCTTGTATGAGGCTGGCGTTGGCACAAGCATTGGTTGATGTGTTCGTGTACTCATGTATGCCGGTGGCGGTGCCCCATGCATTGGTGGATGTTGTGGTGTACTCATGTATGTCAGTGCCGGTGTCCTATGCATTGTTGGATGTAATGCTTGTGTCTCTTGTATAAAGCTGATGGTGCGCCATGCAATGGTGGATGTTGTGGTGTACTCATGTATGCCGTTGGCGGTGCCTCATGAATTGGTGGATGTTGTGGTGTACTCATGTATGCCGGTGGCGGTGCACCATGCATTGGTGGATGTTGTGGTGTACTCATGTATGCCGGTGGCGGTGCCTCATGAATTGGTGGATGTTTTAGTGTTCTCATGTATGCCGGTGGCGGTGCACCATGCATTGGTGGATGTTGTGGTGTACTCATGTATGTCAGTGCCGGTGTCCTATGCATTGTTGGATGTAATGGTTATGTCTCTTGTATGAGCCTGACGGTGCGCCATCCATTGGTGGATGTTGCAGTGTACTCTTGTAAGCCGGTGGCGGTGCAAAATGCATTGGTGGATGTTATGGTGTACTCATGTATGCCGGTGGTGGTGCACCATGCATTGGTGGATGTTGTGGTGTACTCATGTATGCCGGTGGCAGTGTGCCATGCATTGGTGGATGTTGTGGTGTACTCATGTATGCCGGTGGCGGTGCACCATGCATTGGTTGATGTTGTAGTGTAATCATGTATATCAGTTGTTAGGTACCATTCATTAGTGCTTGTGATGGTTAATGTCTCTTGTATGACCCTGGCGTTGGCACAAGCATTGGTTGATGTTGTGGTGTACTCATGTATGCCGGTGGCGGTGCCCCATGCATTGGTGGATGTTGCGGTGTACTCATGTATGCCGGTGTCGGTGCACCAAGCATTGGTGGATGTTGTGGTGTACTCATGTATGCCGGTGGTGGTGCACCATGCATTGGTGGATGTTATGCTGTACTCATGTATGTCAGTGCCGGTGTCCCATGCACTGGTGGATGTGATGGTTATGTGTCTTGTATGAGGCTGGCGTTGCCCCATGCATTGGTGTATGTTGTGGTGTACTCATGTATACCAGTGGCGGTGCCCCATGCATTGGTGGATGTTGCGGTGTACTCATGGATGTCAGTGCCGGTGTCCTATGCATTGTTGGATGTAATGCTTGTGTCTCTTGTATAAAGCTGATGGTGCGCCATGCAATGGTGGATGTTGTGGTGTACTCATGTATGCCGTTGGCGGTGCCTCATGAATTGGTGGATGTTGTGGTGTACTCATGTATGCCGGTGGCGGTGCACCATGCATTGGTGGATGTTGTGGTGTACTCATGTATGCCGGTGGCGGTGCCTCATGAATTGGTGGATGTTGTGGTGTACTCATGTATGCCGGTGGTGGTGCACCATGCATTGGTGGATGTTATGCTGTACTCATGTATGTCAATGCCGGTGTCCCATGCACTGGTGGATGTGATGGTTATGTCTCTTGTATGAGGCTGGCGTTGCCAAATGCATTGGTTGATGTTGTCGTGTACTCATGTATGCCGGTGGCGGTGCCCCATGCATTGGTGGATGTTGTGGTGTACTCATGTATGTCAGTGCCGGTGTCCTATGCATTGTTGGATGTAATGCTTGTGTCTCTTGTATAAAGCTGACGGTGCGCCATGCATTGGTGGATGTTGTAGTGTACTCATGTATGCCGTTGGCGGTGCCTCATGAATTGGTGGATGTTGTGGTGTACTCATGTATGCCGGTGGCGGTGCACCATGCATTGGTGGATGTTGTGGTGTACTCATGTATGCCGGTGGCGGTGCCTCATGAATTGGTGGATGTTGTAGTGTACTCATGTATGCCGGTGGCGGTGCACCATGCATTGGTGGATGTTGTGGTGTACTCATGTATGTCAGTGCCGGTGTCCTATGCATTGTTGGATGTAATGGTTATGTCTCTTGTATGAGCCTGACGGTGCGCCATCCATTGGTGGATGTTGCAGTGTACTCTTGTAAGCCGGTGGCGGTGCAAAATGCATTGGTGGATGTTATGGTGTACTCATGTATGCCGGTGGTGGTGCACCATGCATTGGTGGATGTTATGCTGTACTCATGTATGTCAGTGCCGGTGTCCCATGCACTGGTGGATGTGATGGTTATGTGTCTTGTATGAGGCTGGCGTTGCCCCATGCATTGGTGTATGTTGTGGTGTACTCATGTATACCAGTGGCGGTGCCCCATGCATTGGTGGATGTTGCGGTGTACTCATGGATGTCAGTGCCGGTGTCCCATTCACTGGTGGATGTGATGGCTATGTCTCTTGTATGAGGCTGGCGTTGGCACAAGCATTGGTTGATGTGTTCGTGTACTCATGTATGCCGGTGGCGGTGCCCCATGCATTGGTGGATGTTGTGTTGTACTCATGTATGTCAGTGCCGGTGTCCCATGCACTGGTGGATGTGATGGTTATGTCTCTTGTATGAGGCTGGCGTTGGCATAAGCATTGGTTGATGTTGTCGTGTACTCATGTATGCCGGTGGCGGTGCCCCATGCATTGGTGGATTTTGTGGTGTACTCATGTATGTCAGTGCCGGTGTCCCATGCATTGTTGGATGTAATGCTTGTGTCTCTTGTATAAAGCTGACGGTGCGCCATGCAATGGTGGATGTTGTCGTGTACTCATGTATGCCGTTGGCGGTGCCTCATGAATTGGTGGATGTTGTGGTGTACTCATGTATGCCGGTGGCAGTGCACCATGCATTGGTGAATGTTGCGGTGTACTCATGTATGCCGGTGTCGGTGCACCAAGCATTGGTGGATGTTGTGGTGTACTCATGTATGCCGGTGGTGGTGCACCATGCATTGGTGGATGTTATGCTGTACTCATGTATGTCAGTGCCGGTGTCCCATGCATTGGTGGATGTTGCGGTGTACTCATGGATGTCAGTGCCGGTGTCCCATTCACTGGTGGATGTGATGGTTATGTCTCTTGTATGAGGCTGGCGTTGGCACAAGCATTGGTTGATGTGTTCGTGTACTCATGTATGCCGGTGGCGGTGCCCCATGCATTGGTGGATGTTGTGTTGTACTCATGTATGTCAGTGCCGGTGTCCCATGCACTGGTGGATGTGATGGTTATGTCTCTTGTATGAGGCTGGCGTTGCCTCATGCATTGGTGTATGTTGTGGTGTACTCATGTATACCAGTGGCGGTGCCCCATGCATTGGTGGATGTTGCGGTGTACTCATGTATGCCGGTGTCGGTGCACCAAGCATTGGTGGATGTTGTGGTGTACTCATGTATGCCGGTGGTGGTGCACCATGCATTGGTGGATGTTATGCTGTACTCATGTATGTCAGTGCCGGTGTCCCATGCACTGGTGGATGTGATGGTTATGTCTCTTGTATGACGCTGGCGTTGCCTCATGCATTGGTGTATGTTGTGGTGTACTCATGTATACCAGTGGCGGTGCCCCATGCATTGGTGGATGTTGCGGTGTACTCATGGATGTCAGTGCCGGTGTCCCATGCATTGTTGGATGTAATGCTTGTGTCTCTTGTATAAAGCTGACAGTGCGCCATGCAATGGTGGATGTTGTCGTGTACTCTTGTAAGCCGGTGGCGGTGCAAAATGCATTGGTGGATGTTATGGTGTACTCATGTATGCCGGTGGTGGTGCACCATGCATTGGTGGATGTTGTGGTGTACTCATGTATGCCGGTGGCAGTGTGCCATGCATTGGTGGATGTTGTGGTGTACTCATGTATGCCGGTGGCGGTGCACCATGCATTGGTTGATGTTGTAGTGTAATCATGTATATCAGTTGTTAGGTACCATTCATTAGTGCTTGTGATGGTTAATGTCTCTTGTATGACCCTGGCGTTGGCACAAGCATTGGTTGATGTTGTGGTGTACTCATGTATGCCGGTGTCGGTGCACCAAGCATTGGTGGATGTTGTGGTGTACTCATGTATGCCGGTGGTGGTGCACCATGCATTGGTGGATGTTATGCTGTACTCATGTATGTCAGTGCCGGTGTCCCATGCACTGGTGGATGTGATGGTTATGTCTCTTGTATGAGGCTGGCGTTGCCCCATGCATTGGTGTATGTTGTGGTGTACTCATGTGTACCAGTGGCGGTGCCCCATGCATTGGTGGATGTTGCGGTGTACTCATGGATGTCAGTGCCGGTGTCCCATTCACTGGTGGATGTGATGGTTATGTCTCTTGTATGAGGCTGGCGTTGGCACAAGCATTGGTTGATGTGTTCGTGTACTCATGTATGCCGGTGGCGGTGCCCCATGCATTGGTGGATGTTGTGTTGTACTCATGTATGTCAGTGCCGGTGTCCCATGCACTGGTGGATGTGATGGTTATGTCTCTTGTATGAGGCTGGCGTTGGCATAAGCATTGGTTGATGTTGTCGTGTACTCATGTATGCCGGTGGCGGTGCCCCATGCATTGTGGATGTTGTGGTGTACTCATGTATGTCATTGCCGGTGTCCTATGCATTGTTGGATGTAATGCTTGTGTCTCTTGTATAAAGCTGACGGTGCGCCATGCAATGGTGGATGTTGTCGTGTACTCATGTATGCCGTTGGCGGTGCCTCATGAATTGGTGGATGTTGTGGTGTACTCATGTATGCCGGTGGCGGTGCACCATGCATTGGTGGATGTTGTGGTGTACTCATGTATGCCGGTGGCGGTGCCTCATGAATTGGTGGATGTTGTAGTGTACTCATGTATGCCGGTGGCGGTGCACCATGCATTGGTGGATGTTGTGGTGTACTCATGTATGTCAGTGCCGGTGTCCTATGCATTGTTGGATGTAATGGTTATGTCTCTTGTATGAGCCTGACGGTGCGCCATCCATTGGTGGATGTTGCAGTGTACTCTTGTAAGCCGGTGGCGGTGCAAAATGCATTGGTGGATGTTATGGTGTACTCATGTATGCCGGTGGTGGTGCACCATGCATTGGTGGATGTTGTGGTGTACTCATGTATGCCGGTGGCAGTGTGCCATGCATTGGTGGATGTTGTGGTGTACTCATGTATGCCGGTGGCGGTGCACCATGCATTGGTTGATGTTGTAGTGTAATCATGTATATCAGTTGTTAGGTACCATTCATTAGTGCTTGTGATGGTTAATGTCTCTTGTATGACCCTGGCGTTGGCACAAGCATTGGTTGATGTTGTGGTGTACTCATGTATGCCGGTGGCGGTGCCCCATGCATTGGTGGATGTTGCGGTGTACTCATGTATGCCGGTGTCGGTGCACCAAGCATTGGTGGATGTTGTGGTGTACTCATGTATGCCGGTGGTGGTGCACCATGCATTGGTGGATGTTATGCTGTACTCATGTATGTCAGTGCCGGTGTCCCATGCACTGGTGGATGTGATGGTTATGTGTCTTGTATGAGGCTGGCGTTGCCCCATGCATTGGTGTATGTTGTGGTGTACTCATGTATACCAGTGGCGGTGCCCCATGCATTGGTGGATGTTGCGGTGTACTCATGGATGTCAGTGCCGGTGTCCCATTCACTGGTGGATGTGATGGCTATGTCTCTTGTATGAGGCTGGCGTTGGCACAAGCATTGGTTGATGTGTTCGTGTACTCATGTATGCCGGTGGCGGTGCCCCATGCATTGGTGGATGTTGTGTTGTACTCATGTATGTCAGTGCCGGTGTCCCATGCACTGGTGGATGTGATGGTTATGTCTCTTGTATGAGGCTGGCGTTGGCATAAGCATTGGTTGATGTTGTCGTGTACTCATGTATGCCGGTGGCGGTGCCCCATGCATTGGTGGATGTTGTGGTGTACTCATGTATGTCAGTGCCGGTGTCCCATGCATTGTTGGATGTAATGCTTGTGTCTCTTGTATAAAGCTGACGGTGCGCCATGCAATGGTGGATGTTGTCGTGTACTCATGTATGCCGTTGGCGGTGCCTCATAAATTGGTGGATGTTGTGGTGTACTCATGTATGCCGGTGGCAGTGCACCATGCATTGGTGAATGTTGCGGTGTACTCATGTATGCCGGTGTCGGTGCACCAAGCATTGGTGGATGTTGTGGTGTACTCATGTATGCCGGTGGTGGTGCACCATGCATTGGTGGATGTTATGCTGTACTCATGTATGTCAGTGCCGGTGTCCCATGCACTGGTGGATGTGATGGTTATGTCTCTTGTATGAGGCTGGCGTTGCCCCATGCATTGGTGTATGTTGTGGTGTACTCATGTATACCAGTGGCGGTGCCCCATGGATTGGTGGATGTTGCGGTGTACTCATGGATGTCAGTGCCGGTGTCCCATTCACTGGTGGATGTGATGGTTATGTCTCTTGTATGAGGCTGGCGTTGGCACAAGCATTGGTTGATGTGTTCGTGTACTCATGTATGCCGGTGGCGGTGCCCCATGCATTGGTGGATGTTGTGTTGTACTCATGTATGTCAGTGCCGGTGTCCCATGCACTGGTGGATGTGATGGTTATGTCTCTTGTATGAGGCTGGCGTTGCCTCATGCATTGGTGTATGTTGTGGTGTACTCATGTATACCAGTGGCGGTGCCCCATGCATTGGTGGATGTTGCGGTGTACTCATGTATGCCGGTGTCGGTGCACCAAGCATTGGTGGATGTTGTGGTGTACTCATGTATGCCGGTGGTGGTGCACCATGCATTGGTGGATGTTATGCTGTACTCATGTATGTCAGTGCCGGTGTCCCATGCACTGGTGGATGTGATGGTTATGTCTCTTGTATGACGCTGGCGTTGCCTCATGCATTGGTGTACGTTGTGGTGTACTCATGTATACCAGTGGCGGTGCCCCATGCATTGGTGGATGTTGCGGTGTACTCATGGATGTCAGTGCCGGTGTCCCATGCATTGTTGGATGTAATGCTTGTGTCTCTTGTATAAAGCTGACGGTGCGCCATGCAATGGTGGATGTTGTCGTGTACTCTTGTAAGCCGGTGGCGGTGCAAAATGCATTGGTGGATGTTATGGTGTACTCATGTATGCCGGTGGTGGTGCACCATGCATTGGTGGATGTTGTGGTGTACTCATGTATGCCGGTGGCAGTGTGCCATGCATTGGTGGATGTTGTGGTGTACTCATGTATGCCGGTGGCGGTGCACCATGCATTGGTTGATGTTGTAGTGTAATCATGTATATCAGTTGTTAGGTACCATTCATAAGTGCTTGTGATGGTTAATGTCTCTTGTATGACCCTGGCGTTGGCACAAGCATTGGTTGATGTTGTGGTGTACTCATGTATGCCGGTGTCGGTGCACCAAGCATTGGTGGATGTTGTGGTGTACTCATGTATGCCGGTGGTGGTGCACCATGCATTGGTGGATGTTATGCTGTACTCATGTATGTCAGTGCCGGTGTCCCATGCACTGGTGGATGTGATGGTTATGTCTCTTGTATGAGGCTGGCGTTGCCCCATGCATTGGTGTATGTTGTGGTGTACTCATGTGTACCAGTGGCGGTGCCCCATGCATTGGTGGATGTTGCGGTGTACTCATGGATGTCAGTGCCGGTGTCCCATTCACTGGTGGATGTGATGGTTATGTCTCTTGTATGAGGCTGGCGTTGGCACAAGCATTGGTTGATGTGTTCGTGTACTCATGTATGCCGGTGGCGGTGCCCCATGCATTGGTGGATGTTGTGTTGTACTCATGTATGTCAGTGCCGGTGTCCCATGCACTGGTGGATGTGATGGTTATGTCTCTTGTATGAGGCTGGCGTTGGCATAAGCATTGGTTGATGTTGTCGTGTACTCATGTATGCCGGTGGCGGTGCCCCATGCATTGTGGATGTTGTGGTGTACTCATGTATGTCATTGCCGGTGTCCTATGCATTGTTGGATGTAATGCTTGTGTCTCTTGTATAAAGCTGACGGTGCGCCATGCAATGGTGGATGTTGTCGTGTACTCATGTATGCCGTTGGCGGTGCCTCATGAATTGGTGGATGTTGTGGTGTACTCATGTATGCCGGTGGCGGTGCACCATGCATTGGTGGATGTTGTGGTGTACTCATGTATGCCGGTGGCGGTGCCTCATGAATTGGTGGATGTTGTAGTGTACTCATGTATGCCGGTGGCGGTGCACCATGCATTGGTGGATGTTGTGGTGTACTCATGTATGTCAGTGCCGGTGTCCTATGCATTGTTGGATGTAATGGTTATGTCTCTTGTATGAGCCTGACGGTGCGCCATCCATTGGTGAATGTTGCAGTGTACTCTTGTAAGCCGGTGGCGGTGCAAAATGCATTGGTGGATGTTATGGTGTACTCATGTATGCCGGTGGTGGTGCACCATGCATTGGTGGATGTTGTGGTGTACTCATGTATGCCGGTGGCAGTGTGCCATGCATTGGTGGATGTTGTGGTGTACTCATGTATGCCGGTGGCGGTGCACCATGCATTGGTTGATGTTGTAGTGTAATCATGTATATCAGTTGTTAGGTACCATTCATTAGTGCTTGTGATGGTTAATGTCTCTTGTATGACCCTGGCGTTGGCACAAGCATTGGTTGATGTTGTGGTGTACTCATGTATGCCGGTGGCGGTGCCCCATGCATTGGTGGATGTTGCGGTGTACTCATGTATGCCGGTGTCGGTGCACCAAGCATTGGTGGATGTTGTGGTGTACTCATGTATGCCGGTGGTGGTGCACCATGCATTGGTGGATGTTATGCTGTACTCATGTATGTCAGTGCCGGTGTCCCATGCACTGGTGGATGTGATGGTTATGTGTCTTGTATGAGGCTGGCGTTGCCCCATGCATTGGTGTATGTTGTGGTGTACTCATGTATACCAGTGGCGGTGCCCCATGCATTGGTGGATGTTGCGGTGTACTCATGGATGTCAGTGCCGGTGTCCCATTCACTGGTGGATGTGATGGCTATGTCTCTTGTATGAGGCTGGCGTTGGCACAAGCATTGGTTGATGTGTTCGTGTACTCATGTATGCCGGTGGCGGTGCCCCATGCACTGGTGGATGTTGTGTTGTACTCATGTATGTCAGTGCCGGTGTCCCATGCACTGGTGGATGTGATGGTTATGTCTCTTGTATGAGGCTGGCGTTGGCATAAGCATTGGTTGATGTTGTCGTGTACTCATGTATGCCGGTGGCGGTGCCCCATGCATTGGTGGATGTTGTGGTGTACTCATGTATGTCAGTGCCGGTGTCCTATGCATTGTTGGATGTAATGCTTGTGTCTCTTGTATAAAGCTGATGGTGCGCCATGCAATGGTGGATGTTGTGGTGTACTCATGTATGCCGTTGGCGGTGCCTCATGAATTGGTGGATGTTGTGGTGTACTCATGTATGCCGGTGGCAGTGCACCATGCATTGGTGAATGTTGCGGTGTACTCATGTATGCCGGTGTCGGTGCACCAAGCATTGGTGGATGTTGTGGTGTACTCATGTATGCCGGTGGTGGTGCACCATGCATTGGTGGATGTTATGCTGTACTCATGTATGTCAGTGCCGGTGTCCCATGCACTGGTGGATGTGATGGTTATGTCTCTTGTATGAGGCTGGCGTTGCCCCATGCATTGGTGTATGTTGTGGTGTACTCATGTATACCAGTGGCGGTGCCCCATGGATTGGTGGATGTTGCGGTGTACTCATGGATGTCAGTGCCGGTGTCCCATTCACTGGTGGATGTGATGGTTATGTCTCTTGTATGAGGCTGGCGTTGGCACAAGCATTGGTTGATGTGTTCGTGTACTCATGTATGCCGGTGGCGGTGCCCCATGCATTGGTGTATGTTGTGTTGTACTCATGTATGTCAGTGCCGGTGTCCCATGCACTGGTGGATGTGATGGTTATGTCTCTTGTATGAGGCTGGCGTTGCCTCATGCATTGGTGTATGTTGTGGTGTACTCATGTATACCAGTGGCGGTGCCCCATGCATTGGTGGATGTTGCGGTGTACTCATGTATGCCGGTGTCGGTGCACCAAGCATTGGTTGATGTTGTGGTGTACTCATGTATGCCGGTGGTGGTGCACCATGCATTGGTGGATGTTATGCTGTAGTCATGTATGTCAGTGCCGGTGTCCCATGCACTGGTGGATGTGATGGTTATGTCTCTTGTATGACGCTGGCGTTGCCTCATGCATTGGTGTATGTTGTGGTGTACTCATGTATACCAGTGGCGGTGCCCCATGCATTGGTGGATGTTGCGGTGTACTCATGGATGTCAGTGCCGGTGTCCCATTCACTGGTGGATGTGATGGCTATGTCTCTTGTATGAGGCTGGCGTTGGCACAAGCATTGGTTGATGTGTTCGTGTACTCATGTATGCCGGTGGCGGTGCCCCATGCATTGGTGGATGTTGTGTTGTACTCATGTATGTCAGTGCCGGTGTCCCATGCACTGGTGGATGTGATGGTTATGCCTCTTGTATGAGGCTGGCGTTGGCATAAGCATTGGTTGATGTTGTCGTGTACTCATGTATGCCGGTGGCGGTGCCCCATGCATTGGTGGATGTTGTGGTGTACTCATGTATGTCAGTGCCGGTGTCCTATGCATTGTTGGATGTAATGCTTGTGTCTCTTGTATAAAGCTGATGGTGCGCCATGCAATGGTGGATGTTGTGGTGTACTCATGTATGCCGTTGGCGGTGCCTCATGAATTGGTGGATGTTGTGGTGTACTCATGTATGCCGGTGGCGGTGCACCATGCATGGGTGAATGTTGCGGTGTACTCATGTATGCCGGTGTCGGTGCACCAAGCATTGGTGGATGTTGTGGTGTACTCATGTATGCCGGTGGTGGTGCACCATGCATTGGTGGATGTTATGCTGTACTCATGTATGTCAGTGCCGGTGTCCCATGCACTGGTGGATGTGATGGTTATGTCTCTTGTATGAGGCTGGCGTTGCCCCATGCATTGGTGTATGTTGTGGTGTACTCATGTATACCAGTGGCGGTGCCCCATGGATTGGTGGATGTTGCGGTGTACTCATGGATGTCAGTGCCGGTGTCCCATTCACTGGTGGATGTGATGGTTATGTCTCTTGTATGAGGCTGGCGTTGGCACAAGCATTGGTTGATGTGTTCGTGTACTCATGTATGCCTGTGGCGGTGCCCCATGCATTGGTGGATGTTGTGTTGTACTCATGTATGTCAGTGCCGGTGTCCCATGCACTGGTGGATGTGATGGTTATGTCTCTTGTATGAGGCTGGCGTTGCCTCATACATTGGTGTATGTTGTGGTGTACTCATGTATACCAGTGGCGGTGCCCCATGCATTGGTGGATGTTGCGGTGTACTCATGTATGCCGGTGTCGGTGCACCAAGCATTGGTGGATGTTGTGGTGTACTCATGTATGCCGGTGGTGGTGCACCATGCATTGGTGGATGTTATGCTGTAGTCATGTATGTCAGTGCCGGTGTCCCATGCACTGGTGGATGTGATGGTTATGTCTCTTGTATGACGCTGGCGTTGCCTCATGCATTGGTGTATGTTGTGGTGTACTCATGTATACCAGTGGCGGTGCCCCATGCATTGGTGGATGTTGCGGTGTACTCATGGATGTCAGTGCCGGTGTCCCATGCATTGTTGGATGTAATGCTTGTGTCTCTTGTATAAAGCTGACGGTGCGCCATGCAATGGTGGATGTTGTCGTGTACTCTTGTAAGCCGGTGGCGGTGCAAAATGCATTGGTGGATGTTATGGTGTACTCATGTATGCCGGTGGTGGTGCACCATGCATTGGTGGATGTTGTGGTGTACTCATGTATGCCGGTGGCAGTGTGCCATGCATTGGTGGATGTTGTGGTGTACTCATGTATGCCGGTGGCGGTGCACCATGCATTGGTTGATGTTGTAGTGTAATCATGTATATCAGTTGTTAGGTACCATTCATTAGTGCTTGTGATGGTTAATGTCTCTTGTATGACCCTGGCGTTGGCACAAGCATTGGTTGATGTTGTGGTGTACTCATGTATGCCGGTGTCGGTGCACCAAGCATTGGTGGATGTTGTGGTGTACTCATGTATGCCGGTGGTGGTGTACCATGCATTGGTGGATGTTATGCTGTACTCATGTATGTCAGTGCCGGTGTCCCATGCACTGGTGGATGTGATGGTTATGTCTCTTGTATGAGGCTGGCGTTGCCCCATGCATTGGTGTATGTTGTGGTGTACTCATGTATACCAGTGGCGGTGCCCCATGCATTGGTGGATGTTGCGGTGTACTCATGGATGTCAGTGCCGGTGTCCCATTCACTGGTGGATGTGATGGTTGTGTCTCTTGTATGAGGCTGGCGTTGGCACAAGCATTGGTTGATGTGTTCGTGTACTCATGTATGCCGGTGGCGGTGCCCCATGCATTGGTGGATGTTGTGTTGTACTCATGTATGTCAGTGCCGGTGTCCCATGCACTGGTGGATGTGATGGTTATGTCTCTTGTATGAGGCTGGCGTTGGCATAAGCATTGGTTGATGTTGTCGTGTACTCATGTATGCCGGTGGCGGTGCCCCATGCATTGTGGATGTTGTGGTGTACTCATGTATGTCATTGCCGGTGTCCTATGCATTGTTGGATGTAATGCTTGTGTCTCTTGTATAAAGCTGACGGTGCGCCATGCAATGGTGGATGTTGTCGTGTACTCATGTATGCCGTTGGCGGTGACTCATGAATTGGTGGATGTTGTGGTGTACTCATGTATGCCGGTGGCGGTGCACCATGCATTGGTGGATGTTGTGGTGTACTCATGTATGCCGGTGGCGGTGCACCATGCATTGGTGGATGTTGTGGTGTACTCATGTATGTCAGTGCCGGTGCCTCATGAATTGGTGGATGTTGTGGTGTACTCATGTATGCCGGTGTCGGTGCACCAAGCATTGGTGGATGTTGTGGTGTACTCATGTATGTCAGTGCCGGTGTCCCATGCACTGGTGGATGTGATGGTTATGTCTCTTGTATGAGGCTGGCGTTGGCATAAGCATTGGTTGATGTTGTCGTGTACTCATGTATGCCGGTGGCGGTGCCCCATGCATTGGTGGATGTTGTGGTGTACTCATGTATGTCAGTGCCGGTGTCCCATGCATTGTTGGATGTAATGCTTGTGTCTCTTGTATAAAGCTGATGGTGCGCCATGCAATGGTGGATGTTGTCGTGTACTCATGTATGCCGTTGGCGGTGCCTCATGAATTGGTGGATGTTGTGGTGTACTCATGTATGCCGGTGGCGGTGCACCATGCATTGGTGGATGTTGTGGTGTACTCATGTATGCCGGTGGCGGTGCCTCATGAATTGGTGGATGTTTTAGTGTACTCATGTATGCCGGTGGCGGTGCACCATGCATTGGTGGATGTTGTGGTGTACTCATGTATGTCAGTGCCGGTGTCCTATGCATTGTTGGATGTAATGGTTATGTCTCTTGTATGAGCCTGACGGTGCGCCATCCATTGGTGGATGTTGCAGTGTACTCTTGTAAGCCGGTGGCGGTGCAAAATGCATTGGTGGATGTTATGGTGTACTCATGTATGCCGGTGGTGGTGCACCATGCATTGGTGGATGTTGTGGTGTACTCATGTATGCCGGTGGCAGTGTGCCATGCATTGGTGGATGTTGTGGTGTACTCATGTATGCCGGTGGCGGTGCACCATGCATTGGTTGATGTTGTAGTGTAATCATGTATATCAGTTGTTAGGTACCATTCATTAGTGCTTGTGATGGTTAATGTCTCTTGTATGACCCTGGCGTTGGCACAAGCATTGGTTGATGTTGTGGTGTACTCATGTATGCCGGTGGCGGTGCCCCATGCATTGGTGGATGTTGCGGTGTACTCATGTATGCCGGTGTCGGTGCACCAAGCATTGGTGGATGTTGTGGTGTACTCATGTATGCCGGTGGTGGTGCACCATGCATTGGTGGATGTTATGCTGTACTCATGTATGTCAGTGCCGGTGTCCCATGCACTGGTGGATGTGATGGTTATGTGTCTTGTATGAGGCTGGCGTTGCCCCATGCATTGGTGTATGTTGTGGTGTACTCATGTATACCAGTGGCGGTGCCCCATGCATTGGTGGATGTTGCGGTGTACTCATGGATGTCAGTGCCGGTGTCCCATTCACTGGTGGATGTGATGGTTTTGTCTCTTGTATGAGGCTGGCGTTGGCACAAGCATTGGTTGATGTGTTCGTGTACTCATGTATGCCGGTGGCGGTGCCCCATGCATTGGTGGATGTTGTGTTGTACTCATGTATGTCAGTGCCGGTGTCCTATGCATTGTTGGATGTAATGCTTGTGTCTCTTGTATAAAGCTGATGGTGCGCCATGCAATGGTGGATGTTGTGGTGTACTCATGTATGCCGTTGGCGGTGCCTCATGAATTGGTGGATGTTGTGGTGTACTCATGTATGCCGGTGGCGGTGCCTCATGAATTGGTGGATGTTGTGGTGTACTCATGTATGCCGGTGGTGGTGCACCATGCATTGGTGGATGTTATGCTGTACTCATGTATGTCAATGCCGGTGTCCCATGCACTGGTGGATGTGATGGTTATGTCTCTTGTATGAGGCTGGCGTTGCCAAATGCATTGGTTGATGTTGTCGTGTACTCATGTATGCCGGTGGCGGTGCCCCATGCATTGGTGGATGTTGTGGTGTACTCATGTATGTCAGTGCCGGTGTCCTATGCATTGTTGGATGTAATGCTTGTGTCTCTTGTATAAAGCTGACGGTGCGCCATGCATTGGTGGATGTTGTAGTGTACTCATGTATGCCGTTGGCGGTGCCTCATGAATTGGTGGATGTTGTGGTGTACTCATGTATGCCGGTGGCGGTGCACCATGCATTGGTGGATGTTGTGGTGTACTCATGTATACCGGTGGCGGTGCCTCATGAATTGGTGGATGTTGTCGTGTACTCATGTATGCCGGTGGCGGTGCACCATGCATTGGTGGATGTTGTGGTGTACTCATGTATGTCAGTGCCGGTGTCCTATGCATTGTTGGATGTAATGGTTATGTCTCTTGTATGAGCCTGACGGTGCGCCATCCATTGGTGGATGTTGCAGTGTACTCTTGTAAGCCGGTGGCGGTGCAAAATGCATTGGTGGATGTTATGGTGTACTCATGTATGCCGGTGGTGGTGCACCATGCATTGGTGGATGTTGTGGTGTACTCATGTATGCCGGTGGCAGTGTGCCATGCATTGGTGGATGTTGTGGTGTACTCATGTATGCCGGTGGCGGTGCACCATGCATTGGTTGATGTTGTAGTGTAATCATGTATATCAGTTGTTAGGTACCATTCATTAGTGCTTGTGATGGTTAATGTCTCTTGTATGACCCTGGCGTTGGCACAAGCATTGGTTGATGTTGTGGTGTACTCATGTATGCCGGTGGCGGTGCCCCATGCATTGGTGGATGTTGCGGTGTACTCATGTATGCCGGTGTCGGTGCACCAAGCATTGGTGGATGTTGTGGTGTACTCATGTATGCCGGTGGTGGTGCACCATGCATTGGTGGATGTTATGCTGTACTCATGTATGTCAGTGCCGGTGTCCCATGCACTGGTGGATGTGATGGTTATGTGTCTTGTATGAGGCTGGCGTTGCCCCATGCATTGGTTTATGTTGTGGTTTACTCATGTATACCAGTGGCGGTGCCCCATGCATTGGTGGATGTTGCGGTGTACTCATGGATGTCAGTGCCGGTGTCCCATTCACTGGTGGATGTGATGGTTATGTCTCTTGTATGAGGCTGGCGTTGGCACAAGCATTGGTTGATGTGTTCGTGTACTCATGTATGCCGGTGGCGGTGCCACATGCATTGGTGGATGTTGTGTTGTACTCATGTATGTCAGTGCCGGTGTCCCATGCACTGGTGGATGTGATGGTTATGTCTCTTGTATGAGGCTGGCGTTGGCATAAGCATTGGTTGATGTTGTCGTGTACTCATGTATGCCGGTGGCGGTGCCCCATGCATTGGTGGATGTTGTGGTGTACTCATGTATGTCAGTGCCGGTGTCCTATGCATTGTTGGATGTAATGCTTGTGTCTCTTGTATAAAGCTGATGGTGCGCCATGCAATGGTGGATGTTGTGGTGTACTCATGTATGCCGTTGGCGGTGCCTCATGAATTGGTGGATGTTGTGGTGTACTCATGTATGCCGGTGGCGGTGCACCATGCATTGGTGGATGTTGTGGTGTACTCATGTATGCCGGTGGCGGTGCCTCATGAATTGGTGGATGTTTTAGTGTACTCATGTATGCCGGTGGCGGTGCACCATGCATTGGTGGATGTTGTGGTGTACTCATGTATGTCAGTGCCGGTGTCCTATGCATTGTTGGATGTAATGGTTATGTCTCTTGTATGAGCCTGACGGTGCGCCATCCATTGGTGGATGTTGCAGTGTACTCTTGTAAGCCGGTGGCGGTGCAAAATGCATTGGTGGATGTTATGGTGTACTCATGTATGCCGGTGGTGGTGCACCATGCATTGGTGGATGTTGTGGTGTACTCATGTATGCCGGTGGCAGTGTGCCATGCATTGGTGGATGTTGTGGTGTACTCATGTATGCCGGTGGCGGTGCACCATGCATTGGTTGATGTTGTAGTGTAATCATGTATATCAGTTGTTAGGTACCATTCATTAGTGCTTGTGATGGTTAATGTCTCTTGTATGACCCTGGCGTTGGCACAAGCATTGGTTGATGTTGTGGTGTACTCATGTATGCCGGTGGCGGTGCCCCATGCATTGGTGGATGTTGCGGTGTACTCATGTATGCCGGTGGTGGTGCACCATGCATTGGTGGATGTTATGCTGTACTCATGTATGTCAGTGCCGGTGTCCCATGCACTGGTGGATGTGATGGTTATGTGTCTTGTATGAGGCTGGCGTTGCCCCATGCATTGGTGTATGTTGTGGTGTACTCATGTATACCAGTGGCGGTGCCCCATGCATTGGTGGATGTTGCGGTGTACTCATGGATGTCAGTGCCGGTGTCCCATTCACTGGTGGATGTGATGGTTATGTCTCTTGTATGAGGCTGGCGTTGGCACAAGCATTGGTTGATGTGTTCGTGTACTCATGTATGCCGGTGGCGGTGCCCCATGCATTGGTGGATGTTGTGTTGTACTCATGTATGTCAGTGCCGGTGTCCTATGCATTGTTGGATGTAATGCTTGTGTCTCTTGTATAAAGCTGATGGTGCGCCATGCAATGGTGGATGTTGTGGTGTACTCATGTATGCCGTTGGCGGTGCCTCATGAATTGGTGGATGTTGTGGTGTACTCATGTATGCCGGTGGCGGTGCACCATGCATTGGTGGATGTTGTGGTGTACTCATGTATGCCGGTGGCGGTGCCTCATGAATTGGTGGATGTTGTGGTGTACTCATGTATGCCGGTGGTGGTGCACCATGCATTGGTGGATGTTATGCTGTACTCATGTATGTCAATGCCGGTGTCCCATGCACTGGTGGATGTGATGGTTATGTCTCTTGTATGAGGCTGGCGTTGCCAAATGCATTGGTTGATGTTGTCGTGTACTCATGTATGCCGGTGGCGGTGCCCCATGCATTGGTGGATGTTGTGGTGTACTCATGTATGTCAGTGCCGGTGTCCTATGCATTGTTGGATGTAATGCTTGTGTCTCTTGTATAAAGCTGACGGTGCGCCATGCATTGGTGGATGTTGTAGTGTACTCATGTATGCCGTTGGCGGTGCCTCATGAATTGGTGGATGTTGTGGTGTACTCATGTATGCCGGTGGCGGTGCACCATGCATTGGTGGATGTTGTGGTGTACTCATGTATGCCGGTGGCGGTGCCTCATGAATTGGTGGATGTTGTAGTGTACTCATGTATGCCGGTGGCGGTGCACCATGCATTGGTGGATGTTGTGGTGTACTCATGTATGTCAGTGCCGGTGTCCTATGCATTGTTGGATGTAATGGTTATGTCTCTTGTATGAGCCTGACGGTGCGCCATCCATTGGTGGATGTTGCAGTGTACTCTTGTAAGCCGGTGGCGGTGCAAAATGCATTGGTGGATGTTATGGTGTACTCATGTATGCCGGTGGTGGTGCACCATGCATTGGTGGATGTTGTGGTGTACTCATGTATGCCGGTGGCAGTGTGCCATGCATTGGTGGATGTTGTGGTGTACTCATGTATGCCGGTGGCGGTGCACCATGCATTGGTTGATGTTGTAGTGTAATCATGTATATCAGTTGTTAGGTACCATTCATTAGTGCTTGTGATGGTTAATGTCTCTTGTATGACCCTGGCGTTGGCACAAGCATTGGTTGATGTTGTGGTGTACTCATGTATGCCGGTGGCGGTGCCCCATGCATTGGTGGATGTTGCGGTGTACTCATGTATGTCAGTGCCGGTGTCCCATTCACTGGTGGATGTGATGGTTATGTCTCTTGTATGAGGCTGGCGTTGGCACAAGCATTGGTTGATGTGTTCGTGTACTCATGTATGCCGGTGGCGGTGCCCCATGCATTGGTGGATGTTGTGTTGTACTCATGTATGTCAGTGCCGGTGTCCCATGCACTGGTGGATGTGATGGTTATGTCTCTTGTATGAGGCTGGCGTTGGCATAAGCATTGGTTGATGTTGTCGTGTACTCATGTATGCCGGTGGCGGTGCCCCATGCATTGGTTTATGTTGTGGTGTACTCATGTATGTCAGTGCCGGTGTCCCATGCATTGTTGGATGTAATGCTTGTGTCTCTTGTATAAAGCTGACGGTGCGCCATGCAATGGTGGATGTTCTCGTGTACTCATGTATGCCGTTGGCGGTGCCTCATGAATTGGTGGATGTTGTGGTGTACTCATGTATGCCGGTGGCAGTGCACCATGCATTGGTGAATGTTGCGGTGTACTCATGTATGCCGGTGTCGGTGCACCAAGCATTGGTGGATGTTGTGGTGTACTCATGTATGCCGGTGGTGGTGCACCATGCATTGGTGGATGTTATGCTGTACTCATGTATGTCAGTGCCGGTGTCCCATGCACTGGTGGATGTGATGGTTATGTCTCTTGTATGAGGCTGGCGTTGCCCCATGCATTGGTGTATGTTGTGGTGTACTCATGTATACCAGTGGCGGTGCCCCATGGATTGGTGGATGTTGCGGTGTACTCATGGATGTCAGTGCCGGTGTCCCATTCACTGGTGGATGTGATGGTTATGTCTCTTGTATGAGGCTGGCGTTGGCACAAGCATTGGTTGATGTGTTCGTGTACTCATGTATGCCGGTGGCGGTGCCCCATGCATTGGTGGATGTTGTGTTGTACTCATGTATGTCAGTGCCGGTGTCCCATGCACTGGTGGATGTGATGGTTATGTCTCTTGTATGAGGCTGGCGTTGGCATAAGCATTGGTTGATGTTGTCGTGTACTCATGTATGCCGGTGGCGGTGCCCCATGCATTGGTGGATGTTGTGGTGTACTCATGTATGTCAGTGCCGGTGTCCCATGCATTGTTGGATGTAATGCTTGTGTCTCTTGTATAAAGCTGACGGTGCGCCATGCAATGGTGGATGTTGTCGTGTACTCATGTATGCCGTTGGCGGTGCCTCATGAATTGGTGGATGTTGTGGTGTACTCATGTATGCCGGTGGCGGTGCACCATGCATTGGTTGATGTTGTAGTGTAATCATGTATATCAGTTGTTAGGTACCATTCATTAGTGCTTGTGATGGTTAATGTCTCTTGTATGACCCTGGCGTTGGCACAAGCATTGGTTGATGTTGTGGTGTACTCATGTATGCCGGTGGCGGTGCCCCATGCATTGGTGGATGTTGAGGTGTACTCATGTATGCCGGTGTCGGTGCACCAAGCATTGGTGGATGTTGTGGTGTACTCATGTATGCCGGTGGTGGTGCACCATGCATTGGTGGATGTTATGCTGTACTCATGTATGTCAGTGCCGGTGTCCCATGCACTGGTGGATGTGATGGTTATGTCTCTTGTATGAGGCTGGCGTTGCCTCATGCATTGGTGTATGTTGTGGTGTACTCATGTATACCAGTGGCGGTGCCCCATGCATTGGTGGATGTTGCGGTGTACTCATGGATGTCAGTGCCGGTGTCCCATGCATTGTTGCATGTAATGCTTGTGTCTCTTGTATAAAGCTGACGGTGCGCCATGCAATGGTGGATGTTGTCGTGTACTCTTGTAAGCCGGTGGCGGTGCAAAATGCATTGGTGGATGTTATGGTGTACTCATGTATGCCGGTGGTGGTGCACCATGCATTGGTGGATGTTGTGGTGTACTCATGTATGCCGGTGGCAGAGTGCCATGCATTGGTGGATGTTGTGGTGTACTCATGTATGCCGGTGGCGGTGCACCATGCATTGGTTGATGTTGTAGTGTAATCATGTATATCAGTTGTAAGGTACCATTCATTAGTGCTTGTGATGGTTAATGTCTCTTGTATGACAATGGCGTTGGCACAAGCATTGGTTGATGTTGTGGTGCACTCATGTATGCCGGTGTCGGTGCACCAAGCATTGGTGGATGTTGTGGTGTACTCATGTATGCCGGTGGTGGTGCACCATGCATTGGTGGATGTTATGCTGTACTCATGTATGTCAGTGCCGGTGTCCCATGCACTGGTGGATGTGATGGTTATGTCTCTTGTATGAGGCTGGCGTTGCCCCATGCATTGGTGTATGTTGTGGTGTAATCATGTGTACCAGTGGCGGTGCCCCATGCATTGGTGGATGTTGCGGTGTACTCATGTATGTCAGTGCCGGTGTCCCATTCACTGGTGGATGTGATGGTTATGTCTCTTGTATGAGGCTGGCGTTGGCACAAGCATTGGTTGATGTGTTCGTGTACTCATGTATGCCGGTGGCGGTGCCCCATGCATTGGTGGATGTTGTGTTGTACTCATGTATGTCAGTGCCGGTGTCCCATGCACTGGTGGATGTGATGGTTATGTCTCTTGTATGAGGCTGGCGTTGGCATAAGCATTGGTTGATGTTGTCGTGTACTCATGTATGCCGGTGGCGGTGCCCCATGCATTGTGGATGTTGTGGTGTACTCATGTATGTCATTGCCGGTGTCCTATGCATTGTTGGATGTAATGCTTGTGTCTCTTGTATAAAGCTGACGGTGCGCCATGCAATGGTGGATGTTGTCGTGTACTCATGTATGCCGTTGGCGGTGACTCATGAATTGGTGGATGTTGTGGTGTACTCATGTATGCCGGTGTCGGTGCACCATGCATTGGTGGATGTTGTGGTGTACTCATGTATGCCGGTGGCGGTGCACCATGCATTGGTGGATGTTGTGGTGTACTCATGTATGTCAGTGCCGGTGCCTCATGAATTGGTGGATGTTGTGGTGTACTCATGTATGCCGGTGTCGGTGCACCAAGCATTGGTGGATGTTTTGGTGTACTCATGTATGTCAGTGCCGGTGTCCCATGCACTGGTGGATGTGATGGTTTTGTCTCTTGTATGAGGCTGGCGTTGGCATAAGCATTGGTTGATGTTGTCGTGTACTCATGTATGCCGGTGGCGGTGCCCCATGCATTGGTGGATGTTGTGGTGTACTCATGTATGTCAGTGCCGGTGTCCTATGCATTGTTGGATGTTGTAGTGTACTCATGTATGCCGGTGGCGGTGCACCATGCATTGGTGGATGTTGTGGTGTACTCATGTATGCCGGTGGCAGTGTGCCATGCATTGGTGGATGTTGTGGTGTACTCATGTATGCCGGTGGCGGTGCACCATGCATTGGTTGATGTTGTAGTGTAATCATGTATATCAGTTGTAAGGTACCATTCATTAGTGCTTGTGATGGTTAATGTCTCTTGTATGACCCTGGCGTTGGCACAAGCATTGGTTGATGTTGTGGTGCACTCATGTATGCCGGTGTCGGTGCACCAAGCATTGGTGGATGTTGTGGTGTACTCATGTATGCCGGTGGTGGTGCACCATGCATTGGTGGATGTTATGCTGTACTCATGTATGTCAGTGCCGGTGTCCCATGCACTGGTGGATGTGATGGTTATGTCTCTTGTATGAGGCTGGCGTTGCCCCATGCATTGGTGTATGTTGTGGTGTAATCATGTGTACCAGTGGCGGTGCCCCATGCATTGGTGGATGTTGCGGTGTACTCATGGATGTCAGTGCCGGTGTCCCATTCACTGGTGGATGTGATGGTTATGTCTCTTGTATGAGGCTGGCGTTGGCACAAGCATTGGTTGATGTGTTCGTGTACTCATGTATGCCGGTGGCGGTGCCCCATGCATTGGTGGATGTTGTGTTGTACTCATGTATGTCAGTGCCGGTGTCCCATGCACTGGTGGATGTGATGGTTATGTCTCTTGTATGAGGCTGGCGTTGGCATAAGCATTGGTTGATGTTGTCGTGTACTCATGTATGCCGGTGGCGGTGCCCCATGCATTGTGGATGTTGTGGTGTACTCATGTATGTCATTGCCGGTGTCCTATGCATTGTTGGATGTAATGCTTGTGTCTCTTGTATAAAGCTGACGGTGCGCCATGCACTGGTGGATGTTGTCGTGTACTCATGTATGCCGTTGGCGGTGACTCATGAATTGGTGGATGTTGTGGTGTACTCATGTATGCCGGTGTCGGTGCACCATGCATTGGTGGATGTTGTGGTGTACTCATGTATGCCGGTGGTGGTGCACCATGCATTGGTGGATGTTGTGGTGTACTCATGTATGTCAGTGCCGGTGCCTCATGAATTGGTGGATGTTGTGGTGTACTCATGTATGCCGGTGTCGGTGCACCAAGCATTGGTGGATGTTTTGGTGTACTCATGTATGTCAGTGCCGGTGTCCCATGCACTGGTGGATGTGATGGTTATGTCTCTTGTATGAGGCTGGCGTTGGCATAAGCATTGGTTGATGTTGTCGTGTACTCATGTATGCCGGTGGCGGTGCCCCATGCATTGGTGGATGTTGTGGTGTACTCATGTATGTCAGTGCCGGTGTCCTATGCATTGTTGGATGTTGTAGTGTACTCATGTATGCCGTTGGCGGTGCACCATGCATTGGTGGATGTTGTGGTGTACTCATGTATGTCAGTGCCGGTGTCCTATGCATTGTTGGATGTAATCGTTATGTCTCTTGTATGAGCCTGACGGTGCGCCATCCATTGGTGGATGTTGCAGTGTACTCTTGTAAGCCGGTGGCGGTGCAAAATGCATTGGTGGATGTTATGGTGTACTCATGTATGCCGGTTTTGGTGCACCATGCATTGGTGGATGTTGTGGTGTACTCATGTATGCCGGTGGCAGTGTGCCATGCATTGGTGGATGTTGTGGTGTACTCATGTATGCCGGTGGCGGTGCACCATGCATTGGTTGATGTTGTAGTGTAATCATGTATATCAGTTGTTAGGTACCATTCATTAGTGCTTGTGATGGTTAATGTCTCTTGTGTGACCCTGGCGTTGGCACAAGCATTGGTTGATGTTGTGGTGTACTCATGTATGCCGGTGGCGGTGCCCCATGCATTGGTGGATGTTGCGGTGTACTCATGTATGCCGGTGTCGGTGCACCAAGCATTGGTGGATGTTGTGGTGTACTCATGTATGCCGGTGGTGGTGCACCATGCATTGGTGGATGTTATGCTGTACTCATGTATGTCAGTGCCGGTGTCCCATGCACTGGTGGATGTGATGGTTATGTGTCTTGTATGAGGCTGGCGTTGCCCCATGCATTGGTGTATGTTGTGGTGTACTCATGTATACCAGTGGCGGTGCCCCATGCATTGGTGGATGTTGCGGTGTACTCATGGATGTCAGTGCCGGTGTCCCATTCACTGGTGGATGTGATGGTTATGTCTCTTGTATGAGGCTGGCGTTGGCACAAGCATTGGTTGATGTGTTCGTGTACTCATGTATGCCGGTGGCGGTGCCCCATGCATTGGTGGATGTTGTGTTGTACTCATGTATGTCAGTACCGGTGTCCTATGCATTGTTGGATGTAATGCTTGTGTCTCTTGTATAAAGCTGATGGTGCGCCATGCAATGGTGGATGTTGTGGTGTACTCATGTATGCCGTTGGCGGTGCCTCATGAATTGGTGGATGTTGTGGTGTACTCATGTATGCCGGTGGCGGTGCACCATGCATTGGTGGATGTTGTGGTGTACTCATGTATGCCGGTGGCGGTGCCTCATGAATTGGTGGATGTTGTGGTGTACTCATGTATGCCGGTGGTGGTGCACCATGCATTGGTGGATGTTATGCTGTACTCATGTATGTCAATGCCGGTGTCCCATGCACTGGTGGATGTGATGGTTATGTCTCTTGTATGAGGCTGGCGTTGCCAAATGCATTGGTTGATGTTGTCGTGTACTCATGTATGCCGGTGGCGGTGCCCCATGCATTGGTGGATGTTGTGGTGTACTCATGTATGTCAGTGCCGGTGTCCTATGCATTGTTGGATGTAATGCTTGTGTCTCTTGTATAAAGCTGTCGGTGCGCCATGCATTGGTGGATGTTGTAGTGTACTCATGTATGCCGTTGGCGGTGCCTCATGAATTGGTGGATGTTGTGGTGTACTCATGTATGCCGGTGGCGGTGCACCATGCATTGGTGGATGTTGTGGTGTACTCATGTATGCCGGTGGCGGTGCCTCATGAATTGGTGGATGTTGTAGTGTACTCATGTATGCCGGTGGCGGTGCACCATGCATTGGTGTATGTTGTGGTGTACTCATGTATGTCAGTGCCGGTGTCCTATGCATTGTTGGATGTAATGGTTATGTCTCTTGTATGAGCCTGACGGTGCGCCATCCATTGGTGGATGTTGCAGTGTACTCTTGTAAGCCGGTGGCGGTGCAAAATGCATTGGTGGATGTTATGGTGTACTCATGTATGCCGGTGGTGGTGCACCATGCATTGGTGGATGTTGTGGTGTACTCATGTATGCCGGTGGCAGTGTGCCATGCATTGGTGGATGTTGTGGTGTACTCATGTATGCCGGTGGCGGTGCACCATGCATTGGTTGATGTTGTAGTGTAATCATGTATATCAGTTGTTAGGTACCATTCATTAGTGCTTGTGATGGTTAATGTCTTTTGTATGACCCTGGCGTTGGCACAAGCATTGGTTGATGTTGTGGTGTACTCATGTATGCCGGTGGCGGTGCCCCATGCATTGGTGGATGTTGCGGTGTACTCATGTATGCCGGTGTCGGTGCACCAAGCATTGGTGGATGTTGTGGTGTACTCATGTATGCCGGTGGTGGTGCACCATGCATTGGTGGATGTTATGCTGTACTCATGTATGTCAGTGCCGGTGTCCCATGCACTGGTGGATGTGATGGTTATGTCTCTTGTATGAGGCTGGCGTTGCCCCATGCATTGGTGTATGTTGTGGTGTACTCATGTGTACCAGTGGCGGTGCCCCATGCATTGGTGGATGTTGCGGTGTACTCATGGATGTCAGTGCCGGTGTCCCATTCACTGGTGGATGTGATGGTTGTGTCTCTTGTATGAGGCTGGCGTTGGCATAAGCATTGGTTGATGTTGTCGTGTACTCATGTATGCCGGTGGCGGTGCCCCATGCATTGTGGATGTTGTGGTGTACTCATGTATGTCATTGCCGGTGTCCTATGCATTGTTGGATGTAATGCTTGTGTCTCTTGTATAAAGCTGACGGTGCGCCATGCAATGGTGGATGTTGTCGTGTACTCATGTATGCCGTTGGCGGTGCCTCATGAATTGGTGGATGTTGTGGTGTACTCATGTATGCCGGTGGCGGTGCACCATGCATTGGTGGATGTTGTGGTGTACTCATGTATGCCGGTGGCGGTGCCTCATGAATTGGTGGATGTTGTGGTGTACTCATGTATGCCGGTGGCGGTGCCTCATGAATTGGTGGATGTTGTGGTGTACTCATGTATGCCGGTGGCGGTGCACCATGCATTGGTGGATGTTGTGGTGTACTCATGTATGTCAGTGCCGGTGCCTCATGAATTGGTTGATGTTGTCGTGTACTCATGTATGCCGGTGGCGGTGCCCCATGCATTGGTGGATGTTGTGGTGTACTCATGTATGTCAGTGCCGGTGTCCTATGCATTGTTGGATGTAATGCTTGTGTCTCTTGTATAAAGCTGACGGTGCGCCATGCAATGGTGGATGTTGTCGTGTACTCATGTATGCCGTTGGCGGTGCCTCATGAATTGTTGGATGTTGTGGTGTACTCATGTATGCCGGTGTCGGTGCACCAAGCATTGGTGGATGTTGCGGTGTACTCATGTATGCCGGTGGTGGTGCACCATGAATTGGTGGATGTTGTGGTGTACTCATGTATGCCGGTGGCGGTGCACCAAGCATTGGTGGATGTTGTGGTGTACTCATGTATGCCGGTGGTGGTGCACCATGCATTGGTGGATGTTATGCTGTACTCATGTATGTCAGTGCCGGTGTCCCATGCACTGGTGGATGTGATGGTTATGTCTCTTGTGTGGGGCTGGCGTTGCCCCATGCATTGGTTGATGTTGTCGTGTACTCATATATGCCGGTGTCGGTGCACCAAGCATTGGTGGATGTTGCGGTGTACTCATGTATGCCGGTGGTGGTGCACCATGCATTGGTGGATGTTATGCTGTACTCATGTATGTCAGTGCCGGTGTCCCATGCACTGGTGGATGTGATGGTTATGTCTCTTGTATGGGGCTGGCGTTGCCCCATGCATTGGTGGATGTTGCGGTGTACTCATGTATGCCGGTGTCGGTGCACTAAGCATTGGTGGATGTTGTGGTGTACTCATGTATGCCGGTGGTGGTGCACCATGCAATGGTGGATGTTATGCTGTACTCATGTATGTCAGTGCCGGTGTCCCATGCATTGGTGGATGTGATGGTTATGTCTCTTGTATGAGGCTGGCGTTGGCACAAGCATTGGTTGATGTGTTCGTGTACTCATGTATGCCGGTGGCGGTGCCCCATGCATTGGTGGATGTTGTGTTGTACTCATGTATGTCAGTGCCGGTGTCCCATGCACTGGTGGATGTGATGGTTATGTCTCTTGTATGAGGCTGGTGTTGGCCTAAGCATTGGTTGATGTTGTCGTGTACTCATGTATGCCGGTGGCGGTGCCCCATGCATTGTGGATGTTGTGGTGTACTCATGTATGTCATTGCCGGTGTCCTATGCATTGTTGGATGTAATGCTTGTGTCTCTTGTATAAAGCTGACGGTGCGCCATACAATGGTGGATGTTGTCGTGTACTCATGTATGCCGTTGGCGGTGACTCATGAATTGGTGGATGTTGTGGTGTACTCATGTATGCCGGTGGCGGTGCACCATGCATTGGTGGATGTTGTGGTGTACTCATGTATGCCGGTGGCGGTGCACCATGCATTGGTGGATGTTGTGGTGTACTCATGTATGTCAGTGCCGGTGCCTCATGAATTGGTGGATGTTGTGGTGTACTCATGTATGCCGGTGTCGGTGCACCAAGCATTGGTGGATGTTGTGGTGTACTCATGTATGTCAGTGCCGGTGTCCCATGCACTGGTGGATGTGATGGTTATGTCTCTTGTATGAGGCTGGCGTTGGCATAAGCATTGGTTGATGTTGTCGTGTACTCATGTATGCCGGTGGCGGTGCCCCATGCATTGGTGGATGTTGTGGTGTACTCATGTATGTCAGTGCCGGTGTCCTATGCATTGTTGGATGTAATGCTTGTGTCTCTTGTATAAAGCTGATGGTGCGCCATGCAATGGTGGATGTTGTCGTGTACTCATGTATGCTGTTGGCGGTGCCTCATGAATTGGTGGATGTTGTGGTGTACTCATGTATGCCGGTGGCGGTGCACCATGCATTGGTGGATGTTGTGGTGTA
Source organism: Haliotis asinina (assembly GCF_037392515.1). Lineage (NCBI taxonomy): Eukaryota > Metazoa > Mollusca > Gastropoda > Lepetellida > Haliotidae > Haliotis > Haliotis asinina. The sequence continues at coordinate 29,369,091 of NC_090295.1, forward strand.
CTCATGTATGCCGGTGGCAGTGCCTCATGAATTGGTGGATGTTGTGGTGTACTCATGTATGCCGGTGGCGGTGCACCATGCATTGGTGGATGTTGTGGTGTACTCATGTATGTCAGTGCCGGTGTCCCATGCATTGTTGGATGTAATGCTTGTGTCTCTTGTATAAAGCTGACGGTGCGCCATGCAATGGTGGATGTTGTCGTGTACTCATGTATGCCGTTGGCGGTGCCTCATGAATTGGTGGATGTTGTGGTGTACTCATGTATGCCGGTGGCGGTGCACCATGCATTGGTTGATGTTGTAGTGTAATCATGTATATCAGTTGTTAGGTACCATTCATTAGTGCTTGTGATGGTTAATGTCTCTTGTATGACCCTGGCGTTGGCACAAGCATTGGTTGATGTTGTCGTGTACTCATGTATGCCGGTGGCGGTGCCCCATGCATTGGTGGATGTTGTGGTGTACTCATGTATGTCAGTGCCGGTGTCCTATGCATTGTTGGATGTAATGCTTGTGTCTCTTGTATAAAGCTGATGGTGCGCCATGCAATGGTGGATGTTGTCGTGTACTCATGTATGCTGTTGGCGGTGCCTCATGAATTGGTGGATGTTGTGGTGTACTCATGTATGCCGGTGTCGGTGCACCATGCATTGGTGGATGTTGTGGTGTACTCATGTATGCCGGTGGCAGTGCCTCATGAATTGGTGGATGTTGTGGTGTACTCATGTATGCCGGTGGCGGTGCACCATGCATTGGTGGATGTTGTGGTGTACTCATGTATGTCAGTGCCGGTGTCCCATGCATTGTTGGATGTAATGCTTGTGTCTCTTGTATAAAGCTGACGGTGCGCCATGCAATGGTGGATGTTGTCGTGTACTCATGTATGCCGTTGGCGGTGCCTCATGAATTGGTGGATGTTGTGGTGTACTCATGTATGCCGGTGGCGGTGCACCATGCATTGGTTGATGTTGTAGTGTAATCATGTATATCAGTTGTTAGGTACCATTCATTAGTGCTTGTGATGGTTAATGTCTCTTGTATGACCCTGGCGTTGGCACAAGCATTGGTTGATGTTGTGGTGTACTCATGTATGCCGGTGGCGGTGCCCCATGCATTGTGGATGTTGTGGTGTACTCATGTATGTCATTGCCGGTGTCCTATGCATTGTTGGATGTAATGCTTGTGTCTCTTGTATAAAGCTGACGGTGCGCCATGCAATGGTGGATGTTGTCGTGTACTCATGTATGCCGTTGGCGGTGCCTCATGAATTGGTGGATGTTGTGGTGTACTCATGTATGCCGGTGGCGGTGCACCATGCATTGGTGGATGTTGTGGTGTACTCATGTATGCCGGTGGCGGTGCCTCATGAATTGGTGGATGTTGTGGTGTACTCATGTATGCCGGTGGCGGTGCCTCATGAATTGGTGGATGTTGTGGTGTACTCATGTATGCCGGTGGCGGTGCACCATGCATTGGTGGATGTTGTGGTGTACTCATGTATGTCAGTGCCGGTGTCCTATGCATTGTTGGATGTAATGCTTGTGTCTCTTGTATAAAGCTGACGGTGCGCCATGCAATGGTGGATGTTGTCGTGTACTCATGTATGCCGTTGGCGGTGCCTCATGAATTGTTGGATGTTGTGGTGTACTCATGTATGCCGGTGTCGGTGCACCATGCATTGGTGGATGTTGCGGTGTACTCATGTATGCCGGTGGTGGTGCACCATGAATTGGTGGATGTTGTGATGTACTCATGTATGCCGGTGGCGGTGCACCAAGCATTGGTGGATGTTGTGGTGTACTCATGTATGCCGGTGGTGGTGCACCATGCATTGGTGGATGTTATGCTGTACTCATGTATGTCAGTGCCGGTGTCCCATGCACTGGTGGATGTGATGGTTATGTCTCTTGTATGGGGCTGGCGTTGCCCCATGCATTGGTTGATGTTGTCGTGTACTCATATATGCCGGTGTCGGTGCACCAAGCATTGGTGGATGTTGCGGTGTACTCATGTATGCCGGTGGTGGTGCACCATGCATTGGTGGATGTTATGCTGTACTCATGTATGTCAGTGCCGGTGTCCCATGCATTGGTGGATGTGATGGTTATGTCTCTTGTATGAGGCTGGCGTTGGCACAAGCATTGGTTGATGTGTTCGTGTACTCATGTATGCCGGTGGCGGTGCCCCATGCATTGGTGGATGTTGTGTTGTACTCATGTATGTCAGTGCCGGTGTCCCATGCACTGGTGGATGTGATGGTTATGTCTCTTGTATGAGGCTGGTGTTGGCATAAGCATTGGTTGATGTTGTCGTGTACTCATGTATGCCGGTGGCGGTGCCCCATGCATTGTGGATGTTGTGGTGTACTCATGTATGTCATTGCCGGTGTCCTATGCATTGTTGGATGTAATGCTTGTGTCTCTTGTATAAAGCTGACGGTGCGCCATGCAATGGTGGATGTTGTCGTGTACTCATGTATGCCGTTGGCGGTGACTCATGAATTGGTGGATGTTGTGGTGTACTCATGTATGCCGGTGGCGGTGCACCATGCATTGGTGGATGTTGTGGTGTACTCATGTATGCCGGTGGCGGTGCACCATGCATTGGTGGATGTTGTGGTGTACTCATGTATGTCAGTGCCGGTGCCTCATGAATTGGTGGATGTTGTGGTGTACTCATGTATGCCGGTGTCGGTGCACCAAGCATTGGTGGATGTTGTGGTGTACTCATGTATGTCAGTGCCGGTGTCCCATGCACTGGTGGATGTGATGGTTATGTCTCTTGTATGAGGCTGGCGTTGGCATAAGCATTGGTTGATGTTGTCGTGTACTCATGTATGCCGGTGGCGGTGCCCCATGCATTGGTGCATGTTGTGGTGTACTCATGTATGTCAGTGCCGGTGTCCTATGCATTGTTGGATGTAATGCTTGTGTCTCTTGTATAAAGCTGATTGTGCGCCATGCAATGGTGGATGTTGTCGTGTACTCATGTATGCTGTTGGCGGTGCCTCATGAATTGGTAGATGTTGTGGTGTACTCATGTATGCCGGTGGCGGTGCACCATGCATTGGTGGATGTTGTGGTGTACTCATGTATACCGGTGGCAGTGCCTCATGAATTGGTGGATGTTGTGGTGTGCTCATGTATGCCGGTGGCGGTGCACCATGCATTGGTGGATGTTGTGGTGTACTCATGTATGTCAGTGCCGGTGTCCCATGCATTGTTGGATGTAATGCTTGTGTCTCTTGTATAAAGCTGACGGTGCGCCATGCAATGGTGGATGTTGTCGTGTACTCATGTATGCCGTTGGCGGTGCCTCATGAATTGGTGGATGTTGTGGTGTACTCATGTATGCCGGTGGCGGTGCACCATGCATTGGTTGATGTTGTAGTGTAATCATGTATATCAGTTGTTAGGTACCATTCATTAGTGCTTGTGATGGTTAATGTCTCTTGTATGACCCTGGCGTTGGCACAAGCATTGGTTGATGTTGTGGTGTACTCATGTATGCCGGTGGCGGTGCCCCATGCATTGGTGGATGTTGCGGTGTACTCATGTATGCCGGTGTCGGTGCACCAAGCATTGGTGGATGTTGTGGTGTACTCATGTATGCCGGTGGTGGTGCACCATGCATTGGTGGATGTTATGCTGTACTCATGTATGTCAGTGCCGGTGTCCCATGCACTGGTGGATGTGATGGTTATGTCTCTTGTATGAGGCTGGCGTTGCCCCATGCATTGGTGTATGTTGTGGTGTACTCATGTATACCAGTGGCGGTGCCCCATGCATTGGTGGATGTTGCGGTGTACTCATGGATGTCAGTGCCGGTGTCCCATTCACTGGTGGATGTGATGGTTATGTCTCTTGTATGAGGCTGGCGTTGGCACAAGCATTGGTTGATGTGTTCGTGTACTCATGTATGCCGGTGGCGGTGCCCCATGCATTGGTGGATGTTGTGTTGTACTCATGTATGTCAGTGCCGGTGTCCCATGCACTGGTGGATGTGATGGTTATGTCTCTTGTATGAGGCTGGCGTTGGCATAAGCATTGGTTGATGTTGTCGTGTACTCATGTATGCCGGTGGCGGTGCCCCATGCATTGGTGGATGTTGTGGTGTACTCATGCATGTCAGTGCCGGTGTCCCATGCATTGTTGGATGTAATGCTTGTGTCTCTTGTATAAAGCTGACGGTGCGCCATGCAATGGTGGATGTTGTCGTGTACTCATGTATGCCGTTGGCGGTGCCTCATGAATTGGTGGATGTTGTGGTGTACTCATGTATGCCGGTGGCGGTGCACCATGCATTGGTGGATGTTGCGGTGTACTCATGTATGCCGGTGTCGGTGCACCAAGCATTGGTAGATGTTGTGGTGTACTCATGTATGCCGGTGGTGGTGCACCATGCATTGGTGGATGTTATGCTGTACTCATGTATGTCAGTGCCGGTGTCCCATGCACTGGTGGATGTGATGGTTATGTCTCTTGTATGAGGCTGGCGTTGGCATAAGCATTGGTTGATGTTGTCGTGTACTCATGTATGCCGGTGGCGGTGCCCCATGCATTGGTGGATGTTGTGGTGTACTCATGTATGTCAGTGCCGGTGTCCTATGCATTGTTGGATGTAATGCTTGTGTCTCTTGTATAAAGCTGACGGTGCGCCATGCAATGGTGGATGTTGTCGTGTACTCATGTATGCCGTTGGCGGTGCCTCATGAATTGTTGGATGTTGTGGTGTACTCATGTATGCCGGTGTCGGTGCACCAAGCATTGGTGGATGTTGCGGTGTACTCATGTATGCCGGTGGTGGTGCACCATGAATTGGTGGATGTTGTGGTGTACTCATGTATGCCGGTGGCGGTGCACCAAGCATTGGTGGATGTTGTGGTGTACTCATGTATGCCGGTGGTGGTGCACCATGCATTGGTGGATGTTATGCTGTACTCATGTATGTCAGTGCCGGTGTCCCATGCACTGGTGGATGTGATGGTTATGTCTCTTGTATGGGGCTGGCGTTGCCCCATGCATTGGTTGATGTTGTCGTGTACTCATATATGCCGGTGTCGGTGCACCAAGCATTGGTGGATGTTGCGGTGTACTCATGTATGCCGGTGGTGGTGCACCATGCATTGGTGGATGTTATGCTGTACTCATGTATGTCAGTGCCGGTGTCCCATGCACTGGTGGATGTGATGGTTATGTCTCTTGTATGGGGCTGGCGTTGCCCCATGCATTGGTGGATGTTGCGGTGTACTCATGTATGCCGGTGTCGGTGCACTAGGCATTGGTGGATGTTGTGGTGTACTCATGTATGCCGGTGGTGGTGCACCATGCATTGGTGGATGTTATGCTGTACTCATGTATGTCAGTGCCGGTGTCCCATGCATTGGTGGATGTGATGGTTATGTCTCTTGTATGAGGCTGGCGTTGGCACAAGCATTGGTTGATGTGTTCGTGTACTCATGTATGCCGGTGGCGGTGCCCCATGCATTGGTGGATGTTGTGTTGTACTCATGTATGTCAGTGCCGGTGTCCCATGCACTGGTGGATGTGATGGTTATGTCTCTTGTATGAGGCTGGCGTTGGCATAAGCATTGGTTGATGTTGTCGTGTACTCATGTATGCCGGTGGCGGTGCCCCATGCATTGTGGATGTTGTGGTGTACTCATGTATGTCATTGCCGGTGTCCTATGCATTGTTGGATGTAATGCTTGTGTCTCTTGTATAAAGCTGACGGTGCGCCATGCAATGGTGGATGTTGTCGTGTACTCATGTATGCCGTTGGCGGTGACTCATGAATTGGTGGATGTTGTGGTGTACTCATGTATGCCGGTGGCGGTGCACCATGCATTGGTGGATGTTGTGGTGTACTCATGTATGCCGGTGGCGGTGCACCATGCATTGGTGGATGTTGTGGTGTACTCATGTATGTCAGTGCCGGTGCCTCATGAATTGGTGGATGTTGTGGTGTACTCATGTATGCCGGTGTCGGTGCACCAAGCATTGGTGGATGTTGTGGTGTACTCATGTATGTCAGTGCCGGTGTCCCATGCACTGGTGGATGTGATGGTTATGTCTCTTGTATGAGGCTGGCGTTGGCATAAGCATTGGTTGATGTTGTCGTGTACTCATGTATGCCGGTGGCTGTGCCCCATGCATTGGTGGATGTTGTGGTGTACTCATGTATGTCAGTGCCGGTGTCCTATGCATTGTTGGATGTAATGCTTGTGTCTCTTGTATAAAGCTGATGGTGCGCCATGCAATGGTGGATGTTGTCGTGTACTCATGTATGCCGTTGGCGGTGCCTCATGAATTGGTGGATGTTGTGGTGTACTCATGTATGCCGGTGGCGGTGCACCATGCATTGGTGGATGTTGTGGTGTACTCATGTATGCCGGTGGCAGTGCCTCATGAATTGGTGGATGTTGTGGTGTACTCATGTATGCCGGTGGCGGTGCACCATGCATTGGTGGATGTTGTGGTGTACTCATGTATGTCAGTGCCGGTGTCCCATGCATTGTTGGATGTAATGCTTGTGTCTCTTGTATAAAGCTGACGGTGCGCCATGCAATGGTGGATGTTGTCGTGTACTCATGTATGCCGTTGGCGGTGCCTCATGAATTGGTGGATGTTGTGGTGTACTCATGTATGCCGGTGGCGGTGCACCATGCATTGGTTGATGTTGTAGTGTAATCATGTATATCAGTTGTTAGGTACCATTCATTAGTGCTTGTGATGGTTAATGTCTCTTGTATGACCCTGGCGTTGGCACAAGCATTGGTTGATGTTGTGGTGTACTCATGTATGCCGGTGGCGGTGCCCCATGCATTGGTGGATGTTGCGGTGTACTCATGTATGCCGGTGTCGGTGCACCAAGCATTGGTGGATGTTGTGGTGTACTCATGTATGCCGGTGGTGGTGCACCATGCATTGGTGGATGTTATGCTGTACTCATGTATGTCAGTGCCGGTGTCCCATGCACTGGTGGATGTGATGGTTATGTCTCTTGTATGAGGCTGGCGTTGCCCCATGCATTGGTGTATGTTGTGGTGTACTCATGTATACCAGTGGCGGTGCCCCATGCATTGGTGGATGTTGCGGTGTACTCATGGATGTCAGTGCCGGTGTCCCATTCACTGGTGGATGTGATGGTTATGTCTCTTGTATGAGGCTGGCGTTGGCACAAGCATTGGTTGATGTGTTCGTGTACTCATGTATGCCGGTGGCGGTGCCCCATGCATTGGTGGATGTTGTGTTGTACTCATGTATGTCAGTGCCGGTGTCCCATGCACTGGTGGATGTGATGGTTATGTCTCTTGTATGAGGCTGGCGTTGGCATAAGCATTGGTTGATGTTGTCGTGTACTCATGTATGCCGGTGGCGGTGCCCCATGCATTGGTGGATGTTGTGGTGTACTCATGTATGTCAGTGCCGGTGTCCCATGCATTGTTGGATGTAATGCTTGTGTCTCTTGTATAAAGCTGACGGTGCGCCATGCAATGGTGGATGTTGTCGTGTACTCATGTATGCCGTTGGCGGTGCCTCATGAATTGGTGGATGTTGTGGTGTACTCATGTATGCCGGTGGCGGTGCACCATGCATTGGTGGATGTTGCGGTGTACTCATGTATGCCGGTGTCGGTGCACCAAGCATTGGTGGATGTTGTGGTGTACTCATGTATGCCGGTGGTGGTGCACCATGCATTGGTGGATGTTATGCTGTACTCATGTATGTCAGTGCCGGTGTCCCATGCACTGGTGGATGTGATGGTTATGTCTCTTGTATGAGGCTGGCGTTGGCATAAGCATTGGTTGATGTTGTCGTGTACTCATGTATGCCGGTGGCGGTGCCCCATGCATTGGTGGATGTTGTGGTGTACTCATGTATGTCAGTGCCGGTGTCCTATGCATTGTTGGATGTAATGCTTGTGTCTCTTGTATAAAGCTGACGGTGCGCCATGCAATGGTGGATGTTGTCGTGTACTCATGTATGCCGTTGGCGGTGCCTCATGAATTGTTGGATGTTGTGGTGTACTCATGTATGCCGGTGGCGGTGCACCATGCATTGGTGGATGTTGTGGTGTACTCATGTATGCCGGTGGCGGTGCCTCATGAATTGGTGGATGTTGTGGTGTACTCATGTATGCCGGTGGCGGTGCACCAAGCATTGGTGGATGTTGTGGTGTACTCATGTATGCCGGTGGTGGTGCACCATGCATTGGTGGATGTTATGCTGTACTCATGTATGTCAGTGCCGGTGTCCCATGCACTGGTGGATGTGATGGTTGTGTCTCTTGTATGAGGCTGGCGTTGCCCCATGCATTGGTGTGTGTTGTGGTGTACTCATGTGTACCAGTGGCGGTGCCCCATGCATTGGTGGATGTTGTGGTGTACTCATGGATGTCAGTGCCGGTGTCCCATTCACTGGTGGATGTGATGGTTATGTCTCTTGTATGAGGCTGGCGTTGGCATAAGCATTGGTTGATGTTGTCGTGTACTCATGTATGCCGGTGGCGGTGCCCCATGCATTGTGGATGTTGTGGTGTACTCATGTATGTCATTGCCGGTGTCCTATGCATTGTTGGATGTAATGCTTGTGTCTCTTGTATAAAGCTGACGGTGCGCCATGCAATGGTGGATGTTGTCGTGTACTCATGTATGCCGTTGGCGGTGCCTCATGAATTGTTGGATGTTGTGGTGTACTCATGTATGCCGGTGGCGGTGCACCATGCATTGGTGGATGTTGTGGTGTACTCATGTATGCCGGTGGCGGTGCCTCATGAATTGGTGGATGTTGTGGTGTACTCATGTATGCCGGTGGCGGTGCACCATGCATTGGTGGATGTTGTGGTGTACTCATGTATGTCAGTGCCGGTGCCTCATGAATTGGTGGATGTTGTGGTGTACTCATGTATGCCGGTGGCGGTGCCTCATGAATTGGTGGATGTTGTGGTGTACTCATGTATGCCGGTGGCGGTGCACCATGCATTGGTGGATGTTGTGGTGTACTCATGTATGTCAGTGCCGGTGCCTCATGAATTGGTTGATGTTGTCGTGTACTCATGTATGCCGGTGGCGGTGCCCCATGCATTGGTGGATGTTGTGGTGTACTCATGTATGTCAGTGCCGGTGTCCTATGCATTGTTGGATGTAATGCTTGTGTCTCTTGTATAAAGCTGACGGTGCGCCATGCAATGGTGGATGTTGTCGTGTACTCATGTATGCCGTTGGCGGTGCCTCATGAATTGTTGGATGTTGTGGTGTACTCATGTATGCCGGTGTCGGTGCACCAAGCATTGGTGGATGTTGCGGTGTACTCATGTATGCCGGTGGTGGTGCACCATGAATTGGTGGATGTTGTGGTGTACTCATGTATGCCGGTGGCGGTGCACCAAGCATTGGTGGATGTTGTGGTGTACTCATGTATGCCGGTGGTGGTGCACCATGCATTGGTGGATGTTATGCTGTACTCATGTATGTCAGTGCCGGTGTCCCATGCACTGGTGGATGTGATGGTTATGTCTCTTGTATGGGGCTGGCGTTGCCCCATGCATTGGTTGATGTTGTCATGTACTCATATATGCCGGTGTCGGTGCACCAAGCATTGGTGGATGTTGCGGTGTACTCATGTATGCCGGTGGTGGTGCACCATGCATTGGTGGATGTTATGCTGTACTCATGTATGTCAGTGCCGGTGTCCCATGCACTGGTGGATGTGATGGTTATGTCTCTTGTATGGGGCTGGCGTTGCCCCATGCATTGGTGGATGTTGCGGTGTACTCATGTATGCCGGTGTCGGTGCACTAAGCATTGGTGGATGTTGTGGTGTACTCATGTATGCTGGTGGTGGTGCACCATGCATTGGTGGATGTTATGCTCTACTCATGTATGTCAGTGCCGGTGTCCCATGCATTGGTGGATGTGATGGTTATGTCTCTTGTATGAGGCTGGCGTTGGCACAAGCATTGGTTGATGTGTTCGTGTACTCATGTATGCCGGTGGCGGTGCCCCATGCATTGGTGGATGTTGTGTTGTACTCATGTATGTCAGTGCCGGTGTCCCATGCACTGGTGGATGTGATGGTTATGTCTCTTGTATGAGGCTGGCGTTGGCATAAGCATTGGTTGATGTTGTCGTGTACTCATGTATGCCGGTGGCGGTGCCCCATGCATTGTGGATGTTGTGGTGTACTCATGTATGTCATTGCCGGTGTCCTATGCATTGTTGGATGTAATGCTTGTGTCTCTTGTATAAAGCTGACGGTGCACCATGCATTGGTGGATGTTGTCGTGTACTCATGTATGCCGTTGGCGGTGACTCATGAATTGGTGGATGTTGTGGTGTACTCATGTATGCCGGTGGCGGTGCACCATGCATTGGTGGATGTTGTGGTGTACTCATGTATGCCGGTGGCGGTGCACCATGCATTGGTGGATGTTGTGGTGTACTCATGTATGTCAGTGCCGGTGCCTCATGAATTGGTGGATGTTGTGGTGTACTCATGTATGCCGGTGTCTGTGCACCAAGCATTGGTGGATGTTGTGGTGTACTCATGTATGTCAGTGCCGGTGTCCCATGCACTGGTGGATGTGATGGTTGTGTCTCTTGTATGAGGCTGGCGTTGGCATAAGCATTGGTTGATGTTGTCGTGTACTCATGTATGCCGGTGGCGGTGCCCCATGCATTGGTGGATGTTGTGGTGTACTCATGTATGTCAGTGCCGGTGTCCTATGCATTGTTGGATGTAATGCTTGTGTCTCTTGTATAAAGCTGATGGTGCGCCATGCAATGGTGGATGTTGTCGTGTACTCATGTACGCCGTTGGCGGTGCCTCATGAATTGTTGGATGTTGTGGTGTACTCATGTATGCCGGTGGCGGTGCACCATGCATTGGTGGATGTTGTGGTGTACTCATGTATGCCGGTGGCGGTGCCTCATGAATTGGTGGATGTTGTGGTGTACTCATGTATGCCGGTGGCGGTGCCCCATGCATTGGTGGATGTTGTGGTGTACTCATGTATGTCAGTGCCGGTGTCCCATGCATTGTTGGATGTAATGCTTGTGTCTCTTGTATAAAGCTGACGGTGCGCCATGCAATGGTGGATGTTGTCGTGTACTCATGTATGCCGTTGGCGGTGCCTCATGAATTGGTGGATGTTGTGGTGTACTCATGTATGCTGGTGGTGGTGCACCATGCATTGGTGGATGTTATGCTCTACTCATGTATGTCAGTGCCGGTGTCCCATGCATTGGTGGATGTGATGGTTATGTCTCTTGTATGAGGCTGGCGTTGGCACAAGCATTGGTTGATGTGTTCGTGTACTCATGTATGCCGGTGGCGGTGCCCCATGCATTGGTGGATGTTGTGTTGTACTCATGTATGTCAGTGCCGGTGTCCCATGCACTGGTGGATGTGATGGTTATGTCTCTTGTATGAGGCTGGCGTTGGCATAAGCATTTTTTGATGTTGTCGTGTACTCATGTATGCCGGTGGCGGTGCCCCATGCATTGTGGATGTTGTGGTGTACTCATGTATGTCATTGCCGGTGTCCTACGCATTGTTGGATGTAATGCTTGTGTCTCTTGTATAAAGCTGACGGTGCACCATGCATTGGTGGATGTTGTCGTGTACTCATGTATGCCGTTGGCGGTGACTCATGAATTGGTGGATGTTGTGGTGTACTCATGTATGCCGGTGGCGGTGCACCATGCATTGGTGGATGTTGTGGTGTACTCATGTATGCCGGTGGCGGTGCACCATGCATTGGTGGATGTTGTGGTGTACTCATGTATGTCAGTGCCGGTGCCTCATGAATTGGTGGATGTTGTGGTGTACTCATGTATGCCGGTGTCTGTGCACCAAGCATTGGTGGATGTTGTGGTGTACTCATGTATGTCAGTGCCGGTGTCCCATGCACTGGTGGATGTGATGGTTGTGTCTCTTGTATGAGGCTGGCGTTGGCATAAGCATTGGTTGATGTTGTCGTGTACTCATGTATGCCGGTGGCGGTGCCCCATGCATTGGTGGATGTTGTGGTGTACTCATGTATGTCAGTGCCGGTGTCCTATGCATTGTTGGATGGAATGCTTGTGTCTCTTGTATAAAGCTGATGGTGCGCCATGCAATGGTGGATGTTGTCGTGTACTCATGTACGCCGTTGGCGGTGCCTCATGAATTGTTGGATGTTGTGGTGTACTCATGTATGCCGGTGGCGGTGCACCATGCATTGGTGGATGTTGTGGTGTACTCATGTATGCCGGTGGCGGTGCCTCATGAATTGGTGGATGTTGTGGTGTACTCATGTATGCCGGTGGCGGTGCCCCATGCATTGGTGGATGTTGTGGTGTACTCATGTATGTCAGTGCCGGTGTCCCATGCATTGTTGGATGTAATGCTTGTGTCTCTTGTATAAAGCTGACGGTGCGCCATGCAATGGTGGATGTTGTCGTGTACTCATGTATGCCGTTGGCGGTGCCTCATGAATTGGTGGATGTTGTGGTGTACTCATGTATGCCGGTGGCGGTGCACCATGCATTGGTTGATGTTGTAGTGTAATCATGTATATCAGTTGTTAGGTACCATTCATTAGTGCTTGTGATGGTTAATGTCTCTTGTATGACCCTGGCGTTGGCACAAGCATTAGTTGATGTTGTGGTGTACTCATGTATGCCGGTGGCGGTGCCCCATGCATTGGTGGATGTTGCGGTGTACTCATGTATGCCGGTGTCGGTGCACCAAGCATTGGTGGATGTTGTGGTGTACTCATGTATGCCGGTGGTGGTGCACCATGCATTGGTGGATGTTATGCTGTACTCATGTATGTCAGTGCCGGTGTCCCATGCACTGGTGGATGTGATGGTTATGTCTCTTGTATGAGGCTGGCGTTGCCCCATGCATTGGTGTATGTTGTGGTGTACTCATGTATACCAGTGGCGGTGCCCCATGCATTGGTGGATGTTGCGGTGTACTCATGGATGTCAGTGCCGGTGTCCCATTCACTGGTGGATGTGATGGTTATGTCTCTTGTATGAGGCTGGCGTTGGCACAAGCATTGGTTGATGTGTTCGTGTACTCATGTATGCCGGTGGCGGTGCCCCATGCATTGGTGGATGTTGTGTTGTACTCATGTATGTCAGTGCCGGTGTCCCATGCACTGGTGGATGTGATGGTTATGTCTCTTGTATGAGGCTGGCGTTGGCATAAGCATTGGTTGATGTTGTCGTGTACTCATGTATGCCGGTGGCGGTGCCCCATGCATTGGTGGATGTTGTGGTGTACTCATGTATGCCGGTGGTGGTGCACCATGCATTGGTGGATGTTATGCTGTACTCATGTATGTCAGTGCCGGTGTCCCATGCACTGGTGGATGTGATGGTTATGTCTCTTGTATGGGGCTGGCGTTGCCCCATGCATTGGTTGATGTTGTCGTGTACTCATATATGCCGGTGTCGGTGCACCAAGCATTGGTGGATGTTGCGGTGTACTCATGTATGCCGGTGGTGGTGCACCATGCATTGGTGGATGTTAAGCTGTACTTATGTATGTCAGTGCCGGTGTCCCATGCACTGGTGGATGTGATGGTTATGTCTCTTGTATGGGGCTGGCGTTGCCCCATGCATTGGTGTATGTTGTGGTGTACTCATGTATACCAGTGGCGGTGCCCCATGCATTGGTGGATGTTGCGGTGTACTCATGGATGTCAGTGCCGGTGTCCCATTCACTGGTGGATGTGATGGTTATGTCTCTTGTATGAGGCTGGCGTTGGCACAAGCATTGGTTGATGTGTTCGTGTACTCATGTATGCCGGTGGCGGTGCCCCATGCATTGGTGGATGTTGTGTTGTACTCATGTATGTCAGTGCCGGTGTCCCATGCACTGGTGGATGTGATGGTTATGTCTCTTGTATGAGGCTGGCGTTGGCATAAGCATTGGTTGATGTTGTCGTGTACTCATGTATGCCGGTGGCGGTGCCCCATGCATTGGTGGATGTTGTGGTGTACTCATGTATGCCGGTGGTGGTGCACCATGCATTGGTGGATGTTATGCTGTACTCATGTATGTCAGTGCCGGTGTCCCATGCACTGGTGGATGTGATGGTTATGTCTCTTGTATGGGGCTGGCGTTGCCCCATGCATTGGTTGATGTTGTCGTGTACTCATATATGCCGGTGTCGGTGCACCAAGCATTGGTGGATGTTGCGGTGTACTCATGTATGCCGGTGGTGGTGCACCATGCATTGGTGGATGTTAAGATGTACTTATGTATGTCAGTGCCGGTGTCCCATGCACTGGTGGATGTGATGGTTATGTCTCTTGTATGGGGCTGGCGTTGCCCCATGCATTGGTGGATGTTGCTGTGTACTCATGTATGCCGGTGTCGGTGCACTAAGCATTGGTGGATGTTGTGGTGTACTCATGTATGCCGGTGGTGGTGCACCATGCATTGGTGGATGTTATGCTGTACTCATGTATGTCAGTGCCGGTGTCCCATGCATTGGTGGATGTGATGGTTATGTCTCTTGTATGAGGCTGGCGTTGGCACAAGCATTGGTTGATGTGTTCGTGTACTCATGTATGCCGGTGGCGGTGCCCCATGCATTGGTGGATGTTGTGTTGTACTCATGTATGTCAGTGCCGGTGTCCCATGCACTGGTGGATGTGATGGTTATGTCTCTTGTATGAGGTTGGCGTTGGCATAAGCATTGGTTGATGTTGTCGTGTACTCATGTATGCCGGTGGCGGTGCCCCATGCATTGGTGGATGTTGCGGTGTACTCATGTATGCCGGTGTCGGTGCACCAAGCATTGGTGGATGTTGTGGTGTACTCATGTATGCCGGTGGTGGTGCACCATGCATTGGTGGATGTTATGCTGTACTCATGTATGTCAGTGCCGGTGTCCCATGCACTGGTGGATGTGATGGTTATGTCTCTTGTATGAGGCTGGCGTTGCCCCATGCATTGGTGTATGTTGTGGTGTACTCATGTATACCAGTGGCGGTGCCCCATGCATTGGTGGATGTTGCGGTGTACTCATGGATGTCAGTGCCGGTGTCCCATTCACTGGTGGATGTGATGGTTATGTCTCTTGTATGAGGCTGGCGTTGGCACAAGCATTGGTTGATGTGTTCGTGTACTCATGTATGCCGGTGGCGGTGCCCCATGCATTGGTGGATGTTGTGTTGTACTCATGTATGTCAGTGCCGGTGTCCCATGCACTGGTGGATGTGATGGTTATGTCTCTTGTATGAGGCTGGCGTTGGCATAAGCATTGGTTGATGTTGTCGTGTACTCATGTATGCCGGTGGCGGTGCCCCATGCATTGGTGGATGTTGTGGTGTACTCATGTATGCCGGTGGTGGTGCACCATGCATTGGTGGATGTTATGCTGTACTCATGTATGTCAGTGCCGGTGTCCCATGCACTGGTGGATGTGATGGTTATGTCTCTTGTATGGGGCTGGCGTTGCCCCATGCATTGGTTGATGTTGTCGTGTACTCATATATGCCGGTGTCGGTGCACCAAGCATTGGTGGATGTTGCGGTGTACTCATGTATGCCGGTGGTGGTGCACCATGCATTGGTGGATGTTAAGCTGTACTTATGTATGTCAGTGCCGGTGTCCCATGCACTGGTGGATGTGATGGTTATGTCTCTTGTATGGGGCTGGCGTTGCCCCATGCATTGGTGTATGTTGTGGTGTACTCATGTATACCAGTGGCGGTGCCCCATGCATTGGTGGATGTTGCGGTGTACTCATGGATGTCAGTGCCGGTGTCCCATTCACTGGTGGATGTGATGGTTATGTCTCTTGTATGAGGCTGGCGTTGGCACAAGCATTGGTTGATGTGTTCGTGTACTCATGTATGCCGGTGGCGGTGCCCCATGCATTGGTGGATGTTGTGTTGTACTCATGTATGTCAGTGCCGGTGTCCCATGCACTGGTGGATGTGATGGTTATGTCTCTTGTATGAGGCTGGCGTTGGCATAAGCATTGGTTGATGTTGTCGTGTACTCATGTATGCCGGTGGCGGTGCCCCATGCATTGGTGGATGTTGTGGTGTACTCATGTATGCCGGTGGTGGTGCACCATGCATTGGTGGATGTTATGCTGTACTCATGTATGTCAGTGCCGGTGTCCCATGCACTGGTGGATGTGATGGTTATGTCTCTTGTATGGGGCTGGCGTTGCCCCATGCATTGGTTGATGTTGTCGTGTACTCATATATGCCGGTGTCGGTGCACCAAGCATTGGTGGATGTTGCGGTGTACTCATGTATGCCGGTGGTGGTGCACCATGCATTGGTGGATGTTAAGCTGTACTTATGTATGTCAGTGCCGGTGTCCCATGCACTGGTGGATGTGATGGTTATGTCTCTTGTATGGGGCTGGCGTTGCCCCATGCATTGGTGGATGTTGCTGTGTACTCATGTATGCCGGTGTCGGTGCACTAAGCATTGGTGTATGTTGTGGTGTACTCATGTATGCCGGTGGTGGTGCACCATGCATTGGTGGATGTTATGCTGTACTCATGTATGTTAGTGCCGGTGTCCCATGCATTGGTGGATGTGATGGTTATGTCTCTTGTATGAGGCTGGCGTTGGCACAAGCATTGGTTGATGTGTTCGTGTACTCATGTATGCCGGTGGCGGTGCCCCATGCATTGGTGGATGTTGTGTTGTACTCATGTATGTCAGTGCCGGTGTCCCATGCACTGGTGGATGTGATGGTTATGTCTCTTGTATGAGGTTGGCGTTGGCATAAGCATTGGTTGATGTTGTCGTGTACTCTTGTATGCCGGTGGCGGTGCCCCATGCATTGTGGATGTTGTGGTGTACTCATGTATGTCATTGCCGGTGTCCTATGCATTGTTGGATGTAATGCTTGTGTCTCTTGTATAAAGCTGACGGTGCGCCATGCAATGGTGGATGTTGTCGTGTACTCATGTATGCCGTTGGCGGTGACTCATGAATTGGTGGATGTTGTGGTGTACTCATGTATGCCGGTGGCGGTGCACCATGCATTGGTGGATGTTGTCGTGTACTCATGTATGCCGGTGGCGGTGCACCATGCATTGGTGGATGTTGTGGTGTACTCATGTATGTCAGTGCCGGTGCCTCATGAATTGGTGGATGTTGTGGTGTACTCATGTATGCCGGTGTCGGTGCACCAAGCATTGGTGGATGTTGTGGTGTACTCATGTATGTCAGTGCCGGTGTCCCATGCACTGGTGGATGTGATGGTTATGTCTCTTGTATGAGGCTGGCGTTGGCATAAGCATTGGTTGATGTTGTCGTGTACTCATGTATGCCGGTGGCGGTGCCCCATGCATTGGTGGATGTTGTGGTGTACTCATGTATGTCAGTGCCGGTGTCCTATGCATTGTTGGATGTAATGCTTGTGTCTCTTGTATAAAGCTGATGGTGCGCCATGCAATGGTGGATGTTGTCGTGTACTCATGTATGCCGTTGGCGGTGCCTCATGAATTGGTGGATGTTGTGGTGTACTCATGTATGCCGGTGGCGGTGCACCATGCATTGGTGGATGTTGTGGTGTACTCATGTATGCCGGTGGCAGTGCCTCATGAATTGGTGGATGTTGTGGTGTACTCATGTATGCCGGTGGCGGTGCACCATGCATTGGTGGATGTTGTGGTGTACTCATGTATGTCAGTGCCGGTGTCCCATGCATTGTTGGATGTAATGCTTGTGTCTCTTGTATAAAGCTGACGGTGCGCCATGCAATGGTGGATGTTGTCGTGTACTCATGTATGCCGTTGGCGGTGCCTCATGAATTGGTGGATGTTGTGGTGTACTCATGTATGCCGGTGGCGGTGCACCATGCATTGGTTGATGTTGTAGTGTAATCATGTATATCAGTTGTTAGGTACCATTCATTAGTGCTTGTGATGGTTAATGTCTCTTGTATGACCCTGGCGTTGGCACAAGCATTGGTTGATGTTGTGGTGTACTCATGTATGCCGGTGGCGGTGCCCCATGCATTGGTGGATGTTGCGGTGTACTCATGTATGCCGGTGTCGGTGCACCAAGCATTGGTGGATGTTGTGGTGTACTCATGTATGCCGGTGGTGGTGCACCATGCATTGGTGGATGTTATGCTGTACTCATGTATGTCAGTGCCGGTGTCCCATGCACTGGTGGATGTGATGGTTATGTCTCTTGTATGAGGCTGGCGTTGCCCCATGCATTGGTGTATGTTGTGGTGTACTCATGTATACCAGTGGCGGTGCCCCATGCATTGGTGGATGTTGCGGTGTACTCATGGATGTCAGTGCCGGTGTCCCATTCACTGGTGGATGTGATGGTTATGTCTCTTGTATGAGGCTGGCGTTGGCACAAGCATTGGTTGATGTGTTCGTGTACTCATGTATGCCGGTGGCGGTGCCCCATGCATTGGTGGATGTTGTGTTGTACTCATGTATGTCAGTGCCGGTGTCCCATGCACTGGTGGATGTGATGGTTATGTCTCTTGTATGAGGCTGGCGTTGGCATAAGCATTGGTTGATGTTGTCGTGTACTCATGTATGCCGGTGGCGGTGCCCCATGCATTGGTGGATGTTGTGGTGTACTCATGTATGTCAGTGCCGGTGTCCCATGCATTGTTGGATGTAATGCTTGTGTCTCTTGTATAAAGCTGACGGTGCGCCATGCAATGGTGGATGTTGTCGTGTACTCATGTATGCCGTTGGCGGTGCCTCATGAATTGGTGGATGTTGTGGTGTACTCATGTATGCCGGTGGCGGTGCACCATGCATTGGTGGATGTTGCGGTGTACTCATGTATGCCGGTGTCGGTGCACCAAGCATTGGTGGATGTTGTGGTGTACTCATGTATGCCGGTGGTGGTGCACCATGCATTGGTGGATGTTATGCTGTACTCATGTATGTCAGTGCCGGTGTCCCATGCACTGGTGGATGTGATGGTTATGTCTCTTGTATGAGGCTGGCGTTGGCATAAGCATTGGTTGATGTTGTCGTGTACTCATGTATGCCGGTGGCGGTGCCCCATGCATTGGTGGATGTTGTGGTGTACTCATGTATGTCAGTGTCGGTGTCCTATGCATTGTTGGATGTAATGCTTGTGTCTCTTGTATAAAGCTGACGGTGCGCCATGCAATGGTGGATGTTGTCGTGTACTCATGTATGCCGTTGGCGGTGCCTCATGAATTGTTGGATGTTGTGGTGTACTCATGTATGCCGGTGGCGGTGCACCATGCATTGGTGGATGTTGTGGTGTACTCATGTATGCCGGTGGCGGTGCCTCATGAATTGGTGGATGTTGTGGTGTACTCATGTATGCCGGTGGCGGTGCCCCATGCATTGGTGGATGTTGTGGTGTACTCATGTATGTCAGTGCCGGTGTCCCATGCATTGTTGGATGTAATGCTTGTGTCTCTTGTATAAAGCTGACGGTGCGCCATGCAATGGTGGATGTTGTCGTGTACTCATGTATGCCGTTGGCGGTGCCTCATGAATTGGTGGATGTTGTGGTGTACTCATGTATGCCGGTGGCGGTGCACCATGCATTGGTTGATGTTGTAGTGTAATCATGTATATCAGTTGTTAGGTACCATTCATTAGTGCTTGTGATGGTTAATGTCTCTTGTATGACCCTGGCGTTGGCACAAGCATTGGTTGATGTTCTGGTGTACTCATGTATGCCGGTGGCGGTGCCCCATGCATTGGTGGATGCTGCGGTGTACTCATGTATGCCGGTGTCGGTGCACCAAGCATTGGTGGATGTTGTGGTGTACTCATGTATGCCGGTGGTGGTGCACCATGCATTGGTGGATGTTATGCTGTACTCATGTATGTCAGTGCCGGTGTCCCATGCACTGGTGGATGTGATGGTTATGTCTCTTGTATGAGGCTGGCGTTGGCATAAGCATTGGTTGATGTTGTCGTGTACTCATGTATGCCGGTGGCGGTGCCCCATGCATTGGTGGATGTTGTGGTGTACTCATGTATGTCAGTGCCGGTGTCCCATGCATTGTTGGATGTAATGCTTGTTTCTCTTGTATAAAGCTGACGGTGCGCCATGCAATGGTGGATGTTGTCGTGTACTCATGTATGCCGTTGGCGGTGCCTCATGAATTGGTGGATGTTGTGGTGTACTCATGTATGCCGGTGGCGGTGCACCATGCATTGGTGGATGTTGCGGTGTACTCATGTATGCCGGTGTCGGTGCACCAAGCATTGGTGGATGTTGTGGTGTACTCATGTATGCCGGTGGTGGTGCACCATGCATTGGTGGATGTTATGCTGTACTCATGTATGTCAGTGCCGGTGTCCCATGCACTGGTGGATGTGATGGTTATGTCTCTTGTATGAGGCTGGCGTTGGCATAAGCATTGGTTGATGTTGTCGTGTACTCATGTATGCCGGTGGCGGTGCCCCATGCATTGGTGGATGTTGTGGTGTACTCATGTATGTCAGTGCCGGTGTCCTATGCATTGTTGGATGTAATGCTTGTGTCTCTTGTATAAAGCTGACGGTGCGCCATGCAATGGTGGATGTTGTCGTGTACTCATGTATGCCGTTGGCGGTGCCTCATGAATTGTTGGATGTTGTGGTGTACTCATGTATGCCGGTGGCGGTGCACCATGCATTGGTGGATGTTGTGGTGTACTCATGTATGCCGGTGGCGGTGCCTCATGAATTGGTGGATGTTGTGGTGTACTCATGTATGCCGGTGGCGGTGCCCCATGCATTGGTGGATGTTGTGGTGTACTCATGTATGTCAGTGCCGGTGTCCCATGCATTGTTGGATGTAATGCTTGTGTCTCTTGTATAAAGCTGACGGTGCGCCATGCAATGGTGGATGTTGTCGTGTACTCATGTATGCCGTTGGCGGTGCCTCATGAATTGGTGGATGTTGTGGTGTACTCATGTATGCCGGTGGCGGTGCACCATGCATTGGTTGATGTTGTAGTGTAATCATGTATATCAGTTGTTAGGTACCATTCATTAGTGCTTGTGATGGTTAATGTCTCTTGTATGACCCTGGCGTTGGCACAAGCATTGGTTGATGTTCTGGTGTACTCATGTATGCCGGTGGCGGTGCCCCATGCATTGGTGGATGCTGCGGTGTACTCATGTATGCCGGTGTCGGTGCACCAAGCATTGGTGGATGTTGTGGTGTACTCATGTATGCCGGTGGTGGTGCACCATGCATTGGTGGATGTTATGCTGTACTCATGTATGTCAGTGCCGGTGTCCCATGCACTGGTGGATGTGATGGTTATGTCTCTTGTATGAGGCTGGCGTTGCCCCATGCATTGGTGTATGTTGTGGTGTACTCATGTATACCAGTGGCGGTGCCCCATGCATTGGTGGATGTTGCGGTGTACTCATGGATGTCAGTGCCGGTGTCCCATTCACTGGTGGATGTGATGGTTATGTCTCTTGTATGAGGCTGGCGTTGGCACAAGCATTGGTTGATGTGTTCGTGTACTCATGTATGCCGGTGGCGGTGCCCCATGCATTGGTGTATGTTGTGTTGTACTCATGTATGTCAGTGCCGGTGTCCCATGCACTGGTGGATGTGATGATTATGTCTCTTGTATGAGGCTGGCGTTGGCATAAGCATTGGTTGATGTTGTCGTGTACTCATGTATGCCGGTGGCGGTGCCCCATGCATTGGTGGATGTTGTGGTGTACTCATGTATGTCAGTGCCGGTGTCCCATGCATTGTTGGATGTAATGCTTGTGTCTCTTGTATAAAGCTGACGGTGCGCCATGCAATGGTGGATGTTGTCGTGTACTCATGTATGCCGTTGGCGGTGCCTCATGAATTGGTGGATGTTGTGGTGTACTCATGTATGCCGGTGGCGGTGCACCATGCATTGGTGGATGTTGCGGTGTACTCATGTATGCCGGTGTCGGTGCACCAAGCATTGGTGGATGTTGTGGTGTACTCATGTATGCCGGTGGTGGTGCACCATGCATTGGTGGATGTTATGCTGTACTCATGTATGTCAGTGCCGGTGTCCCATGCACTGGTGGATGTGATGGTTATGTCTCTTGTATGAGGCTGGCGTTGGCATAAGCATTGGTTGATGTTGTCGTGTACTCATGTATGCCGGTGGCGGTGCCCCATGCATTGGTGGATGTTGTGGTGTACTCATGTATGTCAGTGCCGGTGTCCTATGCATTGTTGGATGTAATGCTTGTGTCTCTTGTATAAAGCTGACGGTGCGCCATGCAATGGTGGATGTTGTCGTGTACTCATGTATGCCGTTGGCGGTGCCTCATGAATTGTTGGATGTTGTGGTGTACTCATGTATGCCGGTGGCGGTGCACCATGCATTGGTGGATGTTGTGGTGTACTCATGTATGCCGGTGGCGGTGCCTCATGAACTGTTGGATGTTGTGGTGTACTCATGTATGCCGGTGTCGGTGCACCAAGCATTGGTGGATGTTGTGGTGTACTCATGTATGCCGGTGGCGGTGCACCAAGCATTGGTGGATGTTGTGGTGTACTCATGTATGCCGGTGGTGGTGCACCATGCATTGGTGGATGTTATGCTGTACTCATGTATGTCAGTGCCGGTGTCCCATGCACTGGTGGATGTGATGGTTATGTCTCTTGTATGAGGCTGGCGTTGCCCCATGCATTGGTGTATGTTGTGGTGTACTCATGTGTACCAGTGGCTGTGCCCCATGCATTGGTGGATGTTGCGGTGTACTCATGGATGTCAGTGCCGGTGTCCCATTCACTGGTGGATGTGATGGTTATGTCTCTTGTATGAGGCTGGCGTTGGCATAAGCATTGGTTGATGTTGTCGTGTACTCATGTATGCCGGTGGCGGTGCCCCATGCATTGGTGGATGTTGTGGTGTACTCATGTATGTCATTGCCGGTGTCCTATGCATTGTTGGATTAAATGCTTGTGTCTCTTGTATAAAGCTGACGGTGCGCCATGCAATGGTGGATGTTGTCGTGTACTCATGTATGCCGTTGGCTGTGCCTCATGAATTGGTGGATGTTGTGGTGTACTCATGTATGCCGGTGGCGGTGCACCATGCATTGGTGGATGTTGTGGTGTACTCATGTATGCCGGTGGCGGTGCCTCATGAATTGGTGGATGTTGTGTTGTACTCATGTATGCCTGTGGCGGTGCAACATGCATTGGTGGATGTTGTGGTGTACTCATGTATGTCAGTGCCGGTGCCTCATGAATTGGTGGATGTTGTGGTGTACTCATGTATGCCGGTGGCGGTGCCTCATGAATTGGTGGATGTTGTGGTGTACTCATGTATGCCGGTGGCGGTGCACCATGCATTGGTGGATGTTGTGGTGTACTCATGTATGTCAGTGCCGGTGCCTCATGAATTGGTTGATGTTGTCGTGTACTCATGTATGCCGGTGGCGGTGCCCCATGTATTGGTGGATGTTGTGGTGTACTCATGTATGTCAGTGCCGGTGTCCTATGCATTGTTGGATGTAATGCTTGTGTCTCTTGTATAAAGCTGACGGTGCGCCATGCAATGGTGGATGTTGTCGTGTACTCATGTATGCCGTTGGCGGTGCCTCATGAATTGTTGGATGTTGTGGTGTACTCATGTATGCCGGTGTCGGTGCACCAAGCATTGGTGGATGTTGCGGTGTACTCATGTATGTCGGTGGTGGTGCACCATGAATTGGTGGATGTTGTGGTGTACTCATGTATGCCGGTGGCGGTGCACCAAGCATTGGTGGATGTTGTGGTGTACTCATGCATGCCGGTGGTGGTGCACCATGCATTGGTGGATGTTATGCTGTACTCATGTATGTCAGTGCCGGTGTCCCATGCACTGGTGGATGTGATGGTTATGTCTCTTGTATGGGGCTGGCGTTGCCCCATGCATTGGTTGATGTTGTCGTGTACTCATATATGCCGGTGTCGGTGCACCAAGCATTGGTGGATGTTGCGGTGTACTCATGTATGCCGGTGGTGGTGCACCATGCATTGGTGGATGTTATGCTGTACTCATGTATGTCAGTGCAGGTGTCCCATGCACTGGTGGATGTGATGGTTATGTCTCTTGTATGGGGCTGGCGTTGCCCCATGCATTGGTGGATGTTGCGGTGTACTCATGTATGCCGGTGTCGGTGCACTAAGCATTGGTGGATGTTGTGGTGTACTCATGTATGCCGGTGGTGGTGTACCATGCATTGGTGGATGTTATGCTGTACTCATGTATGTCAGTGCCGGTGTCCCATGCATTGGTGGATGTGATGGTTATGTCTCTTGTATGAGGCTGGCGTTGGCACAAGCATTGGTTGATGTGTTCGTGTACTCATGTATGCCGGTGGCGGTGCCCCATGCATTGGTGGATGTTGTGTTGTACTCATGTATGTCAGTGCCGGTGTCCCATGCACTGGTGGATGTGATGGTTATGTCTCTTGTATGAGGCTGGCGTTGGCATAAGCATTGGTTGATGTTGTCGTGTACTCATGTATGCCGGTGGCGGTGCCCCATGCATTGTGGATGTTGTGGTGTACTCATGTATGTCATTGCCGGTGTCCTATGCATTGTTGGATGTAATGCTTGTGTCTCTTGTATAAAGCTGACGGTGCGCCATGCAATGGTGGATGTTGTCGTGTACTCATGTATGCCGTTGGCGGTGACTCATGAATTGGTGGATGTTGTGGTGTACTCATGTATGCCGGTGGCGGTGCACCATGCATTGGTGGATGTTGTGGTGTACTCATGTATGCCGGTGGCGGTGCACCATGCATTGGTGGATGTTGTGGTGTACTCATGTATGTCAGTGCCGGTGCCTCATGAATTGGTGGATGTTGTGGTGTACTCATGTATGCCGGTGTCGGTGCACCAAGCATTGGTGGATGTTGTGGTGTACTCATGTATGTCAGTGCCGGTGTCCCATGCACTGGTGGATGTGATGGTTATGTCTCTTGTATGAGGCTGGCGTTGGCATAAGCATTGGTTGATGTTGTCGTGTACTCATGTATGCCGGTGGCGGTGCCCCATGCATTGGTGGATGTTGTGGTGTACTCATGTATGTCAGTGCCGGTGTCCTATGCATTGTTGGATGTAATGCTTGTGTCTCTTGTATAAAGCTGATGGTGCGCCATGCAATGGTGGATGTTGTCGTGTACTCATGTATGCCGTTGGCGGTGCCTCATGAATTGGTGGATGTTGTGGTGTACTCATGTATGCCGGTGGCGGTGCACCATGCATTGGTGGATGTTGTGGTGTACTCATGTATGCCGGTGGCGGTGCCTCATGAATTGGTGGATGTTGTGGTGTTCTCATGTATGCCGGTGGCGGTGCACCATGCATTGGTGGATGTTGTGGTGTACTCATGTATGTCAGTGCCGGTGTCCCATGCATTGTTGGATGTAATGCTTGTGTCTCTTGTATAAAGCTGACGGTGCGCCATGCAATGGTGGATGTTGTCGTGTACTCATGTATGCCGTTGGCGGTGCCTCATGAATTGGTGGATGTTGTGGTGTACTCATGTATGCCGGTGGCGGTGCACCATGCATTGGTTGATGTTGTAGTGTAATCATGTATATCAGTTGTTAGGTACCATTCATTAGTGCTTGTGATGGTTGATGTCTCTTGTATGACCCTGGCGTTGGCACAAGCATTGGTTGATGTTGTGGTGTACTCATGTATGCCGGTGGCGGTGCCCCATGCATTGGTGGATGTTGCGGTGTACTCATGTATGCCGGTGTCGGTGCACCAAGCATTGGTGGATGTTGTGGTGTACTCATGTATGCCGGTGGTGGTGCACCATGCATTGGTGGATGTTATGCTGTACTCATGTATGTCAGTGCCGGTGTCCCATGCACTGGTGGATGTGATGGTTATGTCTCTTGTATGAGGCTGGCGTTGCCCCATGCATTGGTGTATGTTGTGGTGTACTCATGTATACCAGTGGCGGTGCCCCATGCATTGGTGGATCTTGCGGTGTACTCATGGATGTCAGTGCCGGTGTCCCATTCACTGGTGGATGTGATGGTTATGTCTCTTGTATGAGGCTGGCGTTGGCACAAGCATTGGTTGATGTGTTCGTGTACTCATGTATGCCGGTGGCGGTGCCCCATGCATTGGTGGATGTTGTGTTGTACTCATGTATGTCAGTGCCGGTGTCCCATGCACTGGTGGATGTGATGCTTGTGTCTCTTGTATAAAGCTGACGGTGCGCCATGCAATGGTGGATGTTGTCGTGTACTCATGTATGCCGTTGGCGGTGCCTCATGAATTGGTGGATGTTGTGGTGTACTCATGTATGCCGGTGGCGGTGCACCATGCATTGGTGGATGTTGCGGTGTACTCATGTATGCCGGTGTTGGTGCACCAAGCATTGGTGGATGTTGTGGTGTACTCATGTATGCCGGTGGTGGTGCACCATGCATTGGTGGATGTTATGCTGTACTCATGTATGTCAGTGCCGGTGTCCCATGCACTGGTGGATGTGATGGTTATGTCTCTTGTATGAGGCTGGCGTTGGCATAAGCATTGGTTGATGTTGTCGTGTACTCATGTATGCCGGTGGCGGTGCCCCATGCATTGGTGGATGTTGTGGTGTACTCATGTATGTCAGTGCCGGTGTCCTATGCATTGTTGGATGTAATGCTTGTGTCTCTTGTATAAAGCTGACGGTGCGCCATGCAATGGTGGATGTTGTCGTGTACTCATGTATGCCGTTGGCGGTGCCTCATGAATTGTTGGATGTTGTGGTGTACTCATGTATGCCGGTGGCGGTGCACCATGCATTGGTGGATGTTGTGGTGTACTCATGTATGCCGGTGGCGGTGCCTCATGAATTGGTGGATGTTGTGGTGTACTCATGTATGCCGGTGGCGGTGCCCCATGCATTGGTGGATGTTGTGGTGTACTCATGTATGTCAGTGCCGGTGTCCCATGCATTGTTGGATGTAATGCTTGTGTCTCTTGTATAAAGCTGACGGTGCGCCATGCAATGGTGGATGTTGTGGTGTACTCATGTATGCCGTTGGCGGTGCCTCATGAATTGGTGGATGTTGTGGTGTACTCATGTATGCCGGTGGCGGTGCACCATGCATTGGTTGATGTTGTAGTGTAATCATGTATATCAGTTGTTAGGTACCATTCATTAGTGCTTGTGATGGTTAATGTCTCTTGTATGACCCTGGCGTTGGCACAAGCATTGGTTGATGTTCTGGTGTACTCATGTATGCCGGTGGCGGTGCCCCATGCATTGGTGGATGCTGCGGTGTACTCATGTATGCCGGTGTCGGTGCACCAAGCATTGGTGGATGTTGTGGTGTACTCATGTATGCCGGTGGTGGTGCACCATGCATTGGTGGATGTTATGCTGTACTCATGTATGTCAGTGCCGGTGTCCCATGCACTGGTGGATGTGATGGTTATGTCTCTTGTATGAGGCTGGCGTTGCCCCATGCATTGGTGTATGTTGTGGTGTACTCATGTATACCAGTGGCGGTGCCCCATGCATTGGTGGATGTTGCGGTGTACTCATGGATGTCAGTGCCGGTGTCCCATTCACTGGTGGATGTGATGGTTATGTCTCTTGTATGAGGCTGGCGTTGGCACAAGCATTGGTTGATGTGTTCGTGTACTCATGTATGCCGGTGGCGGTGCCCCATGCATTGGTGTATGTTGTGTTGTACTCATGTATGTCAGTGCCGGTGTCCCATGCACTGGTGGATGTGATGATTATGTCTCTTGTATGAGGCTGGCGTTGGCATAAGCATTGGTTGATGTTGTCGTGTACTCATGTATGCCGGTGGCGGTGCCCCATGCATTGGTGGATGTTGTGGTGTACTCATGTATGTCAGTGCCGGTGTCCCATGCATTGTTGGATGTAATGCTTGTGTCTCTTGTATAAAGCTGACGGTGCGCCATGCAATGGTGGATGTTGTCGTGTACTCATGTATGCCGTTGGCGGTGCCTCATGAATTGGTGGATGTTGTGGTGTACTCATGTATGCCGGTGGCGGTGCACCATGCATTGGTGGATGTTGCGGTGTACTCATGTATGCCGGTGTCGGTGCACCAAGCATTGGTGGATGTTGTGGTGTACTCATGTATGCCGGTGGTGGTGCACCATGCATTGGTGGATGTTATGCTGTACTCATGTATGTCAGTGCCGGTGTCCCATGCACTGGTGGATGTGATGGTTATGTCTCTTGTATGAGGCTGGCGTTGGCATAAGCATTGGTTGATGTTGTCGTGTACTCATGTATGCCGGTGGCGGTGCCCCATGCATTGGTGGATGTTGTGGTGTACTCATGTATGTCAGTGCCGGTGTCCTATGCATTGTTGGATGTAATGCTTGTGTCTCTTGTATAAAGCTGACGGTGCGCCATGCAATGGTGGATGTTGTCGTGTACTCATGTATGCCGTTGGCGGTGCCTCATGAATTGTTGGATGTTGTGGTGTACTCATGTATGCCGGTGGCGGTGCACCATGCATTGGTGGATGTTGTGGTGTACTCATGTATGCCGGTGGCGGTGCCTCATGAATTGTTGGATGTTGTGGTGTACTCATGTATGCCGGTGTCGGTGCACCAAGCATTGGTGGATGTTGTGGTGTACTCATGTATGCCGGTGGCGGTGCACCAAGCATTGGTGGATGTTGTGGTGTACTCATGTATGCCGGTGGTGGTGCACCATGCATTGGTGGATGTTATGCTGTACTCATGTATGTCAGTGCCGGTGTCCCATGCACTGGTGGATGTGATGGTTATGTCTCTTGTATGAGGCTGGCGTTGCCCCATGCATTGGTGTATGTTGTGGTGTACTCATGTGTACCAGTGGCTGTGCCCCATGCATTGGTGGATGTTGCGGTGTACTCATGGATGTCAGTGCCGGTGTCCCATTCACTGGTGGATGTGATGGTTATGTCTCTTGTATGAGGCTGGCGTTGGCATAAGCATTGGTTGATGTTGTCGTGTACTCATGTATGCCGGTGGCGGTGCCCCATGCATTGGTGGATGTTGTGGTGTACTCATGTATGTCATTGCCGGTGTCCTATGCATTGTTGGATTAAATGCTTGTGTCTCTTGTATAAAGCTGACGGTGCGCCATGCAATGGTGGATGTTGTCGTGTACTCATGTATGCCGTTGGCTGTGCCTCATGAATTGGTGGATGTTGTGGTGTACTCATGTATGCCGGTGGCGGTGCACCATGCATTGGTGGATGTTGTGGTGTACTCATGTATGCCGGTGGCGGTGCCTCATGAATTGGTGGATGTTGTGTTGTACTCATGTATGCCTGTGGCGGTGCAACATGCATTGGTGGATGTTGTGGTGTACTCATGTATGTCAGTGCCGGTGCCTCATGAATTGGTGGATGTTGTGGTGTACTCATGTATGCCGGTGGCGGTGCCTCATGAATTGGTGGATGTTGTGGTGTACTCATGTATGCCGGTGGCGGTGCACCATGCATTGGTGGATGTTGTGGTGTACTCATGTATGTCAGTGCCGGTGCCTCATGAATTGGTTGATGTTGTCGTGTACTCATGTATGCCGGTGGCGGTGCCCCATGTATTGGTGGATGTTGTGGTGTACTCATGTATGTCAGTGCCGGTGTCCTATGCATTGTTGGATGTAATGCTTGTGTCTCTTGTATAAAGCTGACGGTGCGCCATGCAATGGTGGATGTTGTCGTGTACTCATGTATGCCGTTGGCGGTGCCTCATGAATTGTTGGATGTTGTGGTGTACTCATGTATGCCGGTGTCGGTGCACCAAGCATTGGTGGATGTTGCGGTGTACTCATGTATGTCGGTGGTGGTGCACCATGAATTGGTGGATGTTGTGGTGTACTCATGTATGCCGGTGGCGGTGCACCAAGCATTGGTGGATGTTGTGGTGTACTCATGCATGCCGGTGGTGGTGCACCATGCATTGGTGGATGTTATGCTGTACTCATGTATGTCAGTGCCGGTGTCCCATGCACTGGTGGATGTGATGGTTATGTCTCTTGTATGGGGCTGGCGTTGCCCCATGCATTGGTTGATGTTGTCGTGTACTCATATATGCCGGTGTCGGTGCACCAAGCATTGGTGGATGTTGCGGTGTACTCATGTATGCCGGTGGTGGTGCACCATGCATTGGTGGATGTTATGCTGTACTCATGTATGTCAGTGCAGGTGTCCCATGCACTGGTGGATGTGATGGTTATGTCTCTTGTATGGGGCTGGCGTTGCCCCATGCATTGGTGGATGTTGCGGTGTACTCATGTATGCCGGTGTCGGTGCACTAAGCATTGGTGGATGTTGTGGTGTACTCATGTATGCCGGTGGTGGTGTACCATGCATTGGTGGATGTTATGCTGTACTCATGTATGTCAGTGCCGGTGTCCCATGCATTGGTGGATGTGATGGTTATGTCTCTTGTATGAGGCTGGCGTTGGCACAAGCATTGGTTGATGTGTTCGTGTACTCATGTATGCCGGTGGCGGTGCCCCATGCATTGGTGGATGTTGTGTTGTACTCATGTATGTCAGTGCCGGTGTCCCATGCACTGGTGGATGTGATGGTTATGTCTCTTGTATGAGGCTGGCGTTGGCATAAGCATTGGTTGATGTTGTCGTGTACTCATGTATGCCGGTGGCGGTGCCCCATGCATTGTGGATGTTGTGGTGTACTCATGTATGTCATTGCCGGTGTCCTATGCATTGTTGGATGTAATGCTTGTGTCTCTTGTATAAAGCTGACGGTGCGCCATGCAATGGTGGATGTTGTCGTGTACTCATGTATGCCGTTGGCGGTGACTCATGAATTGGTGGATGTTGTGGTGTACTCATGTATGCCGGTGGCGGTGCACCATGCATTGGTGGATGTTGTGGTGTACTCATGTATGCCGGTGGCGGTGCACCATGCATTGGTGGATGTTGTGGTGTACTCATGTATGTCAGTGCCGGTGCCTCATGAATTGGTGGATGTTGTGGTGTACTCATGTATGCCGGTGTCGGTGCACCAAGCATTGGTGGATGTTGTGGTGTACTCATGTATGTCAGTGCCGGTGTCCCATGCACTGGTGGATGTGATGGTTATGTCTCTTGTATGAGGCTGGCGTTGGCATAAGCATTGGTTGATGTTGTCGTGTACTCATGTATGCCGGTGGCGGTGCCCCATGCATTGGTGGATGTTGTGGTGTACTCATGTATGTCAGTGCCGGTGTCCTATGCATTGTTGGATGTAATGCTTGTGTCTCTTGTATAAAGCTGATGGTGCGCCATGCAATGGTGGATGTTGTCGTGTACTCATGTATGCCGTTGGCGGTGCCTCATGAATTGGTGGATGTTGTGGTGTACTCATGTATGCCGGTGGCGGTGCACCATGCATTGGTGGATGTTGTGGTGTACTCATGTATGCCGGTGGCGGTGCCTCATGAATTGGTGGATGTTGTGGTGTTCTCATGTATGCCGGTGGCGGTGCACCATGCATTGGTGGATGTTGTGGTGTACTCATGTATGTCAGTGCCGGTGTCCCATGCATTGTTGGATGTAATGCTTGTGTCTCTTGTATAAAGCTGACGGTGCGCCATGCAATGGTGGATGTTGTCGTGTACTCATGTATGCCGTTGGCGGTGCCTCATGAATTGGTGGATGTTGTGGTGTACTCATGTATGCCGGTGGCGGTGCACCATGCATTGGTTGATGTTGTAGTGTAATCATGTATATCAGTTGTTAGGTACCATTCATTAGTGCTTGTGATGGTTGATGTCTCTTGTATGACCCTGGCGTTGGCACAAGCATTGGTTGATGTTGTGGTGTACTCATGTATGCCGGTGGCGGTGCCCCATGCATTGGTGGATGTTGCGGTGTACTCATGTATGCCGGTGTCGGTGCACCAAGCATTGGTGGATGTTGTGGTGTACTCATGTATGCCGGTGGTGGTGCACCATGCATTGGTGGATGTTATGCTGTACTCATGTATGTCAGTGCCGGTGTCCCATGCACTGGTGGATGTGATGGTTATGTCTCTTGTATGAGGCTGGCGTTGCCCCATGCATTGGTGTATGTTGTGGTGTACTCATGTATACCAGTGGCGGTGCCCCATGCATTGGTGGATCTTGCGGTGTACTCATGGATGTCAGTGCCGGTGTCCCATTCACTGGTGGATGTGATGGTTATGTCTCTTGTATGAGGCTGGCGTTGGCACAAGCATTGGTTGATGTGTTCGTGTACTCATGTATGCCGGTGGCGGTGCCCCATGCATTGGTGGATGTTGTGGTGTACCCATGTATGTCAGTGCCGGTGTCCCATGCATTGTTGGATGTAATGCTTGTGTCTCTTGTATAAAGCTGACGGTGCGCCATGCAATGGTGGATGTTGTCGTGTACTCATGTATGCCGTTGGCGGTGCCTCATGAATTGGTGGATGTTGTGGTGTACTCATGTATGCCGGTGGCGGTGCACCATGCATTGGTGGATGTTGCGGTGTACTCATGTATGCCGGTGTCGGTGCACCAAGCATTGGTGGATGTTGTGGTGTACTCATGTATGCCGGTGGTGGTGCACCATGCATTGGTGGATGTTATGCTGTACTCATGTATGTCAGTGCCGGTGTCCCATGCACTGGTGGATGTGATGGTTATGTCTCTTGTATGAGACTGGCGTTGGCATAAGCATTGGTTGATGTTGTCGTGTACTCATGTATGCCGGTGGCGGTGCCCCATGCATTGGTGGATGTTGTGGTGTACTCATGTATGTCAGTGCCGGTGTCCTATGCATTGTTGGATGTAATGCTTGTGTCTCTTGTATAAAGCTGACGGTGCGCCATGCAATGGTGGATGTTGTCGTGTACTCATGTATGCCGTTGGCGGTGCCTCATGAATTGTTGGATGTTGTGGTGTACTCATGTATGCCGGTGGCGGTGCACCATGAATTGGTGGATGTTGTGGTGTACTCATGTATGCCGGTGGCGGTGCCTCATGAATTGGTGGATGTTGTGGTGTACTCATGTATGCCGGTGGCGGTGCACCAAGCATTGGTGGATGTTGTGGTGTACTCATGTATGCCGGTGGTGGTGCACCATGCATTGGTGGATGTTATGCTGTACTCATGTATGTCAGTGCCGGTGTCCCATGCATTGGTGGATGTGATGGTTATGTCTCTTGTATGAGGCTGGCGTTGGCACAAGCATTGGTTGATGTTGTGGTGTACTCATGTATGCCGGTGGCGGTGCCCCATGCATTGGTGGATGTTGTGGTGTACCCATGTATGTCAGTGCCGGTGTCCCATGCATTGTTGGATGTAATGCTTGTGTCTCTTGTATAAAGCTGACGGTGCGCCATGCAATGGTGGATGTTGTCGTGTACTCATGTATGCCGTTGGCGGTGCCTCATGAATTGGTGGATGTTGTGGTGTACTCATGTATGCCGGTGGCGGTGCACCATGCATTGGTGGATGTTGTGGTGTACTCATGTATGCCGGTGTCGGTGCACCAAGCATTGGTGGATGTTGTGGTGTACTCATGTATGCCGGTGGTGGTGCACCATGCATTGGTGGATGTTATGCTGTACTCATGTATGTCAGTGCCGGTGTCCCATGCACTGGTGGATGTGATGGTTATGTCTCTTGTATGAGGCTGGCGTTGGCATAAGCATTGGTTGATGTTGTCGTGTACTCATGTATGCCGGTGGCGGTGCCCCATGCATTGGTGGATGTTGTGGTGTACTCATGTATGTCAGTGCCGGTGTCCTATGCATTGTTGGATGTAATGCTTGTGTCTCTTGTATAAAGCTGACGGTGCGCCATGCAATGGTGGATGTTGTCGTGTACTCATGTATGCCGTTGGCGGTGCCTCATGAATTGTTGGATGTTGTGGTGTACTCATGTATGCCGGTGGCGGTGCACCATGCATTGGTGGATGTTGTGGTGTACTCATGTATGCCGGTGGCGGTGCCTCATGAATTGGTGGATGTTGTGGTGTACTCATGTATGCCGGTGGCGGTGCACCAAGCATTGGTGGATGTTGTGGTGTACTCATGTATGCCGGTGGTGGTGCAGCATGCATTGGTGGATGTTATGCTGTACTCATGTATGTCAGTGCCGGTGTCCCATGCATTGGTGGATGTGATGGTTATGTCTCTTGTATGAGGCTGGCGTTGGCACAAGCATTGGTTGATGTGTTCGTGTACTCATGTATGCCGGTGGCGGTGCCCCATGCATTGGTGGATGTTGTGTTGTACTCATGTATGTCAGTGCCGGTGTCCCATGCACTGGTGGATGTGATGGTTATGTCTCTTGTATGAGGCTGGCGTTGGCATAAGCATTGGTTGATGTTGTCGTGTACTCATGTATGCCGGTGGCGGTGCCCCATGCATTGTGGATGTTGTGGTGTACTCATGTATGTCATTGCCGGTGTCCTATGCATTGTTGGATGTAATGCTTGTGTCTCTTGTATAAAGCTGACGGTGCGCCATGCAATGGTGGATGTTGTCGTGTACTCATGTATGCCGTTGGCGGTGACTCATGAATTGGTGGATGTTGTGGTGTACTCATGTATGCCGGTGGCGGTGCACCATGCATTGGTGGATGTTGTGGTGTACTCATGTATGCCGGTGGCGGTGCACCATGCATTGGTGGATGTTGTGGTGTACTCATGTATGTCAGTGCCGGTGCCTCATGAATTGGTGGATGTTGTGGTGTACTCATGTATGCCGGTGTCGGTGCACCAAGCATTGGTGGATGTTGTGGTGTACTCATGTATGTCAGTGCCGGTGTCCCATGCACTGGTGGATGTGATGGTTATGTCTCTTGTATGAGGCTGGCGTTGGCATAAGCATTGGTTGATGTTGTCGTGTACTCATGTATGCCGGTGGCGGTGCCCCATGCATTGGTGGATGTTGTGGTGTACTCATGTATGTCAGTGCCGGTGTCCTATGCATTGTTGGATGTAATGCTTGTGTCTCTTGTATAAAGCTGATGGTGCGCCATGCAATGGTGGATGTTGTCGTGTACTCATGTATGCCGTTGGCGGTGCCTCATGAATTGGTGGATGTTGTGGTGTACTCATGTATGCCGGTGGTGGTGCACCATGCATTGGTGGATGTTGTGGTGTACTCATGTATGCCGGTGGCGGTGCCTCATGAATTGGTGGATGTTGTGGTGTACTCATGTATGCCGGTGGCGGTGCACCATGCATTGGTGGATGTTGTGGTGTACTCATGTATGGCAGTGCCGGTGTCCCATGCATTGTTGGATGTAATGCTTGTGTCTCTTGTATAAAGCTGACGGTGCGCCATGCAATGGTGGATGTTGTCGTGTACTCATGTATGCCGGTGGCGGTGCCTCATGAATTGGTGGATGTTGTGGTGTACTCATGTATGCCGGTGGCGGTGCACCATGCATTGGTGGATGTTGCGGTGTACTCATGTATGCCGGTGTCGGTGCACCAAGCATTGGTGGATGTTGTGGTGTACTCATGTATGCCGGTGGTGGTGCACCATGCATTGGTGGATGTTATGCTGTACTCATGTATGTCAGTGCCGGTGTCCCATGCACTGGTGGATGTGATGGTTATGTCTCTTGTATGAGGCTGGCGTTGCCCCATGCATTGGTGTATGTTGTGGTGTACTCATGTATACCAGTGGCGGTGCCCCATGCATTGGTGGATGTTGCGGTGTACTCATGGATGTCAGTGCCGGTGTCCCATTCACTGGTGGATGTGATGGTTATGTCTCTTGTATGAGGCTGGCGTTGGCACAAGCATTGGTTGATGTGTTCGTGTACTCATGTATGCCGGTGGCGGTGCCCCATGCATTGGTGGATGTTGTGTTGTACTCATGTATGTCAGTGCCGGTGTCCCATGCACTGGTGGATGTGATGGTTATGTCTCTTGTATGAGGCTGGCGTTGGCATAAGCATTGGTTGATGTTGTCGTGTACTCATGTATGCCGGTGGCGGTGCCCCATGCATTGGTGGATGTTGTGGTGTACCCATGTATGTCAGTGCCGGTGTCCCATGCATTGTTGGATGTAATGCTTGTGTCTCTTGTATAAAGCTGACGGTGCGCCATGCAATGGTGGATGTAGTCGTGTACTCATGTATGCCGTTGGCGGTGCCTCATGAATTGGTGGATGTTGTGGTGTACTCATGTATGCCGGTGGCGGTGCACCATGCATTGGTGGATGTTGCGGTGTACTCATGTATGCCGGTGTCGGTGCACCAAGCATTGGTGGATGTTGTGGTGTACTCATGTATGCCGGTGGTGGTGCACCATGGATTGGTGGATGTTATGCTGTACTCATGTATGTCAGTGCCGGTGTCCCATGCACTGGTGGATGTGATGGTTATGTCTCTTGTATGAGGCTGGCGTTGGCATAAGCATTGGTTGATGTTGTCGTGTACTCATGTATGCCGGTGGCGGTGCCCCATGCATTGGTGGATGTTGTGGTGTACTCATGTATGTCAGTGCCGGTGTCCTATGCATTGTTGGATGTAATGCTTGTGTCTCTTGTATAAAGCTGACGGTGCGCCATGCAATGGTGGATGTTGTCGTGTACTCATGTATGCCGTTGGCGGTGCCTCATGAATTGTTGGATGTTGTGGTGTACTCATGTATGCCGGTGGCGGTGCACCATGCATTGGTGGATGTTGTGGTGTACTCATGTATGCCGGTGGTGGTGCACCATGCATTGGTGGATGTTATGCTGTACTCATGTATGTCAGTGCCGGTGTCCCATGCACTGGTGGATGTGATGGTTATGTCTCTTGTATGAGGCTGGCGTTGGCATAAGCATTGGTTGATGTTGTCGTGTACTCATGTATGCCGGTGGCGGTGCCCCATGCATTGGTGGATGTTGTGGTGTACTCATGTATGTCAGTGTCGGTGTCCTATGCATTGTTGGATGTAATGCTTGTGTCTCTTGTATAAAGCTGACGGTGCGCCATGCAATGGTGGATGTTGTCGTGTACTCATGTATGCCGGTGGCGGTGCCTCATGAATTGGTGGATGTTGTGGTGTACTCATGTATGCCGGTGGCGGTGCACCATGCATTGGTGGATGTTGCGGTGTACTCATGTATGCCGGTGTCGGTGCACCAAGCATTGGTGGATGTTGTGGTGTACTCATGTATGCCGGTGGTGGTGCACCATGCATTGGTGGATGTTATGCTGTACTCATGTATGTCAGTGCCGGTGTCCCATGCACTGGTGGATGTGATGGTTATGTCTCTTGTATGAGGCTGGCGTTGCCCCATGCATTGGTGTATGTTGTGGTGTACTCATGTATACCAGTGGCGGTGCCCCATGCATTGGTGGATGTTGCGGTGTACTCATGGATGTCAGTGCCGGTGTCCCATTCACTGGTGGATGTGATGGTTATGTCTCTTGTATGAGGCTGGCGTTGGCACAAGCATTGGTTGATGTGTTCGTGTACTCATGTATGCCGGTGGCGGTGCCCCATGCATTGGTGGATGTTGTGTTGTACTCATGTATGTCAGTGCCGGTGTCCCATGCACTGGTGGATGTGATGGTTATGTCTCTTGTATGAGGCTGGCGTTGGCATAAGCATTGGTTGATGTTGTCGTGTACTCATGTATGCCGGTGGCGGTGCCCCATGCATTGGTGGATGTTGTGGTGTACCCATGTATGTCAGTGCCGGTGTCCCATGCATTGTTGGATGTAATGCTTGTGTCTCTTGTATAAAGCTGACGGTGCGCCATGCAATGGTGGATGTAGTCGTGTACTCATGTATGCCGTTGGCGGTGCCTCATGAATTGGTGGATGTTGTGGTGTACTCATGTATGCCGGTGGCGGTGCACCATGCATTGGTGGATGTTGCGGTGTACTCATGTATGCCGGTGTCGGTGCACCAAGCATTGGTGGATGTTGTGGTGTACTCATGTATGCCGGTGGTGGTGCACCATGGATTGGTGGATGTTATGCTGTACTCATGTATGTCAGTGCCGGTGTCCCATGCACTGGTGGATGTGATGGTTATGTCTCTTGTATGAGGCTGGCGTTGGCATAAGCATTGGTTGATGTTGTCGTGTACTCATGTATGCCGGTGGCGGTGCCCCATGCATTGGTGGATGTTGTGGTGTACTCATGTATGTCAGTGCCGGTGTCCTATGCATTGTTGGATGTAATGCTTGTGTCTCTTGTATAAAGCTGACGGTGCGCCATGCAATGGTGGATGTTGTCGTGTACTCATGTATGCCGTTGGCGGTGCCTCATGAATTGTTGGATGTTGTGGTGTACTCATGTATGCCGGTGGCGGTGCACCATGCATTGGTGGATGTTGTGGTGTACTCATGTATGCCGGTGGCGGTGCCTCATGAATTGGTGGATGTTGTGGTGTACTCATGTATGCCGGTGGCGGTGCACCAAGCATTGGTGGATGTTGTGGTGTACTCATGTATGCCGGTGGTGGTGCACCATGCATTGGTGGATGTTATGCTGTACTCATGTATGTCAGTGCCGGTGTCCCATGCACTGGTGGATGTGATGGTTATGTCTCTTGTATGGGGCTGGCGTTGCCCCATGCATTGGTTGATGTTGTCGTGTACTCATATATGCCGGTGTCGGTGCACCAAGCATTGGTGGATGTTGCGGTGTACTCATGTATGCCGGTGGTGGTGCACCATGCATTGGTGGATGTTATGCTGTACTCATGTATGTCAGTGCCGGTGTCCCATGCACTGGTGGATGTGATGGTTATGTCTCTTGTATGGGGCTGGCGTTGCCCCATGCATTGGTGGATGTTGCGGTGTACTCATGTATGCCGGTGTCGGTGCACTAAGCATTGGTGGATGTTGTGGTGTACTCATGTATGCCGGTGGTGGTGCACCATGCATTGGTGGATGTTATGCTGTACTCATGTATGTCAGTGCCGGTGTCCCATGCATTGGTGGATGTGATGGTTATGTCTCTTGTATGAGGCTGGCGTTGGCACAAGCATTGGTTGATGTTGCGGTGTACTCATGTATGCCGGTGTCGGTGCACTAAGCATTGGTGGATGTTGTGGTGTACTCATGTATGCCGGTGGTGGTGCACCATGCATTGGTGGATGTTATGCAGTACTCATGTATGTCAGTGCCGGTGTCCCATGCACTGGTGGATGTGATGGTTATGTCTCTTGTATGAGGCTGGCGGTGCCCCCTGCATTGGTGGATATTGTGGTGTACTCATGTATGTCAGTGCCGGTGTCGCATGCATTGTTGGATGTAATGCTTGTGTCTCTTGTACAAAGCTGACGGTGCGCCATGCAATGGTGGATGTTGTCGTGTACTCATGTATGCCGTTGGCGGTGACTCATGAATTGGTGGATGTTGTGGTGTACTCATGTATGCCGGTGGCGGTGCACCATGCATTGGTGGATGTTGTGGTGTACTCATGTATGCCGGTGGCGGTGTACCATGCATTGGTGGATGTTGTGGTGTACTCATGTATGTCAGTGCCGGTGCCTCATGAATTGGTGGATGTTGTGGTGTACTCATGTATGCCGGTGTCGGTGCACCAAGCATTGGTGGATGTTGTGGTGTACTCATGTATGTCAGTGCCGGTGTCCCATGCACTGGTGGATGTGATGGTTATGTCTCTTGTATGAGGCTGGCGTTGGCATAAGCATTGGTTGATGTTGTCGTGTACTCATGTATGCCGGTGGCGGTGCCCCAAGCATTGGTGGATGTTGTGGTGTACTCATGTATGTCAGTGCCGGTGTCCTATGCATTGTTGGATGTAATGCTTGTGCCTCTTGTATAAAGCTGATGGTGCGCCATGCAATGGTGGATGTTGTCGTGTACTCATGTATGCCGTTGGCGGTGCCTCATGAATTGGTGGATGTTGTGGTGTACTCATGTATGCCGGTGGCGGTGCACCATGCATTGGTGGATGTTGTGGTGTACTCATGTATGCCGGTGGCGGTGCCTCATGAATTGGTGGATGTTATGGTGTACTCATGTATGCCGGTGGCGGTGCACCATGCATTGGTGGATGTTGTGGTGTACTCATGTATGTCAGTGCCGGTGTCCCATGCATTGTTGGATGTAGTGCTTGTGTCTCTTGTATAAAGCTGACGGTGCGCCATGCAATGGTGGATGTTGTCGTGTACTCATGTATGCCGTTGGCGGTGCCTCATGAATTGGTTGATGTTGTAGTGTAATCATGTATATCAGTTGTTAGGTACCATTCATTAGTGCTTGTGATGGTTAATGTCTCTTGTGTGACCCTGGCGTTGGCACAAGCATTGGTTGATGTTGTGGTGTACTCATGTATGCCGGTGGCGGTGCCCCATGCATTGGTGGATGTTGCGGTGTACTCATGTATGCCGGTGTCGGTGCACCAAGCATTGGTGGATGTTGTGGTGTACTCATGTATGCCGGTGGTGGTGCACCATGCATTGGTGGATGTTATGCTGTACTCATGTATGTCAGTGCCGGTGTCCCATGCATTGGTGGATGTGATGGTTATGTCTCTTGTATGAGGCTGGCGTTGCCCCATGCATTGGTGTATGTTGTGGTGTACTCATGTATACCAGTGGCGGTGCCCCATGCATTGGTGGATGTTGCGGTGTACTCATGGATGTCAGTGCCGGTGTCCCATTCACTGGTGGATGTGATGGTTATGTCTCTTGTATGAGGCTGGCGTTGGCACAAGCATTGGTTGATGTGTTCGTGTACTCATGTATGCCGGTGGCGGTGCCCCATGCATTGGTGGATGTTGTGTTGTACTCATGTATGTCAGTGCCGGTGTCCCATGCACTGGTGGATGTGATGGTTATGTCTCTTGTATGAGGCTGGCGTTGGCATAAGCATTGGTTGATGTTGTCGTGTACTCATGTATGCCGGTGGCGGTGCCCCATGCATTGGTGGATGTTGTGGTGTACTCATGTATGTCAGTGCCGGTGTCCCATGCATTGTTGGATGTATTGCTTGTGTCTCTTGTATAAAGCTGACGGTGCGCCATGCAATGGTGGATGTTGTGGTGTACTCATGTATGCCGGTGGCGGTGCACCATGCATTGGTGGATGTTGTGGTGTACTCATGTATGCCGGTGGTGGTGCACCATGCATTGGTGGATGTTATGCTGTACTCATGTATGTCAGTGCCGGTGTCCCATGCACTGGTGGATGTGATGGTTATGTCTCTTGTATGAGGCTGGCGTTGCCTCATGCATTGGTGTATGTTGTGGTGTACTCATGTATACCAGTGGCGGTGCCCCATGCATTGGTGGATGTTGCGGTGTACTCATGGATGTCAGTGCCGGTGTCCCATGCATTGTTGGATGTAATGCTTGTGTCTCTTGTATAAAGCTGACGGTGCGCCATGCAATGGTGGATGTTGTCGTGTACTCATGTATGCCGTTGGCGGTGACTCATGAATTGTTGGATGTTGTGGTGTACTCATGTATGCCGGTGGCGGTGCACCATGCATTGGTGGATGTTGTGGTGTACTCATGTATGCCGGTGGCGGTGCCTCATGAATTGGTGGATGTTATGCTGTACTCATGTATGTCAGTGCCGGTGTCCCATGCATTGGTGGATGTGATGGTTATGTCTCTTGTATGAGGCTGGCGTTGGCACAAGCATTGGTTGATGTGTTCGTGTACTCATGTATGCCGGTGGCGGTGCCCCATGCATTGGTGGATGTTTTGTTGTACTCATGTATGTCAGTGCCGGTGTCCCATGCACTGGTGGATGTGATGGTTATGTCTCTTGTATGAGGCTGGCGTTGGCATAAGCATTGGTTGATGTTGTCGTGTACTCATGTATGCCGGTGGCGGTGCCCCATGCATTGTGGATGTTGTGGTGTACTCATGTATGTCATTGCCGGTGTCCTATGCATTGTTGGATGTATTGCTTGTGTCTCTTGTATAAAGCTGACGGTGCGCCATGCAATGGTGGATGTTGTCGTGTACTCATGTATGCCGTTGGCGGTGACTCATGAATTGGTGGATGTTGTGGTGTACTCATGTATGCCGGTGGCGGTGCACCATGCATTGGTGGATGTTGTGGTGTACTCATGTATGTCAGTGCCGGTGCCTCATGAATTGGTGGATGTTGTGGTGTACTCATGTATGCCGGTGTCGGTGCACCAAGCATTGGTGGATGTTGTGGTGTACTCATGTATGTCAGTGCCGGTGTCCCATGCACTGGTGGATGTGATGGTTATGTCTCTTGTATGAGGCTGGCGTTGGCATAAGCATTGGTTGATGTTGTCGTGTACTCATGTATGGCGGTGGCGGTGCCCCATGCATTGTGGATGTTGTGGTGTACTCATGTATGTCAGTGCCGGTGTCCAATGCATTGCTGGATGTAATGCTTGTGTCTCTTGTATAAAGCTGATGGTGCGCCATGCAATGGTGGATGTTGTCGTGTACTCATGTATGCCGTTGGCGGTGCCTCATGAATTGGTGGATGTTGTGGTGTACTCATGTATGCCGGTGGCGGTGCACCATGCATTGGTGGATGTTGTGGTGTACTCATGTATGCCGGTGGCGGTGCCTCATGAATTGGTGGATGTTGTGGTGTACTCATGTATGCCGGTGGCGGTGCACCATGCATTGGTGGATGTTGTGGTGTACTCATGTATGTCAGTGCCGGTTTCCCATGCATTGTTGGATGTAATGCTTGTGTCTCTTGTATAAAGCTGACGGTGCGCCATGCAATGGTGGATGTTGTCGTGTACTCATGTATGCCGTTGGCGGTGCCTCATGAATTGGTGGATGTTGTGGTGTACTCATGTATGCCGGTGGCGGTGCACCATGCATTGGTTGATGTTGTAGTGTAATCATGTATATCAGTTGTTAGGTACCATTCATTAGTGCTTGTGATGGTTAATGTCTCTTGTATGACCCTGGCGTTGGCACAAGCATTGGTTGATGTTGTGGTGTACTCATGTATGCCGGTGGTGGTGCACCATGCATTGGTGGATGTTATGCTGTACTCATGTATGTCAGTGCCGGTGTCCCATGCACTGGTGGATGTGATGGTTATGTCTCTTGTATGAGGCTGGCGTTGCCCCATGCATTGGTGTATGTTGTGGTGTACTCATGTATACCAGTGGCGGTGCCCCATGCATTGGTGGATGTTGCGGTGTACTCATGGATGTCAGTGCCGGTGTCCCATTCACTGGTGGATGTGATGGTTATGTCTCTTGTATGAGGCTGGCGTTGGCACAAGCATTGGTTGATGTGTTCGTGTACTCATGTATGCCGGTGGCGGTGCCCCATGCATTGGTGGATGTTGTGTTGTACTCATGTATGTCAGTGCCGGTGTCCCATGCACTGGTGGATGTGATGGTTATGTCTCTTGTATGAGGCTGGCGTTGGCATAAGCATTGGCTGATGTTGTCGTGTACTCATGTATGCCGGTGGCAGTGCCCCATGCATTGGTGGATGTTGTGGTGTACTCATGTATGTCAGTGCCGGTGTCCCATGCATTGTTGGATGTAATGCTTGTGTCTCTTGTATAAAGCTGACGGTGCGCCATGCAATGGTGGATGTTGTCGTGTACTCATGTATGCCGTTGGCGGTGCCTCATGAATTGGTGGATGTTGTGGTGTACTCATGTATGCCGGTGGCGGTGCACCATGCATTGGTGGATGTTGCGGTGTACTCATGTATGCCGGTG
Source organism: Haliotis asinina (assembly GCF_037392515.1). Classification (NCBI taxonomy): domain Eukaryota; kingdom Metazoa; phylum Mollusca; class Gastropoda; order Lepetellida; family Haliotidae; genus Haliotis; species Haliotis asinina. The sequence continues at coordinate 29,412,646 of NC_090295.1, forward strand.
TCGGTGCACCAAGCATTGGTGGATGTTGTGGTGTACTCATGTATGCCGGTGGTGGTGCACCATGCATTGGTGGATGTTATGCTGTACTCATGTATGTCAGTGCCGGTGTCCCATGCACTGGTGGATGTGATGGTTATGTCTCTTGTATGAGGCTGGCGTTGCCTCATGCATTGGTGTATGTTGTGGTGTACTCATGTATACCAGTGGCGGTGCCCCATGCATTGGTGGATGTTGCGGTGTACTCATGGATGTCAGTGCCGGTGTCCCATGCATTGTTGGATGTAATGCTTGTGTCTCTTGTATAAAGCTGACGGTGCGCCATGCAATGGTGGATGTTGTCGTGTACTCTTGTAAGCCGGTGGCAGTGCAAAATGCATTGGTGGATGTTATGGTGTACTCATGTATGCCGGTGGTGGTGCACCATGCATTGGTGGATGTTGTGGTGTACTCATGTATGCCGGTGGCAGTGTGCCATGCATTGGTGGATGTTGTGGTGTACTCATGTATGCCTGTGGCGGTGCACCATGCATTGGTTGATGTTGTAGTGTAATCATGTATATCAGTTGTTAGGTACCATTCATTAGTGCTTGTGATGGTTAATGTCTCTTGTATGACCCTGGCGTTGGCACAAGCATTGGTTGATGTTGTGGTGTACTCATGTATGCCGGTGTCGGTGCACCAAGCATTGGTGGATGTTGTGGTGTACTCATGTATGCCGGTGGTGGTGCACCATGCATTGGTGGATGTTATGCTGTACTCATGTATGTCAGTGCCGGTGTCCCATGCACTGGTGGATGTGATGGTTATGTCTCTTGTATGAGGCTGCCGTTGCCCCATGCATTGGTGTATGTTGTGGTGTACTCATGTGTACCAGTGGCGGTGCCCCATGCATTGGTGGATGTTGCGGTGTACTCATGGATGTCAGTGCCGGTGTCCCATTCACTGGTGGATGTGATGGTTATGTCTCTTGTATGAGGCTGGCGTTGGCATAAGCATTGGTTGATGTTGTCGTGTACTCATGTATGCCGGTGGCGGTGCCCCATGCATTGTGGATGTTGTGGTGTACTCATGTATGTCATTGCCGGTGTCCTATGCATTGTTGGATGTAATGCTTGTGTCTCTTGTATAAAGCTGACGGTGCGCCATGCAATGGTGGATGTTGTCGTGTACTCATGTATGCCGTTGGCGGTGCCTCATGAATTGGTGGATGTTGTGGTGTACTCATGTATGCCGGTGGCGGTGCACCATGCATTGGTGGATGTTGTGGTGTACTCATGTATGCCGGTGGCGGTGCCTCATGAATTGGTGGATGTTGTGGTGTACTCATGTATGCCGGTGGCGGTGCACCATGCATTGGTGGATGTTGTGGTGTACTCATGTATGTCAGTGCCGGTGCCTCATGAATTGGTGGATGTTGTGGTGTACTCATGTATGCCGGTGTCGGTGCACCAAGCATTGGTGGATGTTGTGGTGTACTCATGTATGTCAGTGCCGGTGTCCCATGCACTGGTGGATGTGATGGTTATGTCTCTTGTATGAGGCTGGCGTTGGCATAAGCATTGGTTGATGTTGTCGTGTACTCATGTATGCCGTTGGCGGTGCCCCATGCATTGGTGGATGTTATGCTGTACTCATGTATGTCAGTGCCGGTGTCCTATGCATTGTTGGATGTAATGCTTGTGTCTCTTGTATAAAGCTGACGGTGCGCCATGCAATGGTGGATGTTGTCGTGTACTCATGTATGCCGTTGGCGGTGCCTCATGAATTGTTGGATGTTGTGGTGTACTCATGTATGCCGGTGGCGGTGCACCATGCATTGGTGGATGTTGTGGTGTACTCATGTATGCCGGTGGCGGTGCCTCATGAATTGGTGGATGTTATGCTGTACTCATGTATGTCAGTGCCGGTGTCCCATGTATTGGTGGATGTGATGGTTATGTCTCTTGTATGAGGCTGGCGTTGGCACAAGCATTGGTTGATGTGTTCGTGTACTCATGTATGCCGGTGGCGGTGCCCCATGCATTGGTTGATGTTGTGTTGTACTCATGTATGTCAGTGCCGGTGTCCCATGCACTGGTGGATGTGATGGTTATGTCTCTTGTATGAGGCTGGCGTTGGCATAAGCATTGGTTGATGTTGTCGTGTACTCATGTATGCCGGTGGCGGTGCCCCATGCATTGTGGATGTTGTGGTGTACTCATGTATGTCATTGCCGGTGTCCTATGCATTGTTGGATGTAATGCTTGTGTCTCTTGTATAAAGCTGACGGTGCGCCATGCAATGGTGGATGTTGTCGTGTACTCATGTATGCCGTTGGCGGTGACTCATGAATTGGTGGATGTTGTGGTGTACTCATGTATGCCGGTGGCGGTGCACCATGCATTGGTGGATGTTGTGGTGTACTCATGTATGCCCGTGGCGGTGCACCATGCATTGGTGGATGTTGTGGTGTACTCATGTATGTCAGTGCCGGTGCCTCATGAATTGGTGGATGTTGTGGTGTACTCATGTATGCCGGTGTCGGTGCAGCAAGCATTGGTGGATGTTGTGTTGTACTCATGTATGTCAGTGCCGGTGTCCCATGCACTGGTGGATGTGATGGTTATGTCTCTTGTATGAGGCTGGCGTTGGCATAAGCATTGGTTGATGTTGTCGTGTACTCATGTATGGCGGTGGCGGTGCCCCATGCATTGTGGATGTTGTGGTGTACTCATGTATGTCAGTGCCGGTGTCCTATGCATTGCTGGATGTAATGCTTGTGTCTCTTGTATAAAGCTGATGGTGCGCCATGCAATGGTGGATGTTGTCGTGTACTCATGTATGCCGTTGGCGGTGCCTCATGAATTGGTGGATGTTGTGGTGTACTCATGTATGCCGGTGGCGGTGCACCATGCATTGGTGGATGTTGTGGTGTACTCATGTATGCCGGTGGCGGTGCCTCATGAATTGGTGGATGTTGTGGTGTACTCATGTATGCCGGTGGTGGTGCACCATGCATTGGTGGATGTTGTGGTGTACTCATGTATGTCAGTGCCGGTGTCCCATGCATTGTTGGATGTAATGCTTGTGTCTCTTGTATAAAGCTGACGGTGCGCCATGCAATGGTGGATGTTGTCGTGTACTCATGTATGCCGTTGGCGGTGCCTCATGAATTGGTGGATGTTGTGGTGTACTCATGTATGCCTGTGGCGGTGCACCATGCATTGGTTGATGTTGTAGTGTAATCATGTATATCAGTTGTTAGGTACCATTCATTAGTGCTTGTGATGGTTAATGTCTCTTGTATGACCCTGGCGTTGGCACAAGCATTGGTTGATGTTGTGGTGTACTCATGTATGCCGGTGTCGGTGCACCAAGCATTGGTGGATGTTGTGGTGTACTCATGTATGCCGGTGGTGGTGCACCATGCATTGGTGGATGTTATGCTGTACTCATGTATGTCAGTGCCGGTGCCTCATGAATTGGTGGATGTTGTGGTGTACTCATGTATGCCGGTGTCGGTGCGGCAAGCATTGGTGGATGTTGTGGTGTACTCATGTATGTCAGTGCCGGTGTCCCATGCACTGGTGGATGTGATGGTTATGTCTCTTGTATGAGGCTGGCGTTGGCATAAGCATTGGTTGATGTTGTCGTGTACTCATGTATGCCGGTGTCGGTGCCCCATGCATTGTGGATGTTGTGGTGTACTCATGTATGTCAGTGCCGGTGTCCTATGCATTGCTGGATGTAATGCTTGTGTCTCTTGTATAAAGCTGATGGTGCGCCATGCAATGGTGGATGTTGTCGTGTACTCATGTATGCCGTTGGCGGTGCCTCATGAATTGGTGGATGTTGTGGTGTACTCATGTATGCCGGTGGCGGTGCACCATGCATTGGTGGATGTTGTGGTGTACTCATGTATGCCGGTGGCGGTGCCTCATGAATTGGTGGATGTTGTGGTGTACTCATGTATGCCGGTGGCGGTGCACCATGCATTGGTGGATGTTGTGGTGTACTCATGTATGTCAGTGCCGGTGTCCCATGCATTGTTGGATGTAATGCTTGTGTCTCTTGTATAAAGCTGACGGTGCGCCATGCAATGGTGGATGTTGTCGTGTACTCATGTATGCCGTTGGCGGTGCCTCATGAATTGGTGGATGTTGTGGTGTACTCATGTATGCCGGTGGCGGTGCACCATGCATTGGTTGATGTTGTAGTGTAATCATGTATATCAGTTGTTAGGTACCATTCATTAGTGCTTGTGATGGTTAATGTCTCTTGTATGACCCTGGCGTTGGCACAAGCATTGGTTGATGTTGTGGTGTACTCATGTATGCCGGTGGCGGTGCCCCATGCATTGGTGGATGTTGCGGTGTACTCATGTATGCCGGTGTCGGTGCACCAAGCATTGGTGGATGTTGTGGTGTACTCATGTATGCCGGTGGTGGTGCACCATGCATTGGTGGATGTTATGCTGTACTCATGTATGTCAGTGCCGGTGTCCCATGCACTGGTGGATGTGATGGTTATGTCTCTTGTATGAGGCTGGCGTTGCCCCATGCATTGGTGTATGTTGTGGTGTACTCATGTATACCAGTGGCGGTGCCCCATGCATTGGTGGATGTTGCGGTGTACTCATGGATGTCAGTGCCGGTGTCCCATTCACTGGTGGATGTGATGGTTATGTCTCTTGTATGAGGCTGGCGTTGGCACAAGCATTGGTTGATGTGTTCGTGTACTCATGTATGCCGGTGGCGGTGCCCCATGCATTGGTGGATGTTGTGTTGTACTCATGTATGTCAGTGCCGGTGTCCCATGCACTGGTGGATGTGATGGTTATGTCTCTTGTATGAGGCTGGCGTTGGCATAAGCATTGGTTGATGTTGTCGTGTACTCATGTATGCCGGTGGCGGTGCCCCATGCATTGGTGGATGTTGTGGTGTACTCATGTATGTCAGTGCCGGTGTCCCATGCATTGTTGGATGTAATGCTTGTGTCTCTTGTATAAAGCTGACGGTGCGCCATGCAATGGTGGATGTTGTCGTGTACTCATGTATGCCGTTGGCGGTGCCTCATGAATTGGTGGATGTTGTGGTGTACTCATGTATGCCGGTGGCGGTGCACCATGCATTGGTGGATGTTGCGGTGTACTCATGTATGCCGGTGTCGGTGCACCAAGCATTGGTGGATGTTGTGGTGTACTCATGTATGCCGGTGGTGGTGCACCATGCATTGGTGGATGTTATGCTGTACTCATGTATGTCAGTGCCGGTGTCCCATGCACTGGTGGATGTGATGGTTATGTCTCTTGTATGAGGCTGGCGTTGGCATAAGCATTGGTTGATGTTGTCGTGTACTCATGTATGCCAGTGGCGGTGCCCCATGCATTGGTGGATGTTGTGGTGTACTCATGTATGTCAGTGCCGGTGTCCTATGCATTGTTGGATGTAATGCTTGTGTCTCTTGTATAAAGCTGACGGTGCGCCATGCAATGGTGGATGTTGTCGTGTACTCATGTATGCCGTTGGCGGTGCCTCATGAATTGTTGGATGTTGTGGTGTACTCATGTATGCCGGTGGCGGTGCACCATGCATTGGTGGATGTTGTGGTGTACTCATGTATGCCGGTGGCGGTGCCTCATGAATTGGTGGATGTTGTGGTGTACTCATGTATGCCGGTGGCGGTGCACCAAGCATTGGTGGATGTTGTGGTGTACTCATATATGCCGGTGGTGGTGCACCATGCATTGGTGGATGTTATGCTGTACTCATGTATGTCAGTGCCGGTGTCCCATGCACTGGTGGATGTGATGGTTATGTCTCTTGTATGGGGCTGGCGTTGCCCCATGCATTGGTTGATGTTGTCGTGTACTCATATATGCCGGTGTCGGTGCACCAAGCATTGGTGGATGTTGCGGTGTACTCATGTATGCCGGTGGTGGTGCACCATGCATTGGTGGATGTTATGCTGTACTCATGTATATCAGTGCCGGTGTCCCATGCACTGGTGGATGTGATGGTTATGTCTCTTGTATGGGGCTGGCGTTGCCCCATGCATTGGTGGATGTTGCGGTGTACTCATGTATGCCGGTGTCGGTGCACTAAGCATTGGTGGATGTTGTGGTGTACTCATGTATGCCGGTGGTGGTGCACCATGCATTGGTGGATGTTATGCTGTACTCATGTATGTCAGTGCCGGTGTCCCATGCATTGGTGGATGTGATGGTTATGTCTCTTGTATGAGGCTGGCGTTGGCACAAGCATTGGTTGATGTGTTCGTGTACTCATGTATGCCGGTGGCGGTGCCCCATGCATTGGTGGATGTTGTGTTGTACTCATGTATGTCAGTGCCGGTGTCCCATGCACTGGTGGATGTGATGGTTATGTCTCTTGTATGAGGCTGGCGGTGCCCCATGCATTGGTGGATGTTGTGGTGTACTCATGTATGTCAGTGCCGGTGTCCCATGCATTGTTGGATGTAATGCTTGTGTCTCTTGTATAAAGCTGACGGTGCGCCATGCAATGGTGGATGTTGTCGTGTACTCATGTATGCCGTTGGCGGTGCCTCATGAATTGTTGGATGTTGTGGTGTACTCATGTATGCCGGTGGCGGTGCACCATGCATTGGTGGATGTTGTGGTGTACTCATGTATGCCGGTGGCGGTGCCTCATGAATTGGTGGATGTTGTGGTGTACTCATGTATGCCGGTGGCGGTGCACCAAGCATTGGTGGATGTTGTGGTGTACTCATGTATGCCGGTGGTGGTGCACCATGCATTGGTGGATGTTATGCTGTACTCATGTATGTCAGTGCCGGTGTCCCATGCACTGGTGGATGTGATGGTTATGTCTCTTGTATGAGGCTGGCGTTGCCCCATGCATTGGTGTATGTTGTGGTGTACTCATGTGTACCAGTGGCGGTGCCCCATGCATTGGTGGATGTTGCGGTGTACTCATGGATGTCAGTGCCGGTGTCCCATTCACTGGTGAATGTGATGGTTATGTCTCTTGTATGAGGCCGGCGTTGGCATAAGCATTGGTTGATGTTGTCGTGTACTCATGTATGCCGGTGGCGGTGCACCAAGCATTGGTGGATGTTGTGGTGTACTCATGTATGCCGGTGGTGGTGCACCATGCATTGGTGGATGTTATGCTGTACTCATGTATGTCAGTGCCGGTGTCCCATGCACTGGTGGATGTGATGGTTATGTCTCTTGTATGAGGCTGGCGTTGGCATAAGCATTGGTTGATGTTGTCGTGTACTCATGTATGCCGGTGGCGGTGCCCCATGCATTGGTGGATGTTGTGGTGTACTCATGTATGTCAGTGCCGGTGTCCTATGCATTGTTGGATGTAATGCTTGTGTCTCTTGTATAAAGCTGACGGTGCGCCATGCAATGGTGGATGTTGTCGTGTACTCATGTATGTCAGTGCCGGTGTCCTATGCATTGTTGGATGTAATGATTTTGTCTCTTGTATAAAGCTGGCGGTGCGCCATGCAATGGTGGATGTTGTCGTGTACTCATGTATGCCGTTGGCGGTGCCTCATGAATTGTTGGATGTTGTGGTGTACTCATGTATGCCGGTGGCGGTGCACCATGCATTGGTGGATGTTGTGGTGTACTCATGTATGCCGGTGGCGGTGCCTCATGAATTGGTGGATGTTGTGGTGTACTCATGTATGCCGGTGGCGGTGCACCAAGCATTGGTGGATGTTGTGGTGTACTCATGTATGCCGGTGGTGGTGCACCATGCATTGGTGGATGTTATGCTGTACTCATGTATGTCAGTGCCGGTGTCCCATGCACTGGTGGATGTGATGGTTATGTCTCTTGTATGGGGCTGGCGTTGCCCCATGCATTGGTTGATGTTGTCGTGTACTCATATATGCCGGTGTCGGTGCACCAAGCATTGGTGGATGTTGCGGTGTACTCATGTATGCCGGTGGCGGTGCACCATGCATTGGTGGATCTTGTGGTGTACTCATGTATGCCGGTGGCGTTGCCTCATGAATTGGTGGATGTTGTGGTGTACTCATGTATGCCGGTGGCGGTGCACCATGCATTGGTGGATGTTGTGGTGTACTCATGTATGTCAGTGCCGGTGCCTCATGAATTGGTGTATGTTGTGGTGTACTCATGTATGCCGGTGTCGGTGCACCAAGCATTGGTGGATGTTGTGGTGTACTCATGTATGTCAGTGCCGGTGTCCCATGCATTGGTGGATGTGATGGTTATGTCTCTTGTATGAGGCTGGCGTTGGCACAAGCATTGGTTGATGTGTTCGTGTACTCATGTATGCCGGTGGCGGTGCCCCATGCATTGGTGGATGTTGTGTTGTACTCATGTATGTCAGTGCCGGTGTCCCATGCACTGGTGGATGTGATGGTTATGTCTCTTGTATGAGGCTGGCGGTGCCCCATGCATTGGTGGATGTTGTGGTGTACTCATGTATGTCAGTGCCGGTGTCCCATGCATTGTTGGATGTAATGCTTGTGTCTCTTGTATAAAGCTGACGGTGCGCCATGCAATGGTGGATGTTGTCGTGTACTCATGTATGCCGTTGGCGGTGACTCATGAATTGGTGGATGTTGTGGTGTACTCATGTATGCCGGTGGCGGTGCACCATGCATTGGTGGATGTTGTGGTGTACTCATGTATGCCGGTGGCGGTGCACCATGCATTGGTGGATGTTGTGGTGTACTCATGTATGTCAGTGCCGGTGAATCATGAATTGGTGGATGTTGTGGTGTACTCATGTATGCCGGTGTCGGTGCACCAAGCATTGGTGGATGTTGTGGTGTACTCATGTATGTCAGTGCCGGTGTCCCATGCACTGGTGGATGTGATGGTTATGTCTCTTGTATGAGGCTGGCGTTGGCATAAGCATTGGTTGATGTTGTCGTGTACTCATGTATGCCGGTGGCGGTGCCCCATGCATTGGTGGATGTTGTGGTGTACTCATGTATGTCAGTGCCGGTGTCCTATGCATTGTTGGATGTAATGCTTGTGTCTCTTGTATAAAGCTGATGGTGCGCCATGCAATGGTGGATGTTGTCGTGTACTCATGTATGCCGTTGGCGGTGCCTCATGAATTGGTGGATGTTGTGGTGTACTCATGTATGCCGGTGGCGGTGCACCATGCATTGGTGGATGTTGTGGTGTACTCATGTATGCCGGTGGCGGTGCCTCATGAATTGGTGGATGTTGTGGTGTACTCATGTATGCCGGTGGCGGTGCACCATGCATTGGTGGATGTTTTGGTGTACTCATGTATGTCAGTGCCGGTGTCCCATGCATTGTTGGATGTAATGCTTGTGTCTCTTGTATAAAGCTGACGGTGCGCCATGCAATGGTGGATGTTGTCGTGTACTCATGTATGCCGTTGGCGGTGCCTCATGAATTGGTGGATGTTGTGGTGTACTCATGTATGCCGGTGGCGGTGCACCATGCATTGGTTGATGTTGTAGTGTAATCATGTATATCAGTTGTTAGGTACCATTCATTAGTGCTTGTGATGGTTAATGTCTCTTGTATGACCCTGGCGTTGGCTCAAGCATTGGTTGATGTTGTGGTGTACTCATGTATGCCGGTGGCGGTGCCCCATGCATTGGTGGATGTTGCGGTGTACTCATGTATGCCGGTGTCGGTGCACCAAGCATTGGTGGATGTTGTGGTGTACTCATGTATGCCGGTGGTGGTGCACCATGCATTGGTGGATGTTATGCTGTACTCATGTATGTCAGTGCCGGTGTCCCATGCACTGGTGGATGTGATGGTTATGTCTCTTGTATGAGGCTGGCGTTGCCCCATGCATTGGTGTATGTTGTGGTGTACTCATGTATACCAGTGGCGGTGCCCCATGCATTGGTGGATGTTGCGGTGTACTCATGGATGTCAGTGCCGGTGTCCCATTCACTGGTGGATGTGATGGTTATGTCTCTTGTATGAGGCTGGCGTTGGCACAAGCATTGGTTGATGTGTTCGTGTACTCATGTATGCCGGTGGCGGTGCCCCATGCATTGGTGGATGTTGTGTTGTACTCATGTATGTCAGTGCCGGTGTCCCATGCACTGGTGGATGTGATGGTTATGTCTCTTGTATGAGGCTGGCGTTGGCATAAGCATTGGTTGATGTTGTCGTGTACTCATGTATGCCGGTGGCGGTGCCCTATGCATTGGTGGATGTTGTGGTGTACTCATGTATGTCAGTGCCGGTGTCCCATGCATTGTTGGATGTAATGCTTGTGTCTCTTGTATAAAGCTGACGGTGCGCCATGCAATGGTGGATGTTGTCGTGTACTCATGTATGCCGGTGGCGGTGCCTCATGAATTGGTGGATGTTGTGGTGTACTCATGTATGCCGGTGGCGGTGCACCATGCATTGGTGGATGTTGCGGTGTACTCATGTATGCCGGTGTCGGTGCACCAAGCATTGGTGGATGTTGTGGTGTACTCATGTATGCCGGTGGTGGTGCACCATGCATTGGTGGATGTTATGCTGTACTCATGTATGTCAGTGCCGGTGTCCCATGCACTGGTGGATGTGATGGTTATGTCTCTTGTATGAGGCTGGCGTTGCCTCATGCATTGGTGTATGTTGTGGTGTACTCATGTATACCAGTGGCGGTGCCCCATGCATTGGTGGATGTTGCGGTGTACTCATGGATGTCAGTGCCGGTGTCCCATGCATTGTTGGATGTAATGCTTGTGTCTCTTGTATAAAGCTGACGGTGCGCCATGCAATGGTGGATGTTGTCGTGTACTCTTGTAAGCCGGTGGCGGTGCAAAATGCATTGGTGGATGTTATGGTGTACTCATGTATGCCGGTGGTGGTGCACCATGCATTGGTGGATGTTGTGGTGTACTCATGTATGCCGGTGGCAGTGTGCCATGCATTGGTGGATGTTGTGGTGTACTCATGTATGCCGGTGGCGGTGCACCATGCATTGGTTGATGTTGTAGTGTAATCATGTATATCAGTTGTTAGGTACCATTCATTAGTGCTTGTGATGGTTAATGTCTCTTGTATGACCCTGGCGTTGGCACAAGCATTGGTTGATGTTGTGGTGTACTCATGTATGCCGGTGTCGGTGCACCAAGCATTGGTGGATGTTGTGGTGTACTCATGTATGCCGGTGGTGGTGCACCATGCATTGGTGGATGTTATGCTGTACTCATGTATGTCAGTGCCGGTGTCCCATGCACTGGTGGATGTGATGGTTATGTCTCTTGTATGAGGCTGGCGTTGCCCCATGCATTGGTGTATGTTGTGGTGTACTCATGTGTACCAGTGGCGGTGCCCCATGCATTGGTGGATGTTGCGGTGTACTCATGGATGTCAGTGCCGGTGTCCCATTCACTGGTGGATGTGATGGTTATGTCTCTTGTATGAGGCTGGCGTTGGCATAAGCATTGGTTGATGTTGTCGTGTACTCATGTATGCCGGTGGCGGTGCCCCATGCATTGTGGATGTTGTGGTGTACTCATGTATGTCATTGCCGGTGTCCTATGCATTGTTGGATGTAATGCTTGTGTCTCTTGTATAAAGCTGACGGTGCGCCATGCAATGGTGGATGTTGTCGTGTACTCATGTATGCCGTTGGCGGTGCCTCATGAATTGGTGGATGTTGTGGTGTACTCATGTATGCCGGTGGCGGTGCACCATGCATTGGTGGATGTTGTGGTGTACTCATGTATGCCGGTGGCGGTGCCTCATGAATTGGTGGATGTTGTGGTGTACTCATGTATGCCGGTGGCGGTGCACCATGCATTGGTGGATGTTGTGGTGTACTCATGTATGTCAGTGCCGGTGCCTCATGAATTGGTGGATGTTGTGGTGTACTCATGTATGCCGGTGTCGGTGCACCAAGCATTGGTGGATGTTGTGGTGTACTCATGTATGTCAGTGCCGGTGTCCCATGCACTGGTGGATGTGATGGTTATGTCTCTTGTATGAGGCTGGCGTTGGCATAAGCATTGGTTGATGTTGTCGTGTACTCATGTATGCCGGTGGCGGTGCCCCATGCATTGGTGGATGTTATGCTGTACTCATGTATGTCAGTGCCGGTGTCCTATGCATTGTTGGATGTAATGCTTGTGTCTCTTGTATAAAGCTGACGGTGCGCCATGCAATGGTGGATGTTGTCATGTACTCATGTATGCCGTTGGCGGTGCCTCATGAATTGGTGGATGTTGTGGTGTACTCATGTATGCCGGTGGCGGTGCACCATGCATTGGTGGATGTTGTGGTGTACTCATGTATGCCGGTGGCGGTGCCTCATGAATTGGTGGATGTTGTGGTGTACTCATGTATGCCGGTGGCGGTGCACCATGCATTGGTGGATGTTGTGGTGTACTCATGTATGTCAGTGCCGGTGTCCCATGCATTGTTGGATGTAATGCTTGTGTCTCTTGTATAAAGCTGACGGTGCGCCATGCAATGGTGGATGTTGTCGTGTACTCATGTATGCCGTTGGCGGTGCCTCATGAATTGGTGGATGTTGTGGTGTACTCATGTATGCCGGTGGCGGTGTACCATGCATTGGTTGATGTTGTAGTGTAATCATGTATATCAGTTGTTAGGTACCATTCATTAGTGCTTGTGATGGTTAATGTCTCTTGTATGACCCTGGCGTTGGCACAAGCATTGGTTGATGTTGTGGTGTACTCATGTATGCCGGTGGCGGTGCCCCATGCATTGGTGGATGTTGCGGTGTACTCATGTATGCCGGTGTCGGTGCACCAAGCATTGGTGGATGTTGTGGTGTACTCATGTATGCCGGTGGTGGTGCACCATGCATTGGTGGATGTTATGCTGTACTCATGTATGTCAGTGCCGGTGTCCCATGCACTGGTGGATGTGATGGTTATGTCTCTTGTATGAGGCTGGCGTTGCCCCATGCATTGGTGTATGTTGTGGTGTACTCATGTATACCAGTGGCGGTGCCCCATGCATTGGTGGATGTTGCGGTGTACTCATGGATGTCAGTGCCTGTGTCCCATTCACTGGTGGATGTGATGGTTATGTCTCTTGTATGAGGCTGGCGTTGGCACAAGCATTGGTTGATGTGTTCGTGTACTGATGTATGCCGGTGGCGGTGCCCCATGCATTGGTGGATGTTGTGTTGTACTCATGTATGTCAGTGCCGGTGTCCCATGCACTGGTGGATGTGATGGTTATGTCTCTTGTATGAGGCTGGCGTTGGCATAAGCATTGGTTGATGTTGTCGTGTACTCATGTATGCCGGTGGCGGTGCCCCATGCATTGGTGGATGTTGTGGTGTACTCATGTATGTCAGTGCCGGTGTCCCATGCATTGTTGGATGTAATGCTTGTGTCTCTTGTATAAAGCTGACGGTGCGCCATGCAATGGTGGATGTTGTCGTGTACTCATGTATGCCGTTGGCGGTGCCTCATGAATTGGTGGATGTTGTGGTGTACTCATGTATGCCGGTGGCGGTGCACCATGCATTGGTGGATGTTGCGGTGTACTCATGTATGCCGGTGTCGGTGCACCAAGCATTGGTGGATGTTGTGGTGTACTCATGTATGCCGGTGGTGGTGCACCATGCATTGGTGGATGTTATGCTGTACTCATGTATGTCAGTGCCGGTGTCCCATGCACTGGTGGATGTGATGGTTATGTCTCTTGTATGAGGCTGGCGTTGCCTCATGCATTGGTGTATGTTGTGGTGTACTCATGTATACCAGTGGCGGTGCCCCATGCATTGGTGGATGTTGCGGTGTACTCATGGATGTCAGTGAAGGTGTCCCATGCATTGTTGGATGTAATGCTTGTGTCTCTTGTATAAAGCTGACGGTGCGCCATGCAATGGTGGATGTTGTCGTGTACTCTTGTAAGCCGGTGGCGGTGCAAAATGCATTGGTGGATGTTATGGTGTACTCATGTATGCCGGTGGTGGTGCACCATGCATTGGTGGATGTTGTGGTGTACTCATGTATGCCGGTGGCAGTGTGCCATGCATTGGTGGATGTTGTGGTGTACTCATGTATGCCGGTGGCGGTGCACCATGCATTGGTTGATGTTGTAGTGTAATCATGTATATCAGTTGTTAGGTACCATTCATTAGTGCTTGTGATGGTTAATGTCTCTTGTATGACCCTGGCGTTGGCACAAGCATTGGTTGATGTTGTGGTGTACTCATGTATGCCGGTGGCGGTGCCCCATGCATTGGTGGATGTTGTAGTGTAATCATGTATATCAGTTGTTAGGTACCATTCATTAGTGCTTGTGATGGTTAATGTCTCTTGTATGACCCTGGCGTTGGCACAAGCATTGGTGGATGTTGTGGTGTACTCATGTATGCCGGTGGCGGTGCACCATGCATTGGTTGATGTTGTAGTGTAATCATGTATATCAGTTGTTAGGTACCATTCATTAGTGCTTGTGATGGTTAATGTCTCTTGTATGACCCTGGCGTTGGCACAAGCATTGGTTGATGTTGTGGTGTACTCATGTATGCCGGTGGCGGTGCCCCATGCATTGGTGGATGTTGTGGTGTACTCATGTATGTCAGTGCCGGTGTCCCATGCATTGTTGGATGTAATGCTTGTGTCTCTTGTATAAAGCTGACGGTGCGCCATGCAATGGTGGATGTTGTCGTGTACTCATGTATGCCGTTGGCGGTGCCTCATGAATTGGTGGATGTTGTGGTGTACTCATGTATGCCGGTGGCGGTGCACCATGCATTGGTGGATGTTGCGGTGTACTCATGTATGCCGGTGTCGGTGCACCAAGCATTGGTGGATGTTGTGGTGTACTCATGTATGCCGGTGGTGGTGCACCATGCATTGGTGGATGTTATGCTGTACTCATGTATGTCAGTGCCGGTGTCCCATGCACTGGTGGATGTGATGGTTATGTCTCTTGTATGAGGCTGGCGTTGCCTCATGCATTGGTGTATGTTGTGGTGTACTCATGTATACCAGTGGCGGTGCCCCATGCATTGGTGGATGTTGCGGTGTACTCATGGATGTCAGTGAAGGTGTCCCATGCATTGTTGGATGTAATGCTTGTGTCTCTTGTATAAAGCTGACGGTGCGCCATGCAATGGTGGATGTTGTCGTGTACTCTTGTAAGCCGGTGGCGGTGCAAAATGCATTGGTGGATGTTATGGTGTACTCATGTATGCCGGTGGTGGTGCACCATGCATTGGTGGATGTTGTGGTGTACTCATGTATGCCGGTGGCAGTGTGCCATGCATTGGTGGATGTTGTGGTGTACTCATGTATGCCGGTGGCGGTGCACCATGCATTGGTTGATGTTGTAGTGTAATCATGTATATCAGTTGTTAGGTACCATTCATTAGTGCTTGTGATGGTTAATGTCTCTTGTATGACCCTGGCGTTGGCACAAGCATTGGTTGATGTTGTGGTGTACTCATGTATGCCGGTGGCGGTGCACCAAGCATTGGTGGATGTTGCGGTGTACTCATGTATGCCGGTGTCGGTGCACCAAGCATTGGTGGATGTTGTGGTGTACTCATGTATGCCGGTGGTGGTGCACCATGCATTGGTGGATGTTATGCTGTACTCATGTATGTCAGTGCCGGTGTCCCATGCACTGGTGGATGTGATGGTTATGTCTCTTGTATGAGGCTGGCGTTGCCCCATGCATTGGTGTATGTTGTGGTGTACTCATGTATACCAGTGGCGGTGCCCCATGCATTGGTGGATGTTGCGGTGTACTCATGGATGTCAGTGCCTGTGTCCCATTCACTGGTGGATGTGATGGTTATGTCTCTTGTATGAGGCTGGCGTTGGCACAAGCATTGGTTGATGTGTTCGTGTACTGATGTATGCCGGTGGCGGTGCCCCATGCATTGGTGGATGTTGTGTTGTACTCATGTATGTCAGTGCCGGTGTCCCATGCACTGGTGGATGTGATGGTTATGTCTCTTGTATGAGGCTGGCGTTGGCATAAGCATTGGTTGATGTTGTCGTGTACTCATGTATGCCGGTGGCGGTGCCCCATGCATTGGTGGATGTTGTGGTGTACTCATGTATGTCAGTGCCGGTGTCCCATGCATTGTTGGATGTAATGCTTGTGTCTCTTGTATAAAGCTGACGGTGCGCCATGCAATGGTGGATGTTGTCGTGTACTCATGTATGCCGTTGGCGGTGCCTCATGAATTGGTGGATGTTGTGGTGTACTCATGTATGCCGGTGGCGGTGCACCATGCATTGGTGGATGTTGCGGTGTACTCATGTATGCCGGTGTCGGTGCACCAAGCATTGGTGGATGTTGTGGTGTACTCATGTATGCCGGTGGTGGTGCACCATGCATTGGTGGATGTTATGCTGTACTCATGTATGTCAGTGCCGGTGTCCCATGCACTGGTGGATGTGATGGTTATGTCTCTTGTATGAGGCTGGCGTTGCCTCATGCATTGGTGTATGTTGTGGTGTACTCATGTATACCAGTGGCGGTGCCCCATGCATTGGTGGATGTTGCGGTGTACTCATGGATGTCAGTGAAGGTGTCCCATGCATTGTTGGATGTAATGCTTGTGTCTCTTGTATAAAGCTGACGGTGCGCCATGCAATGGTGGATGTTGTCGTGTACTCTTGTAAGCCGGTGGCGGTGCAAAATGCATTGGTGGATGTTATGGTGTACTCATGTATGCCGGTGGTGGTGCACCATGCATTGGTGGATGTTGTGGTGTACTCATGTATGCCGGTGGCAGTGTGCCATGCATTGGTGGATGTTGTGGTGTACTCATGTATGCCGGTGGCGGTGCACCATGCATTGGTTGATGTTGTAGTGTAATCATGTATATCAGTTGTTAGGTACCATTCATTAGTGCTTGTGATGGTTAATGTCTCTTGTATGACCCTGGCGTTGGCACAAGCATTGGTTGATGTTGTGGTGTACTCATGTATGCCGGTGTCGGTGCACCAAGCATTGGTGGATGTTGTGGTGTACTCATGTATGCCGGTGGTGGTGCACCATGCATTGGTGGATGTTATGCTGTACTCATGTGTGTCAGTGCCGGTGTCCCATGCACTGGTGGATGTGATGGTTATGTCTCTTGTATGAGGCTGGCGTTGCCCCATGCATTGGTGTATGTTGTGGTGTACTCATGTGTACCAGTGGCGGTGCCCCATGCATTGGTGGATGTTGCGGTGTACTCATGGATGTCAGTGCCGGTGTCCCATTCACTGGTGGATGTGATGGTTATGTCTCTTGTATGAGGCTGGCGTTGGCATAAGCATTGGTTGATGTTGTCGTGTACTCATGAATGCCGGTGGCGGTGCCCCATGCATTGTGGATGTTGTGGTGTACTCATGTATGTCATTGCCGGTGTCCTATGCATTGTTGGATGTAATGCTTGTGTCTCTTGTATAAAGCTGACGGTGCGCCATGCAATGGTGGATGTTGTCGTGTACTCATGTATGCCGTTGGCGGTGCCTCATGAATTGGTGGATGTTGTGGTGTACTCATGTATGCCGGTGGCGGTGCACCATGCATTGGTGGATGTTGTGGTGTACTCATGTATGCCGGTGGCGGTGCCTCATGAATTGGTGGATGTTGTGGTGTACTCATGTATGCCGGTGGCGGTGCACCATGCATTGGTGGATGTTGTGGTGTACTCATGTATGTCAGTGCCGGTGCCTCATGAATTGGTGGATGTTGTGGTGTACTCATGTATGCCGGTGTCGGTGCACCAAGCATTGGTGGATGTTGTGGTGTACTCATGTATGTTAGTGCCGGTGTCCCATGCACTGGTGGATGTGATGGTTATGTCTCTTGTATGAGGCTGGCGTTGGCATAAGCATTGGTTGATGTTGTCGTGTACTCATGTATGCCGGTGGCGGTGCCCCATGCATTGGTGGATGTTATGCT
Organism: Haliotis asinina; assembly: GCF_037392515.1. Classification (NCBI taxonomy): domain Eukaryota; kingdom Metazoa; phylum Mollusca; class Gastropoda; order Lepetellida; family Haliotidae; genus Haliotis; species Haliotis asinina. The sequence continues at coordinate 29,430,491 of NC_090295.1, forward strand.
GTACTCATGTATGTCAGTGCCGGTGTCCTATGCATTGTTGGATGTAATGCTTGTGTCTATTGTATAAAGCTGACGGTGCGCCATGCAATGGTGGATGTTGTCGTGTACTCATGTATGCCGTTGGCGGTGACTCATGAATTGTTGGATGTTGTGGTGTACTCATGTATGCCGGTGGCGGTGCACCATGCATTGGTGGATGTTGTGGTGTACTCATGTATGCCGGTGGCGGTGCCTCATGAATTGGTGGATGTTATGCTGTACTCATGTATGTCAGTGCCGGTGTCCCATGCATTGGTGGATGAGATGGTTATGTCTCTTGTATGAGGCTGGCGTTGGCACAAGCATTGGCTGATGTGTTCGTGTACTCATGTATGCCGGTGGCGGTGCCCCATCCAATGGTGGATGTTGTGTTGTACTCATGTATGTCAGTGCCGGTGTCCCATGCACTGGTGGATGTGATGGTTATGTCTCTTGTATGAGGCTGGCGTTGCCTCATGCATTGGTGTATGTTGTGGTGTACTCATGTATACGAGTGGCGGTGCTCCATGCATTGGTGGATGTTGCGGTGTACTCATGGATGTCAGTGCCGGTGTCCCATGCATTGTTGGATGTAATGCTTGTGTCTCTTGTATAAAGCTGACGGTGCGCCATGCAATGGTGGATGTTGTCGTGTACTCTTGTAAGCCGGTGGCGGTGCAAAATGCATTGGTGGATGTTATGGTGTACTCATGTATGCCGGTGGTGGTGCACCATGCATTGGTGGATGTTGTGGTGTACTCATGTATGCCGGTGGGAGTGTGCCATGGATTGGTGGATGTTGTGGTGTACTCATGTATGCCGGTGGCGGTGCACCATGCATTGGTTGATGTTGTAGTGTAATCATGTATATCAGTTGTTAGGTACCATTCATTAGTGCTTGTGATGGTTAATGTCTCTTGTATGACCGTGGCGTTGGCACAAGCATTGGTTGATGTTGTGGTGTACTCATGTATGCCGGTGTCGGTGCACCAAGCATTGGTGGATGTTGTGGTGTACTCATGTATGCCGGTGGTGGTGGACCATGCATTGGTGGATGTTATGCTGTACTCATGTATGTCAGTGCCGGTGTCCCATGCACTGGTGGATGTGATGGTTATGTCTCTTGTATGAGGCTGGCGTTGCCCCATGCATTGGTGTATGTTGTGGTGTACTCATGTGTACCAGTGGCGGTGCCCCATGCATTGGTGGATGTTGCGGTGTACTCATGGATGTCAGTGCCGGTGTCCCATTCACTGGTGGATGTGATGGTTATGTCTCTTGTATGAGGCTGGCGTTGGCATAAGCATTGGTTGATGTTGTCGTGTACTCATGTATGCCGGTGGCGGTGCCCCATGCATTGGTGGATGTTGTGGTGTACTCATGTATGTCATTGCCGGTGTCCTATGCATTGTTGGATGTAATGCTTGTGTCTCTTGTATAAAGCTGACGGTGCGCCATGCAATGGTGGATGTTGTCGTGTACTCATGTATGCCGTTGGCGGTGACTCATCAATTGGTGGATGTTGTGGTGTACTCATGTATGCCTGTGGCGGTGCAAATTGCATTGGTGGATGTTGTGGTGTACTCATGTATGTCAGTGCCGGTGCCTCATGAATTGGTGGATGTTGTGGTGTACTCATGTATGCCGGTGTCGGTGCACCAAGCATTGGTGGATGTTGTGGTGTACTCATGTATGTCAGTGCCGGTGTCCCATGCACTGGTGGATGTGATGGTTATGTCTCTTGTATGAGGCTGGCGTTGGCATAAGCATTGGTTGATGTTGTCGTGTACTCATGTATGCCGGTGGCGGTGCCCCATGCATTGGTGGATGTTGTGGTGTACTCATGTATGTCAGTGCCGGTGTCCTATGCATTGTTGGATGTAATGCTTGTGTCTCTTGTATAAAGCTGACGGTGCGCCATGCAATGGTGGATGTTGTCGTGTACTCATGTATGCCGTTGGCGGTGCCTCATGAATTGTTGGATGTTGTGGTGTACTCATGTATGCCGGTGGCGGTGCACCATGCATTGGTGGATGTTGTGGTGTACTCATGTATGCCGGTGGCGGTGCCTCATGAATTGGTGGATGTTGTGGTGTACTCATGTATGCCGGTGGCGGTGCACCATGCATTGGTGGATGTTGTGGTGTACTCATGTATGCCGGTGGTGGTGCACCATGCATTGGTGGATGTTATGCTGTACTCATGTATGTCAGTGCCGGTGTCCCATGCACTGGTGGATGTGATGGTTATGTCTCTTGTATGAGGCTGGCGTTGCCCCATGCATTGGTGTATGTTGTGGTGTACTCATGTGTACCAGTGGCGGTGCCCCATGCATTGGTGGATGTTGCGGTGTACTCATGGATGTCAGTGCCGGTGTCCCATGCACTGGTGGATGTGATGGTTATGTCTCTTGTATGAGGCTGGCGTTGGCATAAGCATTGGTTGATGTTGTCGTGTACTCATGTATGCCGGTGGCGGTGCCCCATGCATTGGTGGATGTTGTGGTGTACTCATGTATGTCAGTGCCGGTGTCCTATGCATTGTTGGATGTAATGCTTGTGTCTCTTGTATAAAGCTGACGGTGCGCCATGCAATGGTGGATGTTGTCGTGTACTCATGTATGCCGTTGGCGGTGCCTCATGAATTGTTGGATGTTGTGGTGTACTCATGTATGCCGGTGGCGGTGCACCATGCATTGGTGGATGTTGTGGTGTACTCATGTATGCCGGTGGCGGTGCCTCATGAATTGGTGGATGTTGTGGTGTACTCATGTATGCCGGTGGCGGTGCACCATGCATTGGTGGATGTTGTGGTGTACTCATGTATGCCGGTGGTGGTGCACCATGCATTGGTGGATGTTATGCTGTGCTCATGTATGTCAGTGCCGGTGTCCCATGCACTGGTGGATGTGATGGTTATGTCTCTTGTATGGGGCTGGCGTTGCCCCATGCATTGGTTGATGTTGTGGTGTACTCATATATGCCGGTGTCGGTGCACCAAGCATTGGTGGATGTTGTGGTGTACTCATGTATGCCGGTGGTGGTGCACCATGCATTGGTGGATGTTATGCTGTACTCATGTATGTCAGTGCCGGTGTCCCATGCACTGGTGGATGTGATGGTTATGTCTCTTGTATGGGGCTGGCGTTGCCCCATGCATTGGTGGATGTTGCGGTGTACTCATGTATGCCGGTGTCGGTGCACTAAGCATTGGTGGATGTTGTCGTGTACTCATGTATGCCGGTGGTGGTGCACCATGCATTGGTGGATGTTATGCTGTACTCATGTATGTCAGTGCCGGTGTCCCATGCATTGGTGGATGTGATGGTTGTGTCTCTTGTACGAGGCTGGCGTTGGCACAAGCATTGGTTGATGTGTTCGTGTACTCATGTATGCCGGTGGCGGTGCCCCATGCATTGGTGGATGTTGTGTTGTACTCATGTATGTCAGTGCCGGTGTCCCATGCACTGGTGGATGTTATGGTTATGTCTCTTGTATGAGGCTGGCGTTGGCATAAGCATTGGTTGATGTTGTCGTGTACTCATGTATGCCGGTGGCGGTGCCCCATGCATTGTGGATGTTGTGGTGTACTCATGTATGTCAGTGCCGGTGTCCTATGCATTGTTGGATGTTATGCTTGTGTCTCTTGTATAAAGCTGACGGTGCGCCATGCAATGGTGGATGTTGTCGTGTACTCATGTATGCCGTTGGCGGTGACTCATGAATTGGTGGATGTTGTGGTGTACTCATGTATGCCGGTGGCGGTGCACCATGCATTGGTGGATGTTGTGGTGTACTCATGTATGCCGGTGGCGGTGCACCATGCATTGGTGGATGTTGTGGTGTACTCATGTATGTCAGTGCCGGTGCCTCATGAATTGGTGGATGTTGTGGTGTACTCATGTATGCCGGTGTCGGTGCACCAAGCATTGGTGGATGTTGTGGTGTACTCATGTATGTCAGTGCCGGTTTCCCATGCACTGGTGGATGTGATGGTTATGTCTCTTGTATGAGGCTGGCGTTGGCATAAGCATTGGTTGATGTTGTCGTGTACTCATGTATGCCGGTGGCGGTGCCCCATGCATTGGTGGATGTTGTGGTGTACTCATGTATGTCAGTGCCGGTGTCCTATGCATTGTTGGATGTAATGCTTGTGTCTCTTGTATAAAGCTGATGGTGCGCCATGCAATGGTGGATGTTGTCGTGTACTCATGTATGCCGTTGGCGGTGCCTCATGAATTGTTGGATGTTGTGGTGTACTCATGTATGCCGGTGGCGGTGCACCATGCATTGGTGGATGTTGTGGTGTACTCATGTATGCCGGTGGCGGTGCCCCATGCATTGGTGGATGTTGTGGTGTACTCATGTATGCCGGTGCCGGTGTCCTATGCATTGTTAGATGTAATGGTTATGTCTCTTGTATGAGGCTGACGGTGCGCCATCCACTGGTGGATGTTTTCGTGTACTCATGTAAGCCGGTGGCGGTGCAAAATGCATTGGTGGATGTTATGGTGTACTCATGTATGCCGGTGGTGGTGCACCATGCATTGGTGGATGTTGTGGTGTACTCATGTATGCCGGTGGCAGTGCACCATGCATTGGTGGATGTTGTGGTGTACTCATGTATGTCAGTGCCGGTGTCCTATGCATTGTTAGATGTAATGGTTATGTCTCTTGTATGAGGCTGACGGTGCGCCATCCACTGGTGGATGTTTTCGTGTACTCATGTAAGCCGGTGGCGGTGCAAAATGCATTGGTGGATGTTATGGTGTACTCATGTATGCCGGTGGTGGTGCACCATGCATTGGTGGATGTTGTGGTGTACTCATGTATGCCGGTGGCAGTGTGCCATGCATTGGTGGATGTTGTGGTGTACTCATGTATGCCGGTGGCGGTGCCCCATGCATTGGTTGATGTTGTAGTGTAATCATGTATATGAGTTGTTAGGTACCATTCATTGGTGCTTGTGATGGTTATGTCTCTTGTATGAGGCTGGCGTTGGCACAAGCATTGGTTGATGTGTTCGTGTACTCATGTATGCCGGTGGCGGTGCCCCATGCATTGGTTGATGTTGTAGTGTAATCATGTATATCAGTTGTTAGGTACCATTCATTGGTGCTTGTGATGGTTATGTCTCTTGTATGAGGCTGGCGTTGGCACAAGCATTGGTTGATGTGTTCGTGTACTCATGTATGCCGGTGGCGGTGCCCCATGCATTGGTGGATGTTGTGTTGTACTCATGTATGTCAGTGCCGGTGTCCCATGCACTGGTGGATGTGATGGTTATGTCTCTTGTATGAGGCTGGCGTTGGCATAAGCATTGGTTGATGTTGTCGTGTACTCATGTATGCCGGTGGCGGTGCCCCATGCATTGGTGGATGTTGTGGTGTACTCATGTATGTCAGTGCCGGTGTCCTATGCATTGTTGGATGTAATGCTTGTGTCTCTTGTATAAAGCTGACGGTGCGCCATGCAATGGTGGATGTTGTCGTGTACTCATGTATGCCGTTGGCGGTGCCTCATGAATTGTTGGATGTTGTGGTGTACTCATGTATGCCGGTGGCGGTGCACCATGCATTGGTGGATGTTGTGGTGTACTCATGTATGCCGGTGGCGGTGCCTCATGAATTGGTGGATGTTGTGGTGTACTCATGTATGCCGGTGGCGGTGCACCATGCATTGGTGGATGTTGTGGTGTACTCATGTATGCCGGTGGTGGTGCACCATGCATTGGTGGATGTTATGCTGTACTCATGTATGTCAGTGCCGGTGTCACATGCACTGGTGGATGTGATGGTTATGTCTCTTGTATGGGGCTGGCGTTGCCCCATGCATTGGTTGATGTTGTGGTGTACTCATATATGCCGGTGTCGGTGCACCAAGCATTGGTGGATGTTGTGGTGTACTCATGTATGCCGGTGGTGGTGCACCATGCATTGGTGGATGTTATGCTGTACTCATGTATGTCAGTGCCGGTGTCCCATGCACTGGTGGATGTGATGGTTATGTCTCTTGTATGGGGCTGGCGTTGCCCCATGCATTGGTGGATGTTGCGGTGTACTCATGTATGCCGGTGTCGGTGCACTAAGCATTGGTGGATGTTGTCGTGTACTCATGTATGCCGGTGGCGGTGCCTCATGAATTGGTGGATGTTGTGGTGTACTCATGTATGCTGGTGGCGGTGCACCATGCATTGGTGGATGTTGTGGTGTACTCATGTATGCCGGTGGTGGTGCACCATGCATTGGTGGATGTTATGCTGTACTCATGTATGTCAGTGCCGGTGTCACATGCACTGGTGGATGTGATGGTTATGTCTCTTGTATGGGGCTGGCGTTGCCCCATGCATTGGTTGATGTTGTGGTGTACTCATATATGCCGGTGTCGGTGCACCAAGCATTGGTGGATGTTGTGGTGTACTCATGTATGCCGGTGGTGGTGCACCATGCATTGGTGGATGTTATGCTGTACTCATGTATGTCAGTGCCGGTGTCCCATGCACTGGTGGATGTGATGGTTATGTCTCTTGTATGGGGCTGGCGTTGCCCCATGCATTGGTGGATGTTGCGGTGTACTCATGTATGCCGGTGTCGGTGCACTAAGCATTGGTGGATGTTGTCGTGTACTCATGTATGCCGGTGGTGGTGCACCATGCATTGGTGGATGTTATGCTGTACTCATGTATGTCAGTGCCGGTGTCCCATGCATTGGTGGATGTGATGGTTGTGTCTCTTGTATGAGGCTGGCGTTGGCACAAGCATTGGTTGATGTGTTCGTGTACTCATGTATGCCGGTGGCGGTGCCCCATGCATTGGTGGATGTTGTGTTGTACTCATGTATGTCAGTGCCGGTGTCCCATGCACTGGTGGATGTTATGGTTATGTCTCTTGTATGAGGCTGGCGTTGGCATAAGCATTGGTTGATGTTGTCGTGTACTCATGTATGCCGGTGGCGGTGCCCCATGCATTGTGGATGTTGTGGTGTACTCATGTATGTCATTGCCGGTGTCCTATGCATTGTTGGATGTTATGCTTGTGTCTCTTGTATAAAGCTGACGGTGCGCCATGCAATGGTGGATGTTGTCGTGTACTCATGTATGCCGTTGGCGGTGACTCATGAATTGGTGGATGTTGTGGTGTACTCATGTATGCCGGTGGCGGTGCACCATGCATTGGTGGATGTTGTGGTGTACTCATGTATGCCGGTGGCGGTGCACCATGCATTGGTGGATGTTGTGGTGTACTCATGTATGTCAGTGCCGGTGCCTCATTAATTGGTGGATGTTGTGGTGTACTCATGTATGCCGGTGTCGGTGCACCAAGCATTGGTGGATGTTGTGGTGTACTCATGTATGTCAGTGCCGGTTTCCCATGCACTGGTGGATGTGATGGTTATGTCTCTTGTATGAGGCTGGCGTTGGCATAAGCATTGGTTGATGTTGTCGTGTACTCATGTATGCCGGTGGCGGTGCCCCATGCATTGGTGGATGTTGTGGTGTACTCATGTATGTCAGTGCCGGTGTCCTATGCATTGTTGGATGTAATGCTTGTGTCTCTTGTATAAAGCTGATGGTGCGCCATGCAATGGTGGATGTTGTCGTGTACTCATGTATGCCGTTGGCGGTGCCTCATGAATTGTTGGATGTTGTGGTGTACTCATGTATGCCGGTGGCGGTGCACCATGCATTGGTGGATGTTGTGGTGTACTCATGTATGCCGGTGGCGGTGCCCCATGCATTGGTGGATGTTGTGGTGTACTCATGTATGCCGGTGCCGGTGTCCTATGCATTGTTAGATGTAATGGTTATGTCTCTTGTATGAGGCTGACGGTGCGCCATCCACTGGTGGATGTTTTCGTGTACTCATGTAAGCCGGTGGCGGTGCAAAATGCATTGGTGGATGTTATGGTGTACTCATGTATGCCGGTGGTGGTGCACCATGCATTGGTGGATGTTGTGGTGTACTCATGTATGCCGGTGGCAGTGCACCATGCATTGGTGGATGTTGTGGTGTACTCATGTATGTCAGTGCCGGTGTCCTATGCATTGTTAGATGTAATGGTTATGTCTCTTGTATGAGGCTGACGGTGCGCCATCCACTGGTGGATGTTTTCGTGTACTCATGTAAGCCGGTGGCGGTGCAAAATGCATTGGTGGATGTTATGGTGTACTCATGTATGCCGGTGGTGGTGCACCATGCATTGGTGGATGTTGTGGTGTACTCATGTATGCCGGTGGCAGTGTGCCATGCATTGGTGGATGTTGTGGTGTACTCATGTATGCCGGTGGCGGTGCCCCATGCATTGGTTGATGTTGTAGTGTAATCATGTATATGAGTTGTTAGGTACCATTCATTGGTGCTTGTGATGGTTATGTCTCTTGTATGAGGCTGGCGTTGGCACAAGCATTGGTTGATGTGTTCGTGTACTCATGTATGCCGGTGGCGGTGCCCCATGCATTGGTTGATGTTGTAGTGTAATCATGTATATCAGTTGTTAGGTACCATTCATTGGTGCTTGTGATGGTTATGTCTCTTGTATGAGGCTGGCGTTGGCACAAGCATTGGTTGATGTGTTCGTGTACTCATGTATGCCGGTGGCGGTGCCCCATGCATTGGTGGATGTTGTGTTGTACTCATGTATGTCAGTGCCGGTGTCCCATGCACTGGTGGATGTGATGGTTATGTCTCTTGTATGAGGCTGGCGTTGGCATAAGCATTGGTTGATGTTGTCGTGTACCCATGTATGCCGGTTTCGGTGCCCCATGCATTGTGGATGTTGTGGTGTACTCATGTATGTCATTGCCGGTGTCCTATGCATTGTTGGATGTAATGCTTGTGTCTCTTGTATAAAGCTGACGGTGCGCCATGCAATGGTGGATGTTGTCGTGTACTCATGTATGCCGTTGGCGGTGCCTCATGAATTGGTGGATGTTGTGGTGTACTCATGTATGCCGGTGGCGGTGCACCATGCATTGGTGGATGTTGTGGTGTACTCATGTATGCCGGTGGCGGTGCCTCATGAATTGGTGGATGTTGTGGTGTACTCATGTATGCCGGTGGCGGTGCACCATGCATTGGTGGATGTTGTGGTGTACTCATGTATGTCAGTGCCGGTGCCTCATGAATTGGTGGATGTTGTGGTGTACTCATGTATGCCGGTGTCGGTGCACCAAGCATTGGTGGATGTTGTGGTGTACTCATGTATGTCAGTGCCTGTGTCCCATGCACTGGTGGATGTGATGGTTATGTCTCTTGTATGAGGCTGGCGTTGCCCCATGCATTGGTGTATGTTGTGGTGTACTCATGTATACCAGTGGCGGTGCCCCATGCATTGGTGGATGTTGCGGTGTACTCATGGATGTCAGTGCCGGTGTCCCATGCACTGGTGGATGTGATGGTTATGTCTCTTGTATGAGGCTGGCGTTGGCACAAGCATTGGTTGATGTGTTCGTGTACTCATGTATGCCGGTGGCGGTGCCCCATGCATTGGTGGATGTTGTGTTGTACTCATGTATGTCAGTGCCGGTGTCCCATGCACTGGTGGATGTGATGGTTATGTCTCTTGTATGAGGCTGGCGTTGTCATAAGCATTGGTTGATGTTGTCGTGTACTCATGTATGCAGGTGGCGGTGCCCCATGCATTGTGGATGTTGTGGTGTACTCATGTATGTCATTGCCGGTGTCCTATGCATTGTTGGATGTAATGCTTGTGTCTCTTGTATAAAGCTGACGGTGCGCCATGCAATGGTGGATGTTGTCGTGTACTCATGTATGCCGTTGGCGGTGACTCATGAATTGGTGGATGTTGTGGTGTACTCATGTATGCCGGTGGCGGTGCCTCATGAATTGGTGGATGTTGTGGTGTACTCATGTATGCCGGTGGCGGTGCCTCATGAATTGGTGGATGTTGTGGTGTACTCATGTATGCCGGTGGCAGTGTGCCATGCATTGGTGGATGTTGTGGTGTACTCATCTATGCCGGTGGCGGTGCACCATGCATTGGTTGATGTTGTAGTGTAATCATGTATATCAGTTGTTGGGTACCATTCATTAGTGCTTGTGATGGTTAATGTCTCTTGTATGACCCTGGCGTTGGCACAAGCATTGGTTGATGTTGTGGTGTACTCATGTATGCCGGTGTCGGTGCACCAAGCATTGGTGGATGTTGTGGTGTAATCATGTATATCAGTTGTTAGGTACCATTCATTGGTGCTTGTGATGGTTATGTCTCTTGTATGAGGCTGGCGTTGGCACAAGCATTGGTTGATGTGTTCGTGTACTCATGTATGCCGGTGGCGGTGCCCCATGCATTGGTGGATGTTGTGTTGTACTCATGTATGTCAGTGCCGGTGTCCCATGCACTGGTGGATGTGATGGTTATGTCTCTTGTATGAGGCTGGCGTTGGCATAAGCATTGGTTGATGTTGTCGTGTACCCATGTATGCCGGTGGCGGTGCCCCGTGCATTGTGGATGTTGTGGTGTACTCATGTATGTCATTGCCGGTGTCCTATGCATTGTTGGATGTAATGCTTATGTCTCTTGTATAAAGCTGACGGTGCGCCATGCAATGGTGGATGTTGTCGTGTACTCATGTATGCCGTTGGCGGTGACTCATGAATTGGTGGATGTTGTGGTGTACTCATGTATGCCGGTGGCGGTGCACCATGCATTGGTGGATGTTGTGGTGTACTCATGTATGCCGGTGGCGGTGCCTCATGAATTGGTGGATGTTGTGGTGTACTCATGTATGCCGGTGGCGGTGCACCATGCATTGGTGGATGTTGTGGTGTACTCATGTATGTCAGTGCCGGTGCCTCATGAATTGGTGGATGTTGTGGTGTACTCATGTATGCCGGTGTCGGTGCACCAAGCATTGGTGGATGTTGTGGTGTACTCATGTATGTCAGTGCCTGTGTCCCATGCACTGGTGGATGTGATGGTTATGTCTCTTGTATGAGGCTGGCGTTGCCCCATGCATTGGTGTATGTTGTGGTGTACTCATGTATACCAGTGGCGGTGCCCCATGCATTGGTGGATGTTGCGGTGTACTCATGGATGTCAGTGCCGGTGTCCCATTCACTGGTGGATGTGATGGTTATGTCTCTTGTATGAGGCTGGCGTTGGCACAAGCATTGGTTGATGTGTTCGTGTACTCATGTATGCCGGTGGCGGTGCCCCATGCATTGGTGGATGTTGTGTTGTACTCATGTATGTCAGTGCCGGTGTCCCATGCACTGGTGGATGTGATGGTTATGTCTCTTGTATGAGGCTGGCGTTGGCATAAGCATTGGTTGATGTTGTCGTGTACTCATGTATGCCGGTGGCGGTGCCCCATGCATTGGTGGATGTTGTGGTGTACTCATGTATGTCAGTGCCGGTGTCCTATGCATTGTTGGATGTAATGCTTGTGTCTCTTGTATAAAGCTGACGGTGCGCCATGCAATGGTGGATGTTGTCGTGTACTCATGTATGCCGTTGGCGGTGACTCATGAATTGGTGGATGTTGTGGTGTACTCATGTATGCCGGTGGCGGTGCACCATGCATTGGTGGATGTTGTGGTGTACTCATGTATGCCGGTGGCGGTGCCTCATGAATTGGTGGATGTTGTGGTGTACTCATGTATGCCGGTGGCAGTGTGCCATGCATTGGTTGATGTTGTAGTGTAATCATGTATATCAGTTGTTGGGTACCATTCATTAGTGCTTGTGATGGTTAATGTCTCTTGTATGACCCTGGCGTTGGCACAAGCATTGGTTGATGTTGTGGTGTACTCATGTATGCCGGTGTCGGTGCACCAAGCATTGGTGGATGTTGTGGTGTAATCATGTTTATCAGTTGTTAGGTACCATTCATTGGTGCTTGTGATGGTTATGTCTCTTGTATGAGGCTGGCGTTGGCACAAGCATTGGCTGATGTGTTCGTGTACTCATGTATGCCGGTGGCGGTGCCCCATGCATTGGTGGATGTTGTGTTGTACTCATGTATGTCAGTGCCGGTGTCCCATGCACTGGTGGATGTGATGGTTATGTCTCTTGTATGAGGCTGGCGTTGGCATAAGCATTGGTTGATGTTGTCGTGTACCCATGTATGCCGGTGGCGGTGCCCCGTGCATTGGTGGATGTTGTGGTGTACTCATGTATGCCGGTGGCGGTGCCTCATGAATTGGTGGATGTTGTGGTGTACTCATGTATGCCGGTGGCGGTGCCCCATGCATTGTGGATGTTGTGGTGTACTCATGTATGTCATTGCCGGTGTCCTATGCATTGTTGGATGTAATGCTTGTGTCTCTTGTATAAAGCTGACGGTGCGCCATGCAATGGTGGATGTTGTCGTGTACTCATGTATGCCGGTGGCGGTGACTCATGAATTGGTGGATGTTGTGGTGTACTCATGTATGCCGGTGGCGGTGCACCATGCATTGGTGGATGTTGTGGTGTACTCATGTATGCCGGTGGCGGTGCCTCATGAATTGGTGGATGTTGTGGTGTACTCATGTATGCCGGTGGCGGTGCACCATGCATTGGTGGATGTTGTGGTGTACTCATGTATGTCAGTGCCGGTGCCTCATGAATTGGTGGATGTTGTGGTGTACTCATGTATGCCGGTGTCGGTGCACCAAGCATTGGTGGATGTTGTGGTGTACTCATGTATGTCAGTGCCTGTGTCCCATGCACTGGTGGATGTGATGGTTATGTCTCTTGTATGAGGCTGGCGTTGCCCCATGCATTGGTGTATGTTGTGGTGTACTCATGTATACCAGTGGCGGTGCCCCATGCATTGGTGGATGTTGCGGTGTACTCATGGATGTCAGTGCCGGTGTCACATTCACTGGTGGATGTGATGGTTATGTCTCTTGTATGAGGCTGGCGTTGGCATAAGCATTGGTTGATGTGTTCGTGTACTCATGTATGCCGGTGGCGGTGCCCCATGCATTGGTGGATGTTGTGTTGTACTCATGTATGTCAGTGCCGGTGTCCCATGCACTGGTGGATGTGATGGTTGTGTCTCTTGTATGAGGCTGGCGTTGGCATAAGCATTGGTTGATGTTGTCGTGTACTCATGTATGCCGGTGGCGGTGCCCCATGCATTGTGGATGTTGTGGTGTACTCATGTATGTCATTGCCGGTGTCCTATGCATTGTTGGATGTAATGCTTGTGTCTCTTGTATAAAGCTGACGGTGCGCCATGCAATGGTGGATGTTGTCGTGTACTCATGTATGCCGTTGGCGGTGACTCATGAATTGGTGGATGTTGTGGTGTACTCATGTATGCCGGTGTCGGTGCACCATGCATTGGTGGATGTTGTGGTGTACTCATGTATGCCGGTGGCGGTGCCTCATGAATTGGTGGATGTTGTGGTGTACTCATGTATGCCGGTGGCGGTGCACCATGCATTGGTGGATGTTGTGGTGTACTCATGTATGTCAGTGCCGGTGCCTCATGAATTGGTGGATGTTGTGGTGTACTCATGTATGCCGGTGTCGGTGCACCAAGCATTGGTGGATGTTGTCGTGTACTCATGTATGTCAGTGCCGGTGTCCCATGCACTGGTGGATGTGATGGTTATGTCTCTTGTATGAGGCTGGCGTTGGCATAAGCATTGGTTGATGTTGTCGTGTACTCATGTATGCCGGTGGCGGTGCTCCATGCATTGGTGGATGTTGTGGTGTACTCATGTATGTCAGTGCCGGTGTCCTATGCATTGTTGGATGTAATGCTTGTGTCTCTTGTATAAAGCTGACGGTGCGCCATGCAATGGTGGATGTTGTCGTGTACTCATGTATGCCGTTGGCGGTGCCTCATGAATTGGTGGATGTTGTGGTGTACTCATGTATGCCGGTGGCGGTGCACCATGCATTGGTGGATGTTGTGGTGTACTCATGTTTGCCGGTGGCGGTGCCTCATGAATTGGTGGATGTTGTGGTGTACTCATGTATGCCGGTGGCAGTGTGCCATGCATTGGTGGATGTTGTGGTGTACTCATCTATGCCGGTGGCGGTGCACCATGCATTGGTTGATGTTGTAGTGTAATCATGTATATCAGTTGTTAGGTACCATTCATTAGTGCTTGTGATGGTTAATGTCTCTTGTATGACCCTGGCGTTGGCACAAGCATTGGTTGATGTTGTGGTGTACTCATGTATGCCGGTGTCGGTGCACCAAGCATTGGTGGATGTTGTGGTGTAATCATGTATATCAGTTGTTAGGTACCATTCATTGGTGCTTGTGATGGTTATGTCTCTTGTATGAGGCTGGCGTTGGCACAAGCATTGGTTGATGTGTTCGTGTACTCATGTATGCCGGTGGCGGTGCCCCATGCATTGGTGGATGTTGTGTTGTACTCATGTATGTCAGTGCCGGTGTCCCATGCACTGGTGGATGTGATGGTTATGTCTCTTGTATGAGGCTGGCGTTGGCATAAGCATTGGTTGATGTTGTCGTGTACCCATGTATGCCGGTGGCGGTGCCCCATGCATTGTGGATGTTGTGGTGTACTCATGTATGTCATTGCCGGTGTCCTATGCATTGTTGGATGTAATGCTTGTGTCTCTTGTATAAAGCTGACGGTGCGCCATGCAATGGTGGATGTTGTCGTGTACTCATGTATGCCGTTGGCGGTGACTCATGAATTGGTGGATGTTGTGGTGTACTCATGTATGCCGGTGTCGGTGCACCATGCATTGGTGGATGTTGTGGTGTACTCATGTATGCCGGTGGCGGTGCCTCATGAATTGGTGGATGTTGTGGTGTACTCATGTATGCCGGTGGCGGTGCACCATGCATTGGTGGATGTTGTGGTGTACTCATGTATGTCAGTGCCGGTGCCTCATGAATTGGTGGATGTTGTGGTGTACTCATGTATGCCGATGTCGGTGCACCAAGCATTGGTGGATGTTGTGGTGTACTCATGTATGTCAGTGCCTGTGTCCCATGCACTGGTGGATGTGATGGTTATGTCTCTTGTATGAGGCTGGCGTTGCCCCATGCATTGGTGTATGTTGTGGTGTACTCATGTATACCAGTGGCGGTGCCCCATGCATTGGTGGATGTTGCGGTGTACTCATGGATGTCAGTGCCGGTGTCCCATTCACTGGTGGATGTGATGGTTATGTCTCTTGTATGAGGCTGGCGTTGGCACAAGCATTGGTTGATGTGTTCGTGTACTCATGTATGCCGGTGGCGGTGCCCCATGCATTGGTGGATGTTGTGTTGTACTCATGTATGTCAGTGCCGGTTTCCCATGCACTGGTGGATGTGATGGTTATGTCTCTTGTATGAGGCTGGCGTTGGTATAAGCATTGGTTGATGTTGTCGTGTACTCATGTATGCCGGTGGCGGTGCCCCATGCATTGTGGATGTTGTGGTGTACTCATGTATGTCATTGCCGGTGTCCTATGCATTGTTGGATGTAATGCTTGTGTCTCTTGTATAAAGCTGACGGTGCGCCATGCAATGGTGGATGTTGTCGTGTACTCATGTATGCCGTTGGCGGTGACTCATGAATTGGTGGATGTTGTGGTGTACTCATGTATGCCGGTGTCGGTGCACCATGCATTGGTGGATGTTGTGGTGTACTCATGTATGCCGGTGGCGGTGCCTCATGAATTGGTGGATGTTGTGGTGTACTCATGTATGCCGGTGGCGGTGCACCATGCATTGGTGGATGTTGTGGTGTACTCATGTATGTCAGTGCCGGTGCCTCATGAATTGGTGGATGTTGTGGTGTACTCATGTATGCCGGTGTCGGTGCACCAAGCATTGGTGGATGTTGTGGTGTACTCATGTATGTCAGTGCCGGTGTCCCATGCACTGGTGGATGTGATGGTTATGTCTCTTGTATGAGGCTGGCGTTGGCATAAGCATTGGTTGATGTTGTCGTGTACTCATGTATGCCGGTGGCGGTGCCCCATGCATTGGTGGATGTTGTGGTGTACTCATGTATGTCAGTGCCGGTGTCCTATGCATTGTTGGATGTAATGCTTGTGTCTCTTGTATAAAGCTGACGGTGCGCCATGCAATGGTGGATGTTGTCGTGTACTCATGTATGCCGTTGGCGGTGCCTCATGAATTGGTGGATGTTGTGGTGTACTCATGTATGCCGGTGGCGGTGCACCATGCATTGGTGGATGTTGTGGTGTACTCATGTATGTCAGTGCCGGTGCCTCATGAATTGGTGGATGTTGTGGTGTACTCATGTATGCCGGTGTCGGTGCACCAAGCATTGGTGGATGTTGTGGTGTACTCATGTATGTCAGTGCCGGTGTCCCATGCACTAGTGGATGTGATGGTTATGTCTCTTGTATGAGGCTGGCGTTGGCATAAGCATTGGTTGATGTTGTCGTGTACTCATGTATGCCGGTGGCGGTGCCCCATGCATTGGTGGATGTTGTGGTGTACTCATGTATGTCAGTGCCGGTGTCCTATGCATTGTTGGATGTAATGCTTGTGTCTCTTGTATAAAGCTGACGGTGCGCCATGCAATGGTGGATGTTGTCGTGTACTCATGTATGCCGTTGGCGGTGACTCATGAATTGGTGGATGTTGTGGTGTACTCATGTATGCCGGTGGCGGTGCACCATGCATTGGTGGATGTTGTGGTGTACTCATGTATGCCGGTGGCGGTGCCTCATGAATTGGTGGATGTTGTGGTGTACTCATGTATGCCGGTGGCAGTGTGCCATGCATTGGTGGATGTTGTGGTGTACTCATCTATGCCGGTGGCGGTGCACCATGCATTGGTTGATGTTGTAGTGTAATCATGTATATCAGTTGTTAGGTACCATTCATTAGTGCTTGTGATGGTTAATGTCTCTTGTATGACCCTGGCGTTGGCACAAGCATTGGTTGATGTTGTGGTGTACTCATGTATGCCGGTGTCGGTGCACCAAGCATTGGTGGATGTTGTGGTGTAATCATGTATATCAGTTGTTAGGTACCATTCATTGGTGCTTGTGATGGTTATGTCTCTTGTATGAGGCTGGCGTTGGCACAAGCATTGGTTGATGTGTTCGTGTACTCATGTATGCCGGTGGCGGTGCCCCATGCATTGGTGGATGTTGTGTTGTACTCATGTATGTCAGTGCCGGTGTCCCATGCACTGGTGGATGTGATGGTTATGTCTCTTGTATGAGGCTGGCGTTGGCATAAGCATTGGTTGATGTTGTCGTGTACCCATGTATGCCGGTGGCGGTGCCCCATGCATTGTGGATGTTGTGGTGTACTCATGTATGTCATTGCCGGTGTCCTATGCATTGTTGGATGTAATGCTTGTGTCTCTTGTATAAAGCTGACGGTGCGCCATGCAATGGTGGATGTTGTCGTGTACTCATGTATGCCGTTGGCGGTGACTCATGAATTGGTGGATGTTGTGGTGTACTCATGTATGCCGGTGGCGGTGCACCATGCATTGGTGGATGTTGTGGTGTACTC
The DNA here is from genome assembly GCF_037392515.1 of Haliotis asinina. NCBI lineage: Eukaryota > Metazoa > Mollusca > Gastropoda > Lepetellida > Haliotidae > Haliotis > Haliotis asinina. The sequence continues at coordinate 29,447,939 of NC_090295.1, forward strand.
ATGTATGCCGGTGGCGGTGCCTCATGAATTGGTGGATGTTGTGGTGTACTCATGTATGCCGGTGGCGGTGCACCATGCATTGGTGGATGTTGTGGTGTACTCATGTATGTCAGTGCCGGTGCCTCATGAATTGGTGGATGTTGTGGTGTACTCATGTATGCCGGTGTCGGTGCACCAAGCATTGGTGGATGTTGTGGTGTACTCATGTATGTCAGTGCCTGTGTCCCATGCACTGGTGGATGTGATGGTTATGTCTCTTGTATGAGGCTGGCGTTGCCCCATGCATTGGTGTATGTTGTGGTGTACTCATGTATACCAGTGGCGGTGCCCCATGCATTGGTGGATGTTGCGGTGTACTCATGGATGTCAGTGCCGGTGTCCCATTCACTGGTGGATGTGATGGTTATGTCTCTTGTATGAGGCTGGCGTTGGCACAAGCATTGGTTGATGTGTTCGTGTACTCATGTATGCCGGTGGCTGTGCCCCATGCATTGGTGGATGTTGTGTTGTACTCATATATGTCAGTGCCGGTGTCCCATGCACTGGTGGATGTGATGGTTATGTCTCTTGTATGAGGCTGGCGTTGGCATAAGCATTGGTTGATGTTGTCGTGTACTCATGTATGCCGGTGGCGGTGCCCCATGCATTGTGGATGTTGTGGTGTACTCATGTATGTCATTGCCGGTGTCCTATGCATTGTTGGATGTAATGCTTGTGTCTCTTGTATAAAGCTGACGGTGCGCCATGCAATGGTGGATGTTGTCGTGTACTCATGTATGCCGTTGGCGGTGACTCATGAATTGGTGGATGTTGTGGTGTACTCATGTATGCCGGTGTCGGTGCACCATGCATTGGTGGATGTTGTGGTGTACTCATGCATGCCGGTGGCGGTGCCTCATGAATTGGTGGATGTTGTGGTGTACTCATGTATGCCGGTGGCGGTGCCCCATGCATTGTGGATGTTGTGGTGTACTCATGTATGTCATTGCCGGTGTCCTATGCATTGTTGGATGTAATGCTTGTGTCTCTTGTATAAAGCTGACGGTGCGCCATGCAATGGTGGATGTTGTCGTGTACTCATGTATGCCGTTGGCGGTGACTCATGAATTGGTGGATGTTGTGGTGTACTCATGTATGCCGGTGTCGGTGCACCATGCATTGGTGGATGTTGTGGTGTACTCATGTATGCCGGTGGCGGTGCCTCATGAATTGGTGGATGTTGTGGTGTACTCATGTATGCCGGTGGCGGTGCACCATGCATTGGTGGATGTTGTGGTGTACTCATGTATGTCAGTGCCGGTGCCTCATGAATTGGTGGATGTTGTGGTGTACTCATGTATGCCGGTGTCGGTGCACCAAGCATTGGTGGATGTTGTGGTGTACTCATGTATGTCAGTGCCGGTGTCCCATGCACTGGTGGATGTGATGGTTATGTCTCTTGTATGAGGCTGGCGTTGGCATAAGCATTGGTTGATGTTGTCGTGTACTCATGTATGCCGGTGGCGGTGCCCCATGCATTGGTGGATGTTGTGGTGTACTCATGTATGTCAGTGCCGGTGTCCTATGCATTGTTGGATGTAATGCTTGTGTCTCTTGTATAAAGCTGACGGTGCGCCATGCAATGGTGGATGTTGTCGTGTACTCATGTATGCCGTTGGCGGTGCCTCATGAATTGGTGGATGTTGTGGTGTACTCATGTATGCCGGTGGCGGTGCACCATGCATTGGTGGATGTTGTGGTGTACTCATGTATGCCGGTGGCGGTGCCTCATGAATTGGTGGATGTTGTGGTGTACTCATGTATGCCGGTGGCAGTGTGCCATGCATTGGTGGATGTTGTGGTGTACTCATGTATGCCGGTGGCGGTGCACCATGCATTGGTTGATGTTGTAGTGTAATCATGTATATCAGTTGTTAGGTACCATTCATTAGTGCTTGTGATGGTTAATGTCTCTTGTATGACCCTGGCGTTGGCACAAGCATTGGTTGATGTTGTGGTGTACTCATGTATGCCGGTGTCGGTGCACCAAGCATTGGTGGATGTTGTGGTGTAATCATGTATATCAGTTGTTAGGTACCATTCATTGGTGCTTGTGATGGTTATGTCTCTTGTATGACCCTGGCGTTGGCACAAGCATTGGTTGATGTTGTGGTGTACTCATGTATGCCGGTGGCGGTGCACCAAGCATTGGTGGATGTTGTGGTGTAATCATGTATATCAGTTGTTAGGTACCATTCATTGGTGCTTGTGATGGTTATGTCTCTTGTATGAGGCTGGCGTTGGCACAAGCATTGGTTGATGTGTTCGTGTACTCATGTATGCCGGTGGCGGTGCCCCATGCATTGGTGGATGTTGTGTTGTACTCATGTATGTCAGTGCCGGTGTCCCATGCATTGGTGGATGTGATGGTTATGTCTCTTGTATGAGGCTGGCGTTGGCATAAGCATTGGTTGATGTTGTCGTGTACCCATGTATGCCGGTGGCGGTGCCCCATGCATTGTGGATGTTGTGGTGTACTCATGTATGTCATTGCCGGTGTCCTATGCATTGTTGGATGTAATGCTTGTGTCTCTTGTATAAAGCTGACGGTGCGCCATGCAATGGTGGATGTTGTCGTGTACTCATGTATGCCGTTGGCGGTGACTCATGAATTGGTGGATGTTGTGGTGTACTCATGTATGCCGGTGGCGGTGCACCATGCATTGGTGGATGTTGTGGTGTACTCATGTATGCCGGTGGCGGTGCCTCATGAATTGGTGGATGTTGTGGTGTACTCATGTATGCCGGTGGCGGTGCACCATGCATTGGTGGATGTTGTGGTGTACTCATGTATGTCAGTGCCGGTGCCTCATGAATTGGTGGATGTTGTGGTGTACTCATGTATGCCGGTGTCGGTGCACCAAGCATTGGTGGATGTTGTGGTGTACTCATGTATGTCAGTGCCTGTGTCCCATGCACTGGTGGATGTGATGGTTATGTCTCTTGTATGAGGCTGGCGTTGCCCCATGCATTGGTGTATGTTGTGGTGTACTCATGTATACCAGTGGCGGTGCCCCATGCATTGGTGGATGTTGCGGTGTACTCATGGATGTCAGTGCCGGTGTCCCATTCACTGGTGGATGTGATGGTTATGTCTCTTGTATGAGGCTGGCGTTGGCACAAGCATTGGTTGATGTGTTCGTGTACTCATGTATGCCGGTGGCGGTGCCCCATGCATTGGTGGATGTTGTGTTGTACTCATGTATGTCAGTGCCGGTGTCCCATGCACTGGTGGATGTGATGGTTATGTCTCTTGTATGAGGCTGGCGTTGGCATAAGCATTGGTTGATGTTGTCGTGTACTCATGTATGCCGGTGGCGGTGCCCCATGCATTGTGGATGTTGTGGTGTACTCATGTATGTCATTGCCGGTGTCCTATGCATTGTTGGATGTAATGCTTGTGTCTCTTGTATAAAGCTGACGGTGCGCCATGCAATGGTGGATGTTGTCGTGTACTCATGTATGCCGTTGGCGGTGACTCATGAATTGGTGGATGTTGTGGTGTACTCATGTATGCCGGTGTCGGTGCACCATGCATTGGTGGATGTTGTGGTGTACTCATGTATGCCGGTGGCGGTGCCTCATGAATTGGTGGATGTTGTGGTGTACTCATGTATGCCGGTGGCGGTGCACCATGCATTGGTGGATGTTGTGGTGTACTCATGTATGTCAGTGCCGGTGCCTCATGAATTGGTGGATGTTGTGGTGTACTCATGTATGCCGGTGTCGGTGCACCAAGCATTGGTGGATGTTGTGGTGTACTCATGTATGTCAGTGCCGGTGTCCCATGCACTGGTGGATGTGATGGTTATGTCTCTTGTATGAGGCTGGCGTTGGCATAAGCATTGGTTGATGTTGTCGTGTACTCATGTATGCCGGTGGCGGTGCCCCATGCATTGGTGGATGTTGTGGTGTACTCATGTATGTCAGTGCCGGTGTCCTATGCATTGTTGGATGTAATGCTTGTGTCTCTTGTATAAAGCTGACGGTGCGCCATGCAATGGTGGATGTTGTCGTGTACTCATGTATGCCGTTGGCGGTGCCCCATGCATTGTGGATGTTGTGGTGTACTCATGTATGTCATTGCCGGTGTCCTATGCATTGTTGGATGTAATGCTTGTGTCTCTTGTATAAAGCTGACGGTGCGCCATGCAATGGTGGATGTTGTCGTGTACTCATGTATGCCGTTGGCGGTGACTCATGAATTGGTGGATGTTGTGGTGTACTCATGTATGCCGGTGTCGGTGCACCATGCATTGGTGGATGTTGTGGTGTACTCATGTATGCCGGTGGCGGTGCCTCATGAATTGGTGGATGTTGTGGTGTACTCATGTATGCCGGTGGCGGTGCACCATGCATTGGTGGATGTTGTGGTGTACTCATGTATGTCAGTGCCGGTGCCTCATGAATTGGTGGATGTTGTGGTGTACTCATGTATGCCGGTGTCGGTGCACCAAGCATTGGTGGATGTTGTGGTGTACTCATGTATGTCAGTGCCGGTGTCCCATGCACTGGTGGATGTGATGGTTATGTCTCTTGTATGAGGCTGGCGTTGGCATAAGCATTGGTTGATGTTGTCGTGTACTCATGTATGCCGGTGGCGGTGCCCCATGCATTGGTGGATGTTGTGGTGTACTCATGTATGTCAGTGCCGGTGTCCTATGCATTGTTGGATGTAATGCTTGTGTCTCTTGTATAAAGCTGACGGTGCGCCATGCAATGGTGGATGTTGTCGTGTACTCATGTATGCCGTTGGCGGTGCCTCATGAATTGGTGGATGTTGTGGTGTACTCATGTATGCCGGTGGCGGTGCACCATGCATTGGTGGATGTTGTGGTGTACTCATGTATGCCGGTGGCGGTGCCTCATGAATTGGTGGATGTTGTGGTGTACTCATGTATGCCGGTGGCAGTGTGCCATGCATTGGTGGATGCTGTGGTGTACTCATCTATGCCGGTGGCGGTGCACCATGCATTGGTTGATGTTGTAGTGTAATCATGTATATCAGTTGTTAGGTACCATTCATTAGTGCTTGTGATGGTTAATGTCTCTTGTATGACCCTGGCGTTGGCACAAGCATTGGTTGATGTTGTGGTGTACTCATGTATGCCGGTGTCGGTGCACCAAGCATTGGTGGATGTTGTGGTGTAATCATGTATATCAGTTGTTAGGTACCATTCATTGGTGCTTGTGATGGTTATGTCTCTTGTATGACCCTGGCGTTGGCACAAGCATTGGTTGATGTTGTGGTGTACTCATGTATGCCGGTGGCGGTGCACCAAGCATTGGTGGATGTTGTGGTGTAATCATGTATATCAGTTGTTAGGTACCATTCATTGGTGCTTGTGATGGTTATGTCTCTTGTATGAGGCTGGCGTTGGCACAAGCATTGGTTGATGTGTTCGTGTACTCATGTATGCCGGTGGCGGTGCCCCATGCATTGGTGGATGTTGTGTTGTACTCATGTATGTCAGTGCCGGTGTCCCATGCATTGGTGGATGTGATGGTTATGTCTCTTGTATGAGGCTGGCGTTGGCATAAGCATTGGTTGATGTTGTCGTGTACCCATGTATGCCGGTGGCGGTGCCCCATGCATTGTGGATGTTGTGGTGTACTCATGTATGTCATTGCCGGTGTCCTATGCATTGTTGGATGTAATGCTTGTGTCTCTTGTATAAAGCTGACGGTGCGCCATGCAATGGTGGATGTTGTCGTGTACTCATGTATGCCGTTGGCGGTGACTCATGAATTGGTGGATGTTGTGGTGTACTCATGTATGCCGGTGGCGGTGCACCATGCATTGGTGGATGTTGTGGTGTACTCATGTATGCCGGTGGCGGTGCCTCATGAATTGGTGGATGTTGTGGTGTACTCATGTATGCCGGTGGCGGTGCACCATGCATTGGTGGATGTTGTGGTGTACTCATGTATGTCAGTGCCGGTGCCTCATGAATTGGTGGATGTTGTGGTGTACTCATGTATGCCGGTGTCGGTGCACCAAGCATTGGTGGATGTTGTGGTGTACTCATGTATGTCAGTGCCTGTGTCCCATGCACTGGTGGATGTGATGGTTATGTCTCTTGTATGAGGCTGGCGTTGCCCCATGCATTGGTGTATGTTGTGGTGTACTCATGTATACCAGTGGCGGTGCCCCATGCATTGGTGGATGTTGCGGTGTACTCATGGATGTCAGTGCCGGTGTCCCATTCACTGGTGGATGTGATGGTTATGTCTCTTGTATGAGGCTGGCGTTGGCACAAGCATTGGTTGATGTGTTCGTGTACTCATGTATGCCGGTGGCGGTGCCCCATGCATTGGTGGATGTTGTGTTGTACTCATGTATGTCAGTGCCGGTGTCCCATGCACTGGTGGATGTGATGGTTTTGTCTCTTGTATGAGGCTGGCGTTGGCATAAGCATTGGTTGATGTTGTCGTGTACTCATGTATGCCGGTGGCGGTGCCCCATGCATTGTGGATGTTGTGGTGTACTCATGTATGTCATTGCCGGTGTCCTATGCATTGTTGGATGTAATGCTTGTGTCTCTTGTATAAAGCTGACGGTGCGCCATGCAATGGTGGATGTTGTCGTGTACTCATGTATGCCGTTGGCGGTGACTCATGAATTGGTGGATGTTGTGGTGTACTCATGTATGCCGGTGGCGGTGCACCATGCATTGGTGGATGTTGTGGTGTACTCATGTATGCCGGTGGCGGTGCCTCATGAATTGGTGGATGTTGTGGTGTACTCATGTATGCCGGTGGCGGTGCACCATGCATTGGTGGATGTTGTGGTGTACTCATGTATGTCAGTGCCGGTGCCTCATGAATTGGTGGATGTTGTGGTGTACTCATGTATGCCGGTGTCGGTGCACCAAGCATTGGTGGATGTTGTGGTGTACTCATGGATGTCAGTGCCGGTGTCCCATGCACTGGTGGATGTGATGGTTATGTCTCTTGTATGAGGCTGGCGTTGGCATAAGCATTGGTTGATGTTGTCGTGTACTCATGTATGCCGGTGGCGGTGCCCCATGCATTGGTGGATGTTGTGGTGTACTCATGTATGTCAGTGCCGGTGTCTTATGCATTGTTGGATGTAATGCTTGTGTCTCTTGTATAAAGCTGACGGTGCGCCATGCAATGGTGGATGTTGTCGTGTACTCATGTATGCCGTTGGCGGTGCCTCATGAATTGGTGGATGTTGTGGTGTACTCATGTATGCCGGTGGCGGTGCACCATGCATTGGTGGATGTTGTGGTGTACCCATGTATGCCGGTGGCGGTGCCTCATGAATTGGTGGATGTTGTGGTGTACTCATGTATGTCAGTGCCGGTGTCCCATGCACTGGTGGATGTGATGGTTATGTCTCTTGTATGAGGCTGGCGTTGGCATAAGCATTGGTTAATGTTGTGGTGTACTATGTATGCCGGTGTCGGTGCACCAAGCATTGGTGGATGTTGTGGTGTACTCATGTATGCCGGTGGTGGTGCACCATGCATTGGTGGATGTTATGCTGTACTCATGTATGTCAGTGCCGGTGTCCCATGCACTGGTGGATGTGATGGTTATGTCTCTTGTATGAGGCCGGCGTTGCCCCATGCATTGGTGTATGTTGTGGTGTACTCATGTATACCAGTGGCGGTGCCCCATGCATTGGTGGATGTTGCGGTGTACTCATGGATGTCAGTGCCGGTGTCCCATTCACTGGTGGATGTGATGGTTATGTCTCTTGTATGAGGCTGGCGTTGGCACAAGCATTGGTTGATGTGTTCGTGTACTCATGTATGCCGGTGGCGGTGCCCCATGCATTGGTGGATGTTGTGTTGTACTCATGTATGTCAGTGCCGGTGTCCCATGCACTGGTGGATGTGATGGTTATGTCTCTTGTATGAGGCTGGCGTTGGCATAAGCATTGGTTGATGTTGTCGTGTACTCATGTATGCCGGTGGCGGTGCCCCATGCATTGTGGATGTTGTGGTGTACTCATGTATGTCATTGCTGGTGTCCTATGCATTGTTGGATGTAATGCTTGTGTGTCTTGTATAAAGCTGACGGTGCGCCATGCAATGGTGGATGTTGTCGTGTACTCATGTATGCCGTTGGCGGTGACTCATGAATTGGTGGATGTTGTGGTGTACTCATGTATGCCGGTGGCGGTGCACCATGCATTGGTGGATGTTGTGGTGTACTCATGTATGCCGGTGGCGGTGCCTCATGAATTGGTGGATGTTGTGGTGTACTCATGTATGCCGGTGGCGGTGCACCATGCATTGGTGGATGTTGTGGTGTACTCATGTATGTCAGTGCCGGTGCCTCATGAATTGGTGGATGTTGTGGTGTACTCATGTATGCCGGTGGCGGTGCAACATGCATTGGTGGATGTTGTGGTGTACTCATGTATGTCAGTGCCGGTGCCTCATGAATTGGTGGATGTTGTGGTGTACTCATGTATGCCGGTGTCGGTGCACCAAGCATTGGTGGATGTTGTGGTGTACTCATGTATGTCAGTGCCGGTGTCCCATGCACTGGTGGATGTGATGGTTATGTCTCTTGTATGAGGCTGGCGTTGGCATAAGCATTGGTTGATGTTGTCGTGTACTCATGTATGCCGGTGGCGGTGCCCCATGCATTGGTGGATGTTGTGGTGTACTCATGTATGTCAGTGCCGGTGTCCTATGCATTGTTGGATGTAATGCTTGTGTCTCTTGTATAAAGCTGACGGTGCGCCATGCAATGGTGGATGTTGTCGTGTACTCATGTATGCCGTTGGCGGTGCCTCATGAATTGGTGGATGTTGTGGTGTACTCATGTATGCCGGTGGCGGTGCACCATGCATTGGTGGATGTTGTGGTGTACTCATGTATGCCGGTGGCGGTGCCTCATGAATTGGTGGATGTTGTAGTGTACTCATGTATGCCGGTGGCGGTGCACCATGCATTGGTGGATGTTGTGGTGTACTCATGTATGTCAGTGCCGGTGTCCTATGCATTGTTGGATGTAATGGTTATGTCTCTTGTATGAGGCTGACGGTGCGCCATCCACTGGTGGATGTTGTCGTGTACTCATGTAAGCCGGTGGCGGTGCAAAATGCATTGGTGGATGTTATGGTGTACTCATGTATGCCGGTGGTGGTGCACCATGCATTGGTGGATGTTGTGGTGTACTCATGTATGCCGGTGGCAGTGTGCCATGCATTGGTGGATGTTGTGGTGTACTTATGTATGCCGGTGGCGGTGCCCCATGCATTGGTTGATGTTGTAGTGTAATCATGTATGTCAGTTTTTAGGTACCATTCATTGGTGCTTGTGATGGTTCTGTCTCTTGTATGACCCTGGCGTTGGCACAAGCATTGGTTGATGTTGTGGTGTACTCATGTATGCCGGTGGCGGTGCCCCATGCATTGGTGGATGTTGCGGTGTACTCATATATGCCGGTGTCGGTGCACCAAGCATTGGTGGATGTTGTGGTGTACTCATGTATGCCGGTGGTGGTTCACCATGCATTGGTGGATGTTATGCTGTACTCATGTATGTCAGTGCCGGTGTCCCATGCACTGGTGGATGTGATGGTTATGTCTCTTGTATGAGGCTGGCGTTGCCCCATGCATTGGTTGATGTTGTCGTGTACTCATGTATGCCGGTGGCGGTGCCCCATGCATTGATGGATGTTGTGGTGTACTCATGTATGTCAGTGCCGGTGTCCTATGCATTGTTGGATGTAATGCTTGTGTGTCTTGTATAAAGCTGACGGTGCGCCATGCATTGGTGGATGTTGTAGTGTACTGATGTATGCCGTTGGCGGTGCCTCATGAATTGGTGGATGTTGTGGTGTACTCATGTATGCCGGTGGCGGTGCACCATGCATTGGTGGATGTTGTGGTGTACTCATGTATGCCGGTGGCGGTGCCTCATGAATTGGTGGATGTTGTAGTGTACTCATGTATGCCGGTGGCGGTGCACCATGCATTGGTGGATGTTGTGGTGTACTCATGTATGTCAGTGCGGGTGTCCTATGCATTGTTGGATGTAATGGTTATGTCTCTTGTATGAGGCTGACGGTGCGCCATCCATTGGTGGATGTTGCAGTGTACTCTTGTAAGCCGGTGGCGGTGCAAAATGCATTGGTGGATGTTATGGTGTACTCATGTATGCCGGTGGTGGTGCACCATGCATTGGTGGATGTTGTGGTGTACTCATGTATGCCGGTGGCAGTGTGCCATGCATTGGTGGATGTTGTGGTGTACTCATGTATGCCGGTGGCGGTGCCCCATGCATTGGTTGATGTTGTAGTGTAATCATGTATATCAGTTGTTAGGTACCATTCATTAGTGCTTGTGATGGTTAATGTCTCTTGTATGACCCTGGCGTTGGCACAAGCATTGGTTGATGTTGTGGTGTACTCATGTATGCCGGTGTCGGTGCACCAAGCATTGGTGGATGTTGTGGTGTACTCATGTATGTCAGTGCCGGTGTCCCATGCACTGGTGGATGTGATGGTTATGTCTCTTGTATGAGGCTGGCGTTGGCATAAGCATTGGTTGATGTTGTCGTGTACTCATGTATGCCGGTGGCGGTGCCCCATGCATTGGTGGATGTTGTGGTGTACTCATGTATGTCAGTGCTGGTGTCCTATGCATTGTTGGATGTAATGCTTGTGTCTCTTGTATAAAGCTGACGGTGCGCCATGCAATGGTGGATGTTGTCGTGTACTCATGTATGCCGTTGGCGGTGCCTCATGAATTGGTGGATGTTGTGGTGTACTCATGTATGCCGGTGGCGGTGCACCATGCATTGGTGGATGTTGTGGTGTACTCATGTATGCCGGTGGCGGTGCCTCATGAATTGGTGGATGTTGTGGTGTACTCATGTATGCCGGTGGCAGTGTGCCATGCATTGGTGGATGTTGTGGTGTACTCATCTATGCCGGTGGCGGTGCACCATGCATTGGTTGATGTTGTAGTGTAATCATGTATATCAGTTGTTAGGTACCATTCATTAGTGCTTGTGATGGTTAATGTCTCTTGTATGACCCTGGCATTGGCACAAGCATTGGTTGATGTTGTGGTGTACTCATGTATGCCGGTGTCGGTGCACCAAGCATTGGTGGATGTTGTGGTGTAATCATGTATATCAGTTGTTAGGTACCATTCATTGGTGCTTGTGATGGTTATGTCTCTTGTATGAGGCTGGCGTTGGCACAAGCATTGGTTGATGTGTTCGTGTACTCATGTATGCCGGTGGCGGTGCCCCATGCATTGGTGGATGTTGTGGTGTACTCATGTATGTCAGTGCCGGTGTCCCATGCACTGGTGGATGTGATGGTTATGTCTCTTGTATGAGGCTGGCGTTGGCATAAGCATTGGTTGATGTTGTCGTGTACCCATGTATGCCGGTGGCGGTGCCCCATGCATTGTGGATGTTGTGGTGTACTCATGTATGTCATTGCCGGTGTCCTATGCATTGTTGGATGTAATGCTTGTGTCTCTTGTATAAAGCTGACGGTGCGCCATGCAATGGTGGATGTTGTCGTGTACTCATGTATGCCGTTGGCGGTGACTCATGAATTGGTGGATGTTGTGGTGTACTCATGTATGCCGGTGGCGGTGCACCATGCATTGGTGGATGTTGTGGTGTACTCATGTATGCCGGTGGCGGTGCCTCATGAATTGGTGGATGTTGTGGTGTACTCATGTATGCCGGTGGCGGTGCACCATGCATTGGTGGATGTTGTGGTGTACTCATGTATGTCAGTGCCGGTGCCTCATGAGTTGGTGGATGTTGTGGTGTACTCATGTATGCCGGTGTCGGTGCACCAAGCATTGGTGGATGTTCTGGTGTACTCATGTATGTCAGTGCCTGTGTCCCATGCACTGGTGGATGTGATGGTTATGTCTCTTGTATGAGGCCGGCGTTGCCCCATGCATTGGTGTATGTTGTGGTGTACTCATGTATACCAGTGGCGGTGCCCCATGCATTGGTGGATGTTGCGGTGTACTCATGGATGTCAGTGCCGGTGTCCCATTCACTGGTGGATGTGATGGTTATGTCTCTTGTATGAGGCTGGCGTTGGCACAAGCATTGGTTGATGTGTTCGTGTACTCATGTATGCCGGTGGCGGTGCCCCATGCATTGGTGGATGTTGTGTTGTACTCATGTATGTCAGTGCCGGTGTCCCATGCACTGGTGGATGTGATGGTTATGTCTCTTGTATGAGGCTGGCGTTGGCATAAGCATTGGTTGATGTTGTCGTGTACTCATGTATGCCGGTGGCGGTGCCCCATGCATTGTGGATGTTGTGGTGTACTCATGTATGTCAGTGCCGGTGTCCTATGCATTGTTGGATGTAATGCTTGTGTCTCTTGTATAAAGCTGACGGTGCGCCATGCAATGGTGGATGTTGTCGTGTACTCATGTATGCCGTTGGCGGTGACTCATGAATTGGTGGATGTTGTGGTGTACTCATGTATGCCGGTGTCGGTGCACCATGCATTGGTGGATGTTGTGGTGTACTCATGTATGCCGGTGGCGGTGCCTCATGAATTGGTGGATGTTGTGGTGTACTCATGTATGCCTGTGGCGGTGCACCATGCATTGGTGGATGTTGTGGTGTACTCATGTATGTCAGTGCCGGTGCCTCATGAATTGGTGGATGTTGTGGTGTACTCATGTATGCCGGTGTCGGTGCACCAAGCATTGGTGGATGTTGTGGTGTACTCATGTATGTCAGTGCCGGTGTCCCATGCACTGGTGGATGTGATGGTTATGTCTCTTGTATGAGGCTGGCGTTGGCAAAAGCATTGGTTGATGTTGTCGTGTACTCATGTATGCCGGTGGCGGTGCCCCATGCATTGGTGGATGTTGTGGTGTACTCATGTATGTCAGTGCCGGTGTCCTATGCATTGTTGGATGTAATGCTTGTGTCTCTTGTATAAAGCTGACGGTGCGCCATGCAATGGTGGATGTTGTCGTGTACTCATGTATGCCGTTGGCGGTGCCTCATGAATTGGTGGATGTTGTGGTGTACTCATGTATGCCGGTGGCGGTGCACCATGCATTGGTGGATGTTGTGGTGTACTCATGTATGCCGGTGGCGGTGCCTCATGAATTGGTGGATGTTGTGGTGTACTCATGTATGCCGGTGGCAGTGTGCCATGCATTGGTGGATGTTGTGGTGTACTCATCTATGCCGGTGGCGGTGCACCATGCATTGGTTGATGTTGTAGTGTAATCATGTATATCACTTGTTAGGTACCATTCATTAGTGCTTGTGATGGTTAATGTCTCTTGTATGACCCTGGCGTTGGCACAAGCATTGGTTGATGTTGTGGTGTACTCATGTATGCCGGTGTCGGTGCACCAAGCATTGGTGGATGTTGTGGTGTACTCATGTATGCCGGTGGTGGTGCACCATGCATTGGTGGATGTTATGCTGTACTCATGTATGTCAGTGCCGGTGTCCCATGCACTGGTGGATGTGATGGTTATGTCTCTTGTATGAGGCTGGCGTTGCCCCATGCATTGGTGTATGTTGTGGTGTACTCATGTATACCAGTGGCGGTGCCCCATGCATTGGTGGATGTGGCGGTGTACTCATGGATGTCAGTGCCGGTGTCCCATTCACTGGTGGATGTGATGGTTATGTCTCTTGTATGAGGCTGGCGTTGGCACAAGCATTGGTTGATGTGTTCGTGTACTCATGTATGCCGGTGGCGGTGCCCCATGCATTGGTGGATGTTGTGTTGTACTCATGTATGTCAGTGCCGGTGTCCCATGCACTGGTGGATGTGATGGTTATGTCTCTTGTATGAGGCTGGCGTTGGCATAAGCATTGGTTGATGTTGTCGTGTACTCATGTATGCCGGTGGCGGTGCCCCATGCATTATGGATGTTGTGGTGTACTCATGTATGTCATTGCCGGTGTCCTATGCATTGTTGGATGTAATGCTTGTGTCTCTTGTATAAAGCTGACGGTGCGCCATGCAATGGTGGATGTTGTCGTGTACTCATGTATGCCGTTGGCGGTGACTCATGAATTGGTGGATGTTGTGGTGTACTCATGTATCCCGGTGGCGGTGCACCATGCATTGGTGGATGTTGTGGTGTACTCATGTATGCCGGTGGCGGTGCCTCATGAATTGGTGGATGTTGTGGTGTACTCATGTATGCCGGTGGCGGTGCACCATGCATTGGTGGATGTTGTGGTGTACTCATGTATGTCAGTGCCGGTGCCTCATGAATTGGTGGATGTTGTGGTGTACTCATGTATGCCGGTGTCGGTGCACCAAGCATTGGTGGATGTTGTGGTGTACTCATGTATGTCAGTGCCGGTGTCCCATGCACTGGTGGATGTGATGGTTATGTCTCTTTTATGAGGCTGGCGTTGGCATAAGCATTGGTTGATGTTGTCGTGTACTCATGTATGCTGGTGGCGGTGCCCCATGCTTTGGTGGATGTTGTGGTGTACTCATGTATGTCAGTGCCGGTGTCCTATGCATTGTTGGATGTAATGCTTGTGTCTCTTGTATAAAGCTGACGGTGCGCCATGCAATGGTGGATGTTGTCGTGTACTCATGTATGCCGTTGGCGGTGCCTCATGATTTGGTGGATGTTGTGGTGTACTCATGTATGCCGGTGGCGGTGCACCATGCATTGGTGGATGTTGTGGTGTACTCATGTATGCCGGTGGCGGTGCCTCATGAATTGGTGGATGTTGTAGTGTACTCATGTATGCCGGTGGCGGTGCACCATGCATTGGTGGATGTTGTGGTGTACTCATGTATGTCAGTGCCGGTGTCCTATGCATTGTTGGATGTAATGGTTGTGTCTCTTGTATGAGGCTGACGGTGCGCCATCCACTGGTGGATGTTGTCGTGTACTCATGTAAGCCGGTGGCGGTGCAAAATGCATTGGTGGATGTTATGGTGTACTCATGTATGCCGGTGGTGGTGCACCATGCATTGGTGGATGTTGTGGTGTACTCATGTATGCCGGTGGCAGTGTGCCATGCATTGGTGGATGTTGTGGTGTACTCATGTATGCCGGTGGCGGTGCCCCATGCATTGGTTGATGTTGTAGTGTAATCATGTATGTCAGTTGTTAGGTACCATTCATTGGTGCTTGTGATGGTTATGTCTCTTGTATGACCCTGGCGTTGGCACAAGCATTGGTTGATGTTGTGGTGTACTCATGTATGCCGGTGGCGGTGCCCCATGCATTGGTGGATGTTGCGGTGTACTCATATATGCCGGTGTCGGTGCACCAAGCATTGGTGGATGTTGTGGTGTACTCATGTATGCCGGTGGTGGTGCACCATGCATTGGTGGATGTTATGCTGTACTCATGTATGTCAGTGCCGGTGTCCCATGCACTGGTGGATGTGATGGTTATGTCTCTTGTATGAGGCTGGCGTTGCCCCATGCATTGGTTGATGTTGTCGTGTACTCATGTATGCCGGTGGCGGTGCCCCATGCATTGGTTGATGTTGTGGTGTACTCATGTATGTCAGTGCCGGTGTCCTATGCATTGTTGGATGTAATGCTTGTGTCTCTTGTATAAAGCTGACGGTGCGCCATGCATTGGTGGATGTTGTAGTGTACTCATGTATGCCGTTGGCGGTGCCTCATGAATTGGTGGATGTTGTGGTGTACTCATGTATGCCGGTGGCGGTGCCCCATGCATTGGTTGATGTTGTAGTGTAATCATGTATATCAGTTGTTAGGTACCATTCATTAGTGCTTGTGATGGTTAATGTCTCTTGTATGACCCTGGCGTTGGCACAAGCATTGGTGGATGTTGTGGTGTACTCATGTATGCCGGTGTCGGTGCACCAAGCATTGGTGGATGTTGTGGTGTACTCATGTATGCCGGTGGTGGTGCACCATGCTTTGGTGGATGTTATGCTGTACTCATGTATGTCAGTGCCGGTGTCCCATGCACTGGTGGATGTGATGGTTATGTCTCTTGTATGAGGCTGGCGTTGCCCCATGCATTGGTGTATGTTGTGGTGTACTCATGTATACCAGTGGCGGTGCCCCATGCATTGGTGGATGTTGCGGTGTACTCATGGATGTCAGTGCCGGTGTCCCATTCACTGGTGGATGTGATGGTTATGTCTCTTGTATGAGGCTGGCGTTGGCACAAGCATTGGTTGATGTGTTCGTGTACTCATGTATGCCGGTGGCGGTGCCCCATGCATTGGTGGATGTTGTGTTGTACTCATGTATGTCAGTGCCGGTGTCCCATGCACTGGTGGATGTGATGGTTATGTCTCTTGTATGAGGCTGGCGTTGGCATAAGCATTGGTTGATGTTGTCGTGTACTCATGTATGCCGGTGGCGGTGCCCCATGCATTGTGGATGTTGTGGTGTACTCATGTATGCCGGTGGCGGTGCCCCATGCATTGGTGGATGTTGTGGTGTACTCATGTATGTCAGTGCCGGTGGCGGTGCCCCATGCATTGGTTGATGTTGTAGTGTAATCATGTATATCAGTTGTTAGGTACCATTCATTAGTGCTTGTGATGGTTAATGTCTCTTGTATGACCCTGGCGTTGGCACAAGCATTGGTGGATGTTGTGGTGTACTCATGTATGCCGGTGTCGGTGCACCAAGCATTGGTGGATGTTGTGGTGTACTCATGTATGCCGGTGGTGGTGCACCATGCATTGGTGGATGTTATGCTGTACTCATGTATGTCAGTGCCGGTGTCCCATGCACTGGTGGATGTGATGGTTATGTCTCTTGTATGAGGCTGGCGTTGCCCCATGCATTGGTGTATGTTGTGGTGTACTCATGTATACCAGTGGCGGTGCCCCATGCATTGGTGGATGTTGCGGTGTACTCATGGATGTCAGTGCCGGTGTCCCATTCACTGGTGGATGTGATGGTTATGTCTCTTGTATGAGGCTGGCGTTGGCACAAGCATTGGTTGATGTGTTCGTGTACTCATGTATGCCGGTGGCGGTGCCCCATGCATTGGTGGATGTTGTGTTGTACTCATGTATGTCAGTGCCGGTGTCCCATGCACTGGTGGATGTGATGGTTATGTCTCTTGTATGAGGCTGGCGTTGGCAGAAGCATTGGTTGATGTTGTCGTGTACTCATGTATGCCGGTGGTGGTGCACCATGCTTTGGTGGATGTTATGCTGTACTCATGTATGTCAGTGCCGGTGTCCCATGCACTGGTGGATGTGATGGTTATGTCTCTTGTATGAGGCTGGCGTTGCCCCATGCATTGGTGTATGTTGTGGTGTACTCATGTATACCAGTGGCGGTGCCCCATGCATTGGTGGATGTTGCGGTGTACTCATGGATGTCAGTGCCGGTGTCCCATTCACTGGTGGATGTGATGGTTATGTCTCTTGTATGAGGCTGGCGTTGGCACAAGCATTGGTTGATGTGTTCGTGTACTCATGTATGCCGGTGGCGGTGCCCCATGCATTGGTGGATGTTGTGTTGTACTCATGTATGTCAGTGCCGGTGTCCCATGCACTGGTGGATGTGATGGTTATGTCTCTTGTATGAGGCTGGCGTTGGCATAAGCATTGGTTGATGTTGTCGTGTACTCATGTATGCCGGTGGCGGTGCCCCATGCATTGTGGATGTTGTGGTGTACTCATGTATGCCGGTGGCGGTGCCCCATGCATTGGTGGATGTTGTGGTGTACTCATGTATGTCAGTGCCGGTGGCGGTGCCCCATGCATTGGTTGATGTTGTAGTGTAATCATGTATATCAGTTGTTAGGTACCATTCATTAGTGCTTGTGATGGTTAATGTCTCTTGTATGACCCTGGCGTTGGCACAAGCATTGGTGGATGTTGTGGTGTACTCATGTATGCCGGTGTCGGTGCACCAAGCATTGGTGGATGTTGTGGTGTACTCATGTATGCCGGTGGTGGTGCACCATGCATTGGTGGATGTTATGCTGTACTCATGTATGTCAGTGCCGGTGTCCCATGCACTGGTGGATGTGATGGTTATGTCTCTTGTATGAGGCTGGCGTTGCCCCATGCATTGGTGTATGTTGTGGTGTACTCATGTATACCAGTGGCGGTGCCCCATGCATTGGTGGATGTTGCGGTGTACTCATGGATGTCAGTGCCGGTGTCCCATTCACTGGTGGATGTGATGGTTATGTCTCTTGTATGAGGCTGGCGTTGGCACAAGCATTGGTTGATGTGTTCGTGTACTCATGTATGCCGGTGGCGGTGCCCCATGCATTGGTGGATGTTGTGTTGTACTCATGTATGTCAGTGCCGGTGTCCCATGCACTGGTGGATGTGATGGTTATGTCTCTTGTATGAGGCTGGCGTTGGCAGAAGCATTGGTTGATGTTGTCGTGTACTCATGTATGCCGGTGGCGGTGCCCCATGCATTGTGGATGTTGTGGTGTACTCATGTATGCCGGTGGCGGTGCCCCATGCATTGGTGGATGTTGTGGTGTACTCATGTATGTCAGTGCCGGTGTCCTATGCATTGTTGGATGTAATGCTTGTGTCTCTTGTATAAAGCTGACGGTGCGCCATGCATTGGTGGATGTTGTAGTGTACTCATGTATGCCGTTGGCGGTGCCTCATGAATTGGTGGATGTTGTGGTGTACTCATGTATGCCGGTGGCGGTGCCCCATGCATTGGTTGATGTTGTAGTGTAATCATGTATATCAGTTGTTAGGTACCATTCATTAGTGCTTGTGATGGTTAATGTCTCTTGTATGACCCTGGCGTTGGCACAAGCATTGGTTGATGTTGTGGTGTACTCATGTATGCCGGTGTCGGTGCACCAAGCATTGGTGGATGTTGTGGTGTACTCATGTATGCCGGTGGTGGTGCACCATGCATTGGTGGATGTTATGCTGTACTCATGTATGTCAGTGCCGGTGTCCCATGCACTGGTGGATGTGATGGTTATGTCTCTTGTATGAGGCTGGCGTTGCCCCATGCATTGGTGTATGTTGTGGTGTACTCATGTATACCAGTGGCGGTGCCCCATGCATTGGTGGATGTTGCGGTGTACTCATGGATGTCAGTGCCGGTGTCCCATTCACTGGTGGATGTGATGGTTATGTCTCTTGTATGAGGCTGGCGTTGGCACAAGCATTGGTTGATGTGTTCGTGTACTCATGTATGCCGGTGGCGGTGCCCCATGCATTGGTGTATGTTGTGTTGTACTCATGTATGTCAGTGCCGGTGTCCCATGCACTGGTGGATGTGATGGTTATGTCTCTTGTATGAGGCTGGCGTTGGCATAAGCATTGGTTGATGTTGTCGTGTACTCATGTATGCCGGTGGCGGTGCCCCATGCATTGTGGATGTTGTGGTGTACTCATGTATGTCATTGCCGGTGTCCTATGCATTGTTGGATGTAATGCTTGTGTCTCTTGTATAAAGCTGACGGTGCGCCATGCAATGGTGGATGTTGTCGTGTACTCATGTATGCCGTTGGCGGTGACTCATGAATTGGTGGATGTTGTGGTGTACTCATGTATGCCGGTGTCGGTGCACCATGCATTGGTGGATGTTGTGGTGTACTCATGTATGCCGGTGGCGGTGCCTCATGAATTGGTGGATGTTGTGGTGTACTCATGTATGCCGGTGGCGGTGCAACATGCATTGGTGGATGTTGTGGTGTACTCATGTATGTCAGTGCCTGTGCCTCATGAATTGGTGGATGTTGTGGTGTACTCATGTATGCCGGTGTCGGTGCACCAAGCATTGGTGGATGTTGTGGTGTACTCATGTATGTCAGTGCCGGTGTCCCATGCACTGGTGGATGTGATGGTTATGTCTCTTGTATGAGGCTGGCGTTGGCATAAGCATTGGTTGATGTTGTCGTGTACTCATGTATGCCGGTGGCGGTGCCCCATGCATTGGTGGACGTTGTGGTGTACTCATGTATGTCAGTGCCGGTGTCCTATGCATTGTTGGATGTAATGCTTGTGTCTCTTGTATAAAGCTGACGGTGCGCCATGCAATGGTGGATGTTGTCGTGTACTCATGTATGCCGTTGGCGGTGCCTCATGAATTGGTGGATGTTGTGGTGTACTCATGTATGCCGGTGGCGGTGCACCATGCATTGGTGGATGTTGTGGTGTACTCATGTATGCCGGTGGCGGTGCCTCATGAATTGGTGGATGTTGTGGTGTACTCATGTATGCCGGTGGCGGTGCACCATGCATTGGTGGATGTTGTGGTGTACTCATGTATGTCAGTGCCGGTGTCCTATGCATTGTTGGATGTAATGGTTATGTCTCTTGTATGAGGCTGACGGTGCGTCATCCACTGGTGGATGTTGTCGTGTACTCATGTAAGCCGGTGGCGGTGCAAAATGCATTGGTGGATGTTATGGTGTACTCATGTATGCCGGTGGTGGTGCACCATGCATTGGTGGATGTTGTGGTGTACTCATGTATTCCGGTGGCAGTGTGCCATGCATTGGTGGATGTTGTGGTGTACTCATGTATGCCGGTGGCGGTGCCCCATGCATTGGTTGATGTTGTAGTGTAATCATGTATATCAGTTGTTAGGTACCATTCATTGGTGCTTGTGATGGTTATGTCTCTTGTATGACCCTGGCGTTGGCACAAGCATTGGTTGATGTTGTGGTGTACTCATGTATGCCGGTGGCGGTGCCCCATGCATTGGTGGATGTTGTGGTGTACTCATGTATGCCGGTGGTGGTGCACCATGCATTGGTGGATGTTGCGGTGTACTCATGTATGCCGGTGGCGGTGCACCATGCATTGGTGGATGTTGTGGTGTACTCATGTATGCCGGTGGCGGTGCCTCATGAATTGGTAGATGTTGTGGTGTACTCATGTATGCCGGTGGCGGTGCACCATGCATTGGTGGATGTTGTGGTGTACTCATGTATGTCGGTGCCGGTGCCTCATGAATTGGTGGATGTTGTGGTGTACTCATGTATGCCGGTGTCGGTGCACCAAGCATTGGTGGATGTTGTGGTGTACTCATGTATGTCAGTGCCGGTGTCCCATGCACTGGTGGATGTGATGGTTATGTCTCTTGTATGAGGCTGGCGTTGGCATAAGCATTGGTTGATGTTGTCGTGTACTCATGTATGCCGGTGGCGGTGCCCCATGCATTGGTGGATGTTGTGGTGTACTCATGTATGTCAGTGCCGGTGTCCTATGCATTGTTGGATGTAATGCTTGTGTCTCTTGTATAAAGCTGACGGTGCGCCATGCAATGGTGGATGTTGTCGTGTACTCATGTATGCCGTTGGCGGTGCCTCATGAATTGGTGGATGTTGTGGTGTACTCATGTATGCCGGTGGCGGTGCACCATGCATTGGTGGATGTTGTGGTGTACTCATGTATGCCGGTGGCGGTGCCTCATGAATTGGTGGATGTTGTGGTGTACTCATGTATGCCGGTGGCGGTGCACCATGCATTGGTGGATGTTGTGGTGTACTCATGTATGTCAGTGCCGGTGTCCTATGCATTGTTGGATGTAATGGTTATGTCTCTTGTATGAGGCTGACGGTGCGCCATCCACTGGTGGATGTTGTCGTGTACTCATGTAAGCCGGTGGCGGTGCAAAATGCATTGGTGGATGTTATGGTGTACTCATGTATGCCGGTGGTGGTGCACGATGCATTGGTGGATGTTGTGGTGTACTCATGTATGCCGGTGGCAGTGTGCCATGCATTGGTGGATGTTGTGGTGTACTCATGTATGCCGGTGGCGGTGCCCTATGCATTGGTTGATGTTGTAGTGTAATCATGTATATCAGTTGTTAGGTACCATTCATTGGTGCTTGTTATGGTTATGTCTCTTGTATGACCCTGGCGTTGGCACAAGCATTGGTTGATGTTGTGGTGTACTCATGTATGCCGGTGGCGGTGCCCCATGCATTGGTGGATGTTGCAGTGTACTCATATATGCCGGTGTCGGTGCACCAAGCATTGGTGGATGTTGTGGTGTACTCCTGTATGCCGGTGGTGGTGCACCATGCATTGGTGGATGTTATGCTGTACTCATGTATGTCAGTGCCGGTGTCCCATGCACTGGTGGATGTGATGGTTATGTCTCTTGTATGAGGCTGGCGTTGCCCCATGCATTGGTTGATGTTGTCGCGTACTCATGTATGCCGGTGGCGGTGCCCCATGCATTGGTGGATGTTGTGGTGTACTCATGTATGTCAGTGCCGGTGTCCTATGCATTGTTGGATGTAATGCTTGTGTCTCTTGTATAAAGCTGACGGTGCGCCATGCATTGGTGGATGTTGTAGTGTACTCATGTATGCCGTTGGCGGTGCCTCATGAATTGGTGGATGTTGTGGTGTACTCATGTATGCCGGTGGCGGTGCACTATGCATTGGTGGATGTTGTGGTGTACTCATGTATGCCGGTGGCGGTGCCTCATGAATTGGTGGATGTTGTAGTGTACTCATGTATGCCGGTGGCGGTGCACCATGCATTGGTGGATGTTGTGGTGTACTCATGTATGTCAGTGCCGGTGTCCTATGCATTGTTGGATGTGATGGTTATGTCTCTTGTATGAGGCTGACGGTGCGCCATCCATTGGTGGATGTTGCAGTGTACTCTTGTAAGCCGGTGGCGGTGCAAAATGCATTGGTGGATGTTATGGTGTACTCATGTATGCCGGTGGTGGTGCACCATGCATTGGTGGATGTTGTGGTGTACTCATGTATGCCGGTGGCAGTGTGCCATGCATTGGTGGATGTTGTGGTGTACTCATGTATGCCGGTGGCGGTGCACCATGCATTGGTTGATGTTGTAGTGTAATCATGTATATCAGTTGTTAGGTACCATTCATTAGTGCTTGTGATGGTTAATGTCTCTTGTATGACCCTGGCGTTGGCACAAGCATTGGTTGATGTTGTGGTGTACTCATGTATGCCGGTGTCGGTGCACCAAGCATTGGTGGATGTTGTGGTGTACTCATGTATGCCGGTGGTGGTGCACCATGCATTGGTGGATGTTATGCTGTACTCATGTATGTCAGTGCCGGTGTCCCATGCACTGGTGGATGTGATGGTTATGTCTCTTGTATGAGGCTGGCGTTGCCCCATGCATTGGTGTCTGTTGTGGTGTACTCATGTATACCAGTGGCGGTGCCCCATGCATTGGTGGATGTTGCGGTGTACTCATGGATGTCAGTGCCGGTGTCCCATTCACTGGTGGATGTGATGGTTATGTCTCTTGTATGAGGCTGGCGTTGGCACAAGCATTGGTTGATGTGTTCGTGTACTCATGTATGCTGGTGGCGGTGCCCCATGTATTGGTGGATGTTGTGTTGTACTCATGTATGTCAGTGCCGGTGTCCCATGCACTGGTGGATGTGATGGTTATGTCTCTTGTATGAGGCTGGCGTTGGCATAAGCATTGGTTGATGTTGTGGTGTACTCATGTATGTCAGTGCCGGTGTCCTATGCATTGTTGGATGTAATGCTTGTGTCTCTTGTATAAAGCTGACGGTGCGCCATGCAATGGTGGATGTTGTCGTGTACTCAGGTATGCCGTTGGCGGTGCCTCATGAATTGGTGGATGTTGTGGTGTACTCATGTATGCCGGTGGCGGTGACTCATGAATTGGTGGATGTTGTGGTGTACTCATGTATGCCGGTGGCGGTGCCTCATGAATTGGTGGATGTTGTGGTGTACTCATGTATGCCGGTGGCGGTGCACCATGCATTGGTGGATGTTGTGGTGTACTCATGTATGTCAGTGCCGGTGTCCTATGCATTGTTGGATGTAATGGTTATGTCTCTTGTATGAGGCTGACGGTGCGCCATCCGCTGGTGGATGTTGTCGTGTACTCATGTAAGCCGGTGGCGGTGCAAAATGCATTGGTGGATGTTATGGTGTACTCATGAATGCCGGTGGTGGTGCACCATGCATTGGTGGATGTTGTGTTGTACTCATGTATGCCGGTGGCAGTGTGCCATGCATTGGTGGATGTTGTGGTGTACTCATGTATGCCGGTGGCGGTGCCCTATGCATTGGTTGATGTTGTAGTGTAATCATGTATATCAGTTGTTAGGTACCATTCATTGGTGCTTGTGATGGTTATGTCTCTTGTATGACCCTGGCGTTGGCACAAGCATTGGTTGATGTTGTGGTGTACTCATGTATGCCGGTGGCGGTGCCCCATGCATTGGTGGATGTTGCGGTGTACTCATATATGCCGGTGTCGGTGCACCAAGGATTGGTGGATGTTGTGGTGTACTCATGTATGCCGGTGGTGGTGCACCATGCATTGGTGGATGTTATGCTGTACTCATGTATGTCAGTGCCGGTGTCCCATGCACTGGTGGATGTGATGGTTATGTCTCTTGTATGAGGCTGGCGTTGCCCCATGCATTGGTTGATGTTGTCGTGTACTCATGTATGCCGGTGGCGGTGCCCCATGCATTGGTGGATGTTGTGGTGTACTCATGTATGTCAGTGCCGGTGTCCTATGCATTGTTGGATGTAATGCTTGTGTCTCTTGTATAAAGCTGACGGTGCGCCATGCATTGGTGGATGTTGTAGTGTACTCATGTATGCCGTTGGCGGTGCCTCATGAATTGGTGGATGTTGTGGTGTACTCATGTATGCCGGTGGCGGTGCACCATGCATTGGTGGATGTTGTGGTGTACTCATGTATGCCGGTGGCGGTGCCTCATGAATTGGTGGATGTTGTAGTGTACTCATGTATGCCGGTGGCGGTGCACCATGCATTGGTGGATGTTGTGGTGTACTCATGTATGTCAGTGCCGGTGTCCTATGCATTGTTGGATGTGATGGTTATGTCTCTTGTATGAGGCTGACGGTGCGCCATCCATTGGTGGATGTTGCAGTGTACTCTTGTAAGCCGGTGGCGGTGCAAAATGCATTGGTGGATGTTATGGTGTACTCATGTATGCCGGTGGTGGTGCACCATGCATTGGTGGATGTTGTGGTGTACTCATGTATGCCGGTGGCAGTGTGCCATGCATTGGTGGATGTTGTGGTGTACTCATGTATGCCGGTGGCGGTGCACCATGCATTGGTTGATGTTGTAGTGTAATCATGTATATCAGTTGTTAGGTACCATTCATTAGTGCTTGTGATGGTTAATGTCTCTTGTATGACCCTGGCGTTGGCACAAGCATTGGTTGATGTTGTGGTGTACTCATGTATGCCGGTGTCGGTGCACCAAGCATTGGTGGATGTTGTGGTGTACTCATGTATGCCGGTGGTGGTGCACCATGCATTGGTGGATGTTATGCTGTACTCATGTATGTCAGTGCCGGTGTCCCATGCACTGGTGGATGTGATGGTTATGTCTCTTGTATGAGGCTGGCGTTGCCCCATGCATTGGTGTATGTTGTGGTGTACTCATGTATACCAGTGGCGGTGCCCCATGCATTGGTTGATGTTGCGGTGTACTCATGGATGTCAGTGCCGGTGTCCCATTCACTGGTGGATGTGATGGTTTTGTCTCTTGTATGAGGCTGGCGTTGGCACAAGCATTGGTTGATGTGTTCGTGTACTCATGTATACCGGTGGCGGTGCCCCATGCATTGGTGGATGTTGTGTTGTACTCATGTATGTCAGTGCCGGTGTCCCATGCACTGGTGGATGTGATGGTTATGTCTCTTGTATGAGGCTGGCGTTGGCATAAGCATTGGTTGATGTTGTCGTGTACTCATGTATGCCGGTGGTTGTGCCCCATGCATTGTGGATGTTGTGGTGTACTCATGTATGTCATTGCCGGTGTCCTATGCATTGTTGGATGTAATGCTTGTGTCTCTTGTATAAAGCTGACGGTGCGCCATGCAATGGTGGATGTTGTCGTGTACTCATGTATGCCGTTGGCGGTGCCTCATGAATTGGTGGATGTTGTGGTGTACTCATGTATGCCGGTGGCGGTGCACCATGCATTGGTGGATGTTGTGGTGTACTCATGTATGCCGGTGGCGGTGCCTCATGAATTGGTGGATGTTGTGGTGTACTCATGTATGCCGGTGGCGGTGCACCATGCATTGGTGGATGTTGTGGTGTACTCATGTATGTCGGTGCCGGTGCCTCATAAATTGGTGGATGTTGTGGTGTACTCATGTATGCCGGTGTCGGTGCACCAAGCATTGGTGGATGTTGTGGTGTACTCATGTATGTTAGTGCCGGTGTCCCATGCACTGGCGGATGTGATGGTTATGTCTCTTGTATGAGGCTGGCGTTGGCATAAGCATTGGTTGATGTTGTCGTGTACTCATGTATGCCGGTGGCGGTGCCCCATGCATTGGTGGATGTTGTGGTGTACTCATGTATGTCAGTGCCGGTGTCCTATGCATTGTTGGATGTAATGCTTGTGTCTCTTGTATAAAGCTGACGGTGCGCCATGCAATGGTGGATGTTGTCGTGTACTCATGTATGCCGTTGGCGGTGCCTCATGAATTGGTGGATGTTGTGGTGTACTCATGTATGCCGGTGGCGGTGCACCATGCATTGGTGGATGTTGTGGTGTACTCATGTATGCCGGTGGCGGTGCCTCATGAATTGGTGGATGTTGTGGTGTACTCATGTATGCCGGTGGCGGTGCACCATGCATTGGTGGATGTTGTGGTGTACTCATGTATGTCAGTGCCGGTGTCCTATGCATTGTTGGATGTAATGGTTATGTCTCTTGTATGAGGCTGACGGTGCGCCATCCACTGGTGGATGTTGTCGTGTACTCATGTAAGCCGGTGGCGGTGCAAAATGCATTGGTGGATGTTATGGTGTACTCATGTATGCCGGTGGTGGTGCACCATGCATTGGTGGATGTTGTGGTGTACTCATGTATGCCGGTGGCAGTGTGCCATGCATTGGTGGATGTTGTGGTGTACTCATGTATGCCGGTGGCGGTGCCCCATGCATTGGTTGATGTTGTAGTGTAATCATGTATATCAGTTGTTAGGTACCATTCATTGGTGCTTGTGATGGTTATGTCTCTTGTATGACCCTGGCGTTGGCACAAGCATTGGTTGATGTTGTGGTGTACTCATGTATGCCGGTGGCGGTGCCCCATGCATTGGTGGATGTTGCGGTGTACTCATATATGCCGGTGTCGGTGCACCAAGCATTGGTGGATGTTGTGGTGTACTCATGTATGCCGGTGGTGGTGCACCATGCATTGGTGGATGTTATGCTGTACTCATGTATGTCAGTGCCTGTGTCCCATGCACTGGTGGATGTGATGGTTATGTCTCTTGTATGGGGCTGGCGTTGCCCCATGCATTGGTTGATGTTGTCGTGTACTCATGTATGCCGGTGGCGGTGCCCCATGCATTGGTGGATGTTGTGGTGTACTCATGTATGTCAGTGCCGGTGTCCTATGCATTGTTGGATGTAATGCTTGTGTCTCTTGTATAAAGCTGACGGTGCGCCATGCATTGGTGGATGTTGTAGTGTACTCATGTATGCCGTTGGCGGTGCCTCATGAATTGGTGGATGTTGTTGTGTACTCATGTATGCCGGTGGCGGTGCACCATGCATTGGTGGATGTTGTGGTGTACTCATGTATGCCGGTGGCGGTGCCTCATGAATTGGTGGATGTTGTAGTGTACTCATGTATGCCGGTGGCGGTGCACCATGCATTGGTGGATGTTGTGGTGTACTCATGTATGTCAGTGCCGGTGTCCTATGCATTGTTGGATGTAATGGTTATGTCTCTTGTATGAGGCTGACGGTGCGCCATCCATTGGTGGATGTTGCAGTGTACTCTTGTAAGAAGGTGGCGGTGCAAAATGCATTGGTGGATGTTATGGTGTACTCATGTATGCCGGTGGTGGTGCACCATGCATTGGTGGATGTTGTGGTGTACTCATGTATGCCGGTGGCAGTGTGCCATGCATTGGTGGATGTTGTGGTGTACTCATGTATGCCGGTGGCGGTGCACCATGCATTGGTTGATGTTGTAGTGTAATCATGTATATCAGTTGTTAGGTACCATTCATTAGTGCTTGTGATGGTTAATGTCTCTTGTATGACCCTGGCGTTGGCACAAGCATTGGTTGATGTTGTGGTGTACTCATGTATGCCGGTGTCGGTGCACCAAGCATTGGTGGATGTTGTGGTGTACTCATGTATGCCGGTGGCGGTGCACCATGCATTGGTGGATGTTGCGGTGTACTCATGTATGCCGGTGTCGGTGCACTAAGTATTGGTGGATGTTGTGGTGTACTCATGTATGCCGGTGGTGGTGCACCATGCATTGGTGGATGTTATGCTGTACTCATGTATGTCAGTGCCGGTGTCCTATGCACTGGTGGATGTGATGGTTATGTCTCTTGTATGAGGCTGTCGTTGCCCCATGCATTGGTGTGTGTTGTGGTGTACTCATGTATACCAGTGGCGGTGCCCCATGCATTGGTGGATGTTGTGTTGTACTCATGTATGTCAGTGCCGGTGTCCCATGCACTGGTGGATGTGATGGTTATGTCTCTTGTATGAGGCTGGCGTTGCCTCATGCATTGGTGTATGTTGTGGTGTACTCATGTATACCAGTGGCGGTGCCCCATGCATTGTTGGATGTAATGCTTGCGTCTCTTGTATAAAGCTGACGGTGCACCATGCAATGGTGGATGTTGTCGTGTACTCTTGTAAGCCGGTGGCGGTGCAAAATGCATTGGTGGATGTTATGGTGTACTCATGTATGCCGGTGGTGGTGCACCATGCATTGGTGGATGTTGTGGTGTACTCATGTATGCCGGTGGCAGTGTGCCATGCATTGGTGGATGTTGTGGTGTTCTCATGTATGCCGGTGGCGGTGCACCATGCATTGGTTGATGTTGTAGTGTAATCATGTATATCAGTTGTTAGGTACCATTCATTAGTGCTTGTGATGGTTAATGTCTCTTGTATGACCCTGGCGTTGGCACAAGCATTGGTTGATGTTGTGGTGTACTCATGTATGCCGGTGTCGGTGCACCAAGCATTGGTGGATGTTGTGGTGTACTCATGTATGCCGGTGGTGGTGCACCATGCATTGGTGGATGTTATGCTGTACTCATGTATGTCAGTGCCGGTGTCCCATGCACTGGTGGATGTGATGGTTATGTCTCTTGTATGAGGCTGGCGTTGCCCCATGCATTGGTGTATGTTGTGGTGTACTCATGTATACCAGTGGCGGTGCCCCATGCATTGGTGGATGTTGCGGTGTACTCATGGATGTCAGTGCCGGTGTCCCATTCACTGGTGGATGTGATGGTTATGTCTCTTGTATGAGGCTGGCGTTGGCATAAGCATTGGTTGATGTTGTCGTGTACTCATGTATGCCGGTGGCGGTGCCCCATGCATTGTGGATGTTGTGGTGTACTCATGTATGTCATTGCCGGTGTCCTATGCATTGTTGGATGTAATGCTTGTGTCTCTTGTATAAAGCTGACGGTGCGCCATGCAATGGTGGATGTTGTCGTGTACTCATGTATGCCGTTGGCGGTGCCTCATGAATTGGTGGATGTTGTGGTGTACTCATGTATGCCGGTGGCGGTGCACCATGCATTGGTGGATGTTGTGGTGTACTCATGTATGCCGGTGGCGGTGCCTCATGAATTGGTGGATGTTGTGGTGTACTCATATATGCCGGTGGCGGTGCCCCATGCATTGGTGGATGTTGTGGTGTACTCATGTATGTCAGTGCCGGTGTCCCATGCATTGTTGGATGTAATGCTTGCGTCTCTTGTATAAAGCTGACGGTGCACCATGCAATGGTGGATGTTGTCGTGTACTCTTGTAAGCCGGTGGCGGTGCAAAATGCATTGGTGGATGTTATGGTGTACTCATGTATGCCGGTGGTGGTGCACCATGCATTGGTGGATGTTGTGGTGTACTCATGTATGCCGGTGGCAGTGTGCCATGCATTGGTGGATGTTGTGGTGTTCTCATGTATGCCGGTGGCGGTGCACCATGCATTGGTTGATGTTGTAGTGTAATCATGTATATCAGTTGTTAGGTACCATTCATTAGTGCTTGTGATGGTTAATGTCTCTTGTATGACCCTGGCGTTGGCACAAGCATTGGTTGATGTTGTGGTGTACTCATGTATGCCGGTGGCGGTGCCCCATGCATTGGTGGATGTTGTGGTGTACTCATGTATGTCAGTGCCGGTGTCCCATGCATTGTTGGATGTAATGCTTGCGTCTCTTGTATAAAGCTGACGGTGCACCATGCAATGGTGGATGTTGTCGTGTACTCTTGTAAGCCGGTGGCGGTGCAAAATGCATTGGTGGATGTTATGGTGTACTCATGTATGCCGGTGGTGGTGCACCATGCATTGGTGGATGTTGTGGTGTACTCATGTATGCCGGTGGCAGTGTGCCATGCATTGGTGGATGTTGTGGTGTTCTCATGTATGCCGGTGGCGGTGCACCATGCATTGGTTGATGTTGTAGTGTAATCATGTATATCAGTTGTTAGGTACCATTCATTAGTGCTTGTGATGGTTAATGTCTCTTGTATGACCCTGGCGTTGGCACAAGCATTGGTTGATGTTGTGGTGTACTCATGTATGCCGGTGTCGGTGCACCAAGCATTGGTGGATGTTGTGGTGTACTCATGTATGCCGGTGGTGGTGCACCATGCATTGGTGGATGTTATGCTGTACTCATGTATGTCAGTGCCGGTGTCCCATGCACTGGTGGATGTGATGGTTATGTCTCTTGTATGAGGCTGGCGTTGCCCCATGCATTGGTGTATGTTGTGGTGTACTCATGTATACCAGTGGCGGTGCCCCATGCATTGGTGGATGTTGCGGTGTACTCATGGATGTCAGTGCCGGTGTCCCATTCACTGGTGGATGTGATGGTTATGTCTCTTGTATGAGGCTGGCGTTGGCATAAGCATTGGTTGATGTTGTCGTGTACTCATGTATGCCGGTGGCGGTGCCCCATGCATTGTGGATGTTGTGGTGTACTCATGTATGTCATTGCCGGTGTCCTATGCATTGTTGGATGTAATGCTTGTGTCTCTTGTATAAAGCTGACGGTGCGCCATGCAATGGTGGATGTTGTCGTGTACTCATGTATGCCGTTGGCGGTGCCTCATGAATTGGTGGATGTTGTGGTGTACTCATGTATGCCGGTGGCGGTGCACCATGCATTGGTGGATGTTGTGGTGTACTCATGTATGCCGGTGGCGGTGCCTCATGAATTGGTGGATGTTGTGGTGTACTCATATATGCCGGTGGCGGTGCACCATGCATTGGTTGATGTTGTAGTGTACTCATGTATGCCGGTGGCGGTGCACCATGCATTGGTGGATGTTGTGGTGTACTCATGTATGCCGGTGTCGGTGCACTAAGCATTGGTGGATGTTGTGGTGTACTCATGTATGCCGGTGGTGGTGCACCATGCATTGGTGGATGTTATGCTGTACTCATGTATGTCAGTGCCGGTGTCCCATGCACTGGTGGATGTGATGGTTATGTCTCTTGTATGAGGCTGGCGTTGCCCCATGCATTGGTGTATGTTGTGGTGTACTCATGTATACCAGTGGCGGTGCCCCATGCATTGGTGGATGTTGCGGTGTACTCATGGATGTCAGTGCCGGTGTCCCATTCACTGGTGGATGTGATGGTTATGTCTCTTCTATGAGGCTGGCGTTGGCACAAGCATTGGTTGATGTGTTCGTGTACTCATGTATGCCGGTGGCGGTGCCCCATGCATTGGTGGATGTTGTGTTGTACTCATGTATGTCAGTGCCGGTGTCCCATGCACTGGTGGATGTGATGGTTATGTCTCTTGTATGAGGCTGGCGTTGGCATAAGCATTGGTTGATGTTGTCGTGTACTCATGTATGCCGGTGGCGGTGCCCCATGCATTGTGGATGTTGTGGTGTACTCATGTATGTCATTGCCGGTGTCCTATGCATTGTTGGATGTAATGCTTGTGTCTCTTGTATAAAGCTGACGGTGCGCCATGCAATGGTGGATGTTGTCGTGTACTCATGTATGCCGTTGGCGGTGACTCATGAATTGGTGGATGTTGTGGTGTACTCATGTATGCCGGTGGCGGTGCACCATGCATTGGTGGATGTTGTGGTGTACTCATGTATGTCAGTGCCGGTGTCCTATGCATTGTTGGATGTAATGCTTGTGTCTCTTGTATAAAGCTGACGGTGCGCCATGCAATGGTGGATGTTGTCGTGTACTCATGTATGCCGTTGGCGGTGCCTCATGAATTGGTGGATGTTGTGGTGTACTCATGTATGCCGGTGGCGGTGCACCATGCATTGGTGGATGTTGTGGTGTACTCATGTATGCCGGTGGCGGTGAATCATGAATTGGTGGATGTTGTGGTGTACTCATGTATGCCGGTGGCGGTGCACCATGCATTGGTGGATGTTGTGGTGTACTCATGTATGTCAGTGCCGGTGTCCTATGCATTGTTGGATGTAATGGTTATGTCTCTTGTATGAGGCTGACGGTGCGCCATCCACTGGTGGATGTTGTCGTGTACTCATGTAAGCCGGTGGCGGTGCAAAATGCATTGGTGGATGTTATGGTGTACTCATGTATGCCGGTGGTGGTGCACCATGCATTGGTGGATGTTGTGGTGTACTCATGTATGCCGGTGGCAGTGTGCCATGCATTGGTGGATGTTGTGGTGTACTCATGTATGCCGGTGGCGGTGCCCCATGCATTGGTTGATGTTGTAGTGTAATCATGTATATCAGTTGTTAGGTACCATTCATTGGTGCTTGTGATGGTTATGTCTCTTGTATGACCCTGGCGTTGGCACAAGCATTGGTTGATGTTGTGGTGTACTCATGTATGCCGGTGGCGGTGCCCCATGCATTGGTGGATGTTGCGGTGTACTCATATGTGCCGGTGTCGGTGCACCAAGGATTGGTGGATGTTGTGGTGTACTCATGTATGCCGGTGGTGGTGCACCATGCATTGGTGGATGTTATGCTGTACTCATGTATGTCAGTGCCGGTGTCCCATGCACTGGTGGATGTGATGGTTATGTCTCTTGTATGGGGCTGGCGTTGCCCCATGCATTGGTTGATGTTGTCGTGTACTCATGTATGCCGGTGGCGGTGCCCCATGCATTGGTGGATGTTGTGGTGTACTCATGTATGTCAGTGCCGGTGTCCTATGCATTGTTGGATGTAATGCTTGTGTCTCTTGTATAAAGCTGACGGTGCGCCATGCATTGGTGGATGTTGTAGTGTACTCATGTATGCCGTTGGCGGTGCCTCATGAATTGGTGGATGTTGTGGTGTACTCATGTATGCCGGTGGCGGTGCACCATGCATTGGTGGCTGTTGTGGTGTACTCATGTATGCCGGTGGCGGTGCCTCATGAATTGGTGGTTTTTGTAGTGTACTCATGTATGCCGGTGGCGGTGCACCATGCATTGGTGGATGTTGTGGTGTTCTCATGTATGTCAGTGCCGGTGTCCTATGCATTGTTGGATGTAATGGTTATGTCTCTTGTATGAGGCTGACGGTGCGCCATCCATTGGTGGATGTTGCAGTGTACTCTTGTAAGCCGGTGGCGGTGCAAAATGCATTGGTGGATGTTATGGTGTACTCATGTATGCCGGTGGTGGTGCACCATGCATTGGTGGATGTTGTGGTGTACTCATGTATGCCGGTGGCAGTGTGCCATGCATTGGTGGATGTTGTGGTGTACTCATGTATGCCGGTGGCGGTGCACCATGCATTGGTTGATGTTGTAGTGTAATCATGTATATCAGTTGTTAGGTACCATTCATTAGTGCTTGTGATGGTTAATGTCTCTTGTATGACCCTGGCGTTGGCACAAGCATTGGTTGATGTTGTGGTGTACTCATGTATGCCGGTGTCGGTGCACCAAGCATTGGTGGATGTTGTGGTGTACTCATGTATGCCGGTGGCGGTGCACCATGCATTGGTGGATGTTGCGGTGTACTCATGTATGCCGGTGTCGGTGCACTTAGCATTGGTGGATGTTGTGGTGTACTCATGTATTCCGGTGGTGGTGCACCATGCATTGGTGGATGTTATGCTGTACTCATGTATGTCAGTGCCGGTGTCCCATGCATTGGTGGATGTGATGGTTATGTCTCTTGTATGAGGCTGGCGTTGGCACAAGCATTGGTTGATGTGTTCGTGTACTCATGTATGCCGGCGGCGGTGCCCCATGCATTGGTGGATGTTGTGTTGTACTCATGTATGTCAGTGCCGGTGTCCCATGCACTGGTGGATGTGATGGTTATGTCTCTTGTATGAGGCTGGCGTTGGCATAAGCATTGGTTGATGTGTTCGTGTACTCATGTATGCCGGTGGCGGTGCCCCATGCATTGTGGATGTTGTGGTGTACTCATGTATGTCATTGCCGGTGTCCTATGCATTGTTGGATGTAATGCTTGTGTCTGTTGTATAAATCTGACGGTGCGCCATGCAATGGTGGATGTTGTCGTGTACTCATGTATGCCGTTGGCGGTGACTCATGAATTGGTGGATGTTGTGGTGTACTCATGTATGCCGGTGGCGGTGCACCATGCATTGGTGGATGTTGTGGTGTACTCATGTATGCCGGTGGTGGTGCCTCATGAATTGGTGGATGTTGTGGTGTACTCATGTATGCCGGTGGCGGTGCACCATGCATTGGTGGATGTTGTGGTGTACTCATGTATGTCAGTGCCGGTGCTTCATGAATTGGTGGATGTTGTGGTGTACTCATGTATGCCGGTGTCGGTGCACCAAGCATTGGTGGATGTTGTGGTGTACTCATGTATGTCAGTGCCGGTGTCCCATGCACTGGTGGATGTGATGGTTATGTCTCTTGTATGAGGCTGGCGTTGGCATAAGCATTGGTTGATGTTGTCGTGTACTCATGTATGCCGGTGGCGATGCCCCATGCATTGGTGGATGTTGTGGTGTACTCATGTATGTCAGTGCCGGTGTCCTATGCATTGTTGGATGTAATGCTTGTGTCTCTTGTATAAAGCTGATGGTGCGCCATGCAATGGTGGATGTTGTCGTGTACTCATGTATGCCGTTGGCTGTGCCTCATGAATTGGTGGATGTTGTGGTGTACTCATGTATGCCGGTGGCGGTGCACCATGCATTGGTGGATGTTGTGGTGTACTCATGTATGCCGGTGGCGGTGCCTCATGAATTGGTGGATGTTGTGGTGTACTCATGTATGCCGGTGGCGGTGCACCATGCATTGGTGGATGTTGTGGTGTACTCATGTATGTCAGTGCCGGTGTCCTATGCATTGTTGGATGTAATGGTTTTGTCTCTTGTATGAGGCTGACGGTGCGCCATCCACTGGTGGATGTTGTCGTGTACTCATGTAAGCCGGTGGCGGTGCAAAATGCATTGGTGGATGTTATGGTGTACTCATGTATGCCGGTGGTGGTGCACCATGCATTGGTGGATGTTGTGGTGTACTCATGTATGCCGGTGGCAGTGTGCCATGCATTGGTGGATGTTGTGGTGTACTCATGTATGCCGGTGGCGGTGCCCCATGCATTGGTTGATGTTGTAGTGTAATCATGTATATCAGTTGTTAGGTACCATTCATTGGTGCTTGTGATGGTTATGTCTCTTGTATGAGGCTGGCGTTGGCACAAGCATTGGTTGATGTGTTCGTGTACTCATGTATGCCGGTGGCGGTGCCCCATGCATTGGTTGATGTTGTAGTGTAATCATGTATATCAGTTGTTAGGTACCATTCATTGGTGCTTGTGATGGTTATGTCTCTTGTATGACCCTGGCGTTGGCACAAGCATTGGTTGATGTGTTCGTGTACTCATGTATGCCGGTGGCGGTGCCCCATGCATTGGTGGATGTTGTGTTGTACTCATGTATGTCAGTGCCGGTGTCCCATGCACTGGTGGATGTGATGGTTATGTCTCTTGTATGAGGCTGGCGTTGGCATAAGCATTGGTTGATGTTGTCGTGTACCCATGTATGCCGGTGGCGGTGCCCCATGCATTGTGGATGTTGTGGTGTACTCATGTATGTCATTGCCGGTGTCCTATGCATTGTTGGATGTAATGCTTGTGTCTCTTGTATAAAGCTGACGGTGCGCCATGCAATGGTGGATGTTGTGGTGTACTCATGTATGCCGTTGGCGGTGACTCATGAATTGGTGGATGTTGTGGTGTACTCATGTATGCCGGTGGCGGTGCACCATGAATTGGTGGATGTTGTGGTGTACTCATGTATGCCGGTGGCGGTGCCCCATGCATTGTGGATGTTGTGGTGTACTCATGTATGTCATTGCCGGTGTCCTATGCATTGTTGGATGTAATGCTTGTGTCTCTTGTATAAAGCTGACGGTGCGCCATGCAATGGTGGATGTTGTCGTGTACTCATGTATGCCGTTGGCGGTGCCTCATGAATTGGTGGATGTTGTGGTGTACTCATGTATGCCGGTGGCGGTGCACCATGCATTGGTGGATGTTGTGGTGTACTCATGTATGCCGGTGGCGGTGCCTCATGAATTGGTGGATGTTGTGGTGTACTCATGTATGCCGGTGGCAGTGTGCCATGCATTGGTGGATGTTGTGGTGTACTCATCTATGCCGGTGGCGGTGCACCATGCATTGGTTGATGTTGTAGTGTAATCATGTATATCAGTTGTTAGGTACCATTCATTAGTGCTTGTGATGGTTAATGTCTCTTGTATGACCCTGGCGTTGGCACAAGCATTGGTTGATGTTGTGGTGTACTCATGTATGCCGGTGTCGGTGCACCAAGCATTGGTGGATGTTGTGGTGTACTCATGTATGCCGGTGGTGGTGCACCATGCATTGGTGAATGTTATGCTGTACTCATGTATGTCAGTGCCGGTGTCCCATGCACTGGTGGATGTGATGGTTATGTCTCTTGTATGAGGCTGGCGTTGCCCCATGCATTGGTGTATGTTGTGGTGTACTCATGTATACCAGTGGCGGTGCCCCATGCATTGGTGGATGTTGCGGTGTACTCATGGATGTCAGTGCCGGTGTCCCATTCACTGGTGGATGTGATGGTTATGTCTCTTGTATGAGGCTGGCGTTGGCACAAGCATTGGTTGATGTGTTCGTGTACTCATGTATGTCGGTGGCGGTGCCCCATGCATTGGTGGATGTTGTGTTGTACTCATGTATGTCAGTGCCGGTGTCCCATGCACTGGTGGATGTGATGGTTATGTCTCTTGTATGAGGCTGGCGTTGGCATAAGCATTGGTTGATGTTGTCGTGTACTCATGTATGCCGGTGGCGGTGCCCCATGCATTGTGGATGTTGTGGTGTACTCATGTATGTCATTGCCGGTGTCCTATGCATTGTTGGATGTAATGCTTGTGTCTCTTGTATAAAGCTGACGGTGCGCCATGCAATGGTGGATGTTGTCGTGTACTCATGTATGCCGGTGGCGGTGCACCATGCATTGGTGGATGTTGTGGTGTACTCATGTATGTCAGTGCCGGTGCCTCATGAATTGGTGGATGTTGTGGTGTACTCATGTATGCCGGTGTCGGTGCACCAAGCATTGGTGGATGTTGTGGTGTACTCATGTATGTCAGTGCCGGTGTCCCATGCACTGGTGGATGTGATGGTTATGTCTCTTGTATGAGGCTGGCGTTGCCCCATGCATTGGTGTATGTTGTGGTGTACTCATGTATACCAGTGGCGGTGCCCCATGCATTGGTGGATGTTGCGGTGTACTCATGGATGTCAGTGCCGGTGTCCCATTCACTGGTGGATGTGATGGTTATGTCTCTTGTATGAGGCTGGCGTTGGCACAAGCATTGGTTGATGTGTTCGTGTACTCATGTATGCCGGTGGCGGTGCCCCATGCATTGGTGGATGTTGTGTTGTACTCATGTATGTCAGTGCCGGTGTCCCATGCACTGGTGGATGTGATGGTTATGTCTCTTGTATGAGGCTGGCGTTGGCATAAGCATTGGTTGATGTTGTCGTGTACTCATGTATGCCGGTGGCGGTGCCCCATGCATTGTGGATGTTGTGGTGTACTCATGTATGTCATTGCCGGTGTCCTATGCATTGTTGGATGTAATGCTTGTGTCTCTTGTATAAAGCTGACGGTGCGCCATGCAATGGTGGATGTTGTCGTGTACTCATGTATGCCGTTGGCGGTGCCTCATGAATTGGTGGATGTTGTGGTGTACTCATGTATGCCGGTGGCGGTGCACCATGCATTGGTGGATGTTGTGGTGTACTCATGTATGCCGGTGGCGGTGCCTCATGAATTGGTGGATGTTGTGGTGTACTCATGTATGCCGGTGGCAGTGTGCCATGCATTGGTGGATGTTGTGGTGTACTCATCTATGCCGGTGGCGGTGCACCATGCATTGGTTGATGTTGTAGTGTAATCATGTATATCAGTTGTTAGGTACCATTCATTAGTGCTTGTGATGGTTAATGTCTCTTGTATGACCCTGGCGTTGGCACAAGCATTGGTTGATGTTGTGGTGTACTCATGTATGCCGGTGTCGGTGCACCAAGCATTGGTGGATGTTGTGGTGTACTCATGTATGCCGGTGGTGGTGCACCATGCATTGGTGAATGTTATGCTGTACTCATGTATGTCAGTGCCGGTGTCCCATGCACTGGTGGATGTGATGGTTATGTCTCTTGTATGAGGCTGGCGTTGCCCCATGCATTGGTGTATGTTGTGGTGTACTCATGTATACCAGTGGCGGTGCCCCATGCATTGGTGGATGTTGCGGTGTACTCATGGATGTCAGTGCCGGTGTCCCATTCACTGGTGGATGTGATGGTTATGTCTCTTGTATGAGGCTGGCGTTGGCACAAGCATTGGTTGATGTGTTCGTGTACTCATGTATGTCGGTGGCGGTGCCCCATGCATTGGTGGATGTTGTGTTGTACTCATGTATGTCAGTGCCGGTGTCCCATGCACTGGTGGATGTGATGGTTATGTCTCTTGTATGAGGCTGGCGTTGGCATAAGCATTGGTTGATGTTGTCGTGTACTCATGTATGCCGGTGGCGGTGCCCCATGCATTGTGGATGTTGTGGTGTACTCATGTATGTCATTGCCGGTGTCCTATGCATTGTTGGATGTAATGCTTGTGTCTCTTGTATAAAGCTGACGGTGCGCCATGCAATGGTGGATGTTGTCGTGTACTCATGTATACCGTTGGCGGTGACTCATGAATTGGTGGATGTTGTGGTGTACTCATGTATGCCGGTGTCGGTGCACCATGCATTGGTGGATGTTGTGGTGTACTAATGTATGCCGGTGGCGGTGCCTCATGAATTGGTGGATGTTGTGGTGTACTCATGTATGCCGGTGGCGGTGCACCATGCATTGGTGGATGTTGTGGTGTACTCATGTATGTCAGTGCCGGTGCCTCATGAATTGGTGGATGTTGTGGTGTACTCATGTATGCCGGTGTCGGTGCACCAAGCATTGGTGGATGTTGTGGTGTACTCATGTATGTCAGTGCCGGTGTCCCATGCACTGGTGGATGTGATGGTTATGTCTCTTGTATGAGGCTGGCGTTGGCATAAGCATTGGTTGATGTTGTGGTGTACTCATCTATGCCGGTGGCGGTGCACCATGCATTGGTTGATGTTGTAGTGTAATCATGTATATCAGTTGTTAGGTACCATTCATTAGTGCTTGTGATGGTTAATGTCTCTTGTATGACCCTGGCGTTGGCACAAGCATTGGTTGATGTTGTGGTGTACTCATGTATGCCGGTGTCGGTGCACCAAGCATTGGTGGATGTTGTGGTGTACTCATGTATGCCGGTGGTGGTGCACCATGCATTGGTGAATGTTATGCTGTACTCATGTATGTCAGTGCCGGTGTCCCATGCACTGGTGGATGTGATGGTTATGTCTCTTGTATGAGGCTGGCGTTGCCCCATGCATTGGTGTATGTTGTGGTGTACTCATGTATACCAGTGGCGGTGCCCCATGCATTGGTGGATGTTGCGGTGTACTCATGGATGTCAGTGCCGGTGTCCCATTCACTGGTGGATGTGATGGTTATGTCTCTTGTATGAGGCTGGCGTTGGCACAAGCATTGGTTGATGTGTTCGTGTACTCATGTATGTCGGTGGCGGTGCCCCATGCATTGGTGGATGTTGTGTTGTACTCATGTATGTCAGTGCCGGTGTCCCATGCACTGGTGGATGTGATGGTTATGTCTCTTGTATGAGGCTGGCGTTGGCATAAGCATTGGTTGATGTTGTCGTGTACTCATGTATGCCGGTGGCGGTGCCCCATGCATTGTGGATGTTGTGGTGTACTCATGTATGTCATTGCCGGTGTCCTATGCATTGTTGGATGTAATGCTTGTGTCTCTTGTATAAAGCTGACGGTGCGCCATGCAATGGTGGATGTTGTCGTGTACTCATGTATACCGTTGGCGGTGACTCATGAATTGGTGGATGTTGTGGTGTACTCATGTATGCCGGTGTCGGTGCACCATGCATTGGTGGATGTTGTGGTGTACTAATGTATGCCGGTGGCGGTGCCTCATGAATTGGTGGATGTTGTGGTGTACTCATGTATGCCGGTGGCGGTGCACCATGCATTGGTGGATGTTGTGGTGTACTCATGTATGTCAGTGCCGGTGCCTCATGAATTGGTGGATGTTGTGGTGTACTCATGTATGCCGGTGTCGGTGCACCAAGCATTGGTGGATGTTGTGGTGTACTCATGTATGTCAGTGCCGGTGTCCCATGCACTGGTGGATGTGATGGTTATGTCTCTTGTATGAGGCTGGCGTTGGCATAAGCATTGGTTGATGTTGTCGTGTACTCATGTATGCCGGTGGCGGTGCCCCATGCATTGGTGGATGTTGTGGTGTACTCATGTATGTCAGTGCCGGTGTCCTATGCATTGTTGGATGTAATGCTTGTGTCTCTTGTATAAAACTGACGGTGCGCCATGCAATGGTGGATGTTGTCGTGTAC
Organism: Haliotis asinina; assembly: GCF_037392515.1. Taxonomy (NCBI): domain Eukaryota; kingdom Metazoa; phylum Mollusca; class Gastropoda; order Lepetellida; family Haliotidae; genus Haliotis; species Haliotis asinina. The sequence goes on from NC_090295.1 coordinate 29,488,848, forward strand.
TCATGTATGCCGTTGGCGGTGCCTCATGAATTGGTGGATGTTGTGGTGTACTCATGTAAGCCGGTGGCGGTGCACCATGCATTGGTGGATGTTGTGGTGTACTCATGTATGCCGGTGGCGGTGCCTCATGAATTGGTGGATGTTGTGGTGTACTCATGTATCCCGGTGGCAGTGTACCATGCATTGGTGGATGTTGTGGTGTACTCATCTATGCCGGTGGCGGTGCACCATGCATTGGTTGATGTTGTAGTGTAATCTTGTATATCAGTTGTTAGGTACCATTCATTAGTGCTTGTGATGGTTAATGTCTCTTGTATGACCCTGGCGTTGGCACAAGCATTGGTTGATGTTGTGGTGTACTCATGTATGCCGGTGTCGGTGCACCAAGCATTGGTGGATGTTGTGGTGTACTCATGTATGCCGGTGGTGGTGCACCATGCATTGGTGGATGTTATGCTGTACTCATGTATGTCAGTGCCGGTGTCCCATGCACTGGTGGATGTGATGGTTATGTCTCTTGTATGAGGCTGGCGTTGCCCCATGCATTGGTGTATGTTGTGGTGTACTCATGTATACCAGTGGCGGTGCCCCATGCATTGGTGGATGTTGCGGTGTACTCATGGATGTCAGTGCCGGTGTCCCATTCACTGGTGGATGTGATGGTTATGTCTCTTGTATGAGGCTGGCGTTGGCACAAGCATTGGTTGATGTGTTCGTGTACTCATGTATGCCGGTGGCGGTGCCCCATGCATTGGTGGATGTTGTGTTGTACTCATGTATGTCAGTGCCGGTGTCCCATGCACTGGTGGATGTGATGGTTATGTCTCTTGTATGAGGCTGGCGTTGGCATAAGCATTGGTTGATGTTGTCGTGTACTCATGTATGCCGGTGGCGGTGCCCCATGCATTGTGGATGTTGTGGTGTACTCATGTATGTCATTGCCGGTGTCCTATGCATTGTTGGATGTAATGCTTGTGTCTCTTGTATAAAGCTGACGGTGCGCCATGCAATGGTGGATGTTGTCGTGTACTCATGTATGCCGTTGGCGGTGACTCATGAATTGGTGGATGTTGTGGTGTACTCATGTATGCCGGTGGCGGTGCACCATGCATTGGCGGATGTTGTGGTGTACTCATGTATGCCGGTGGCGGTGCCTCATGAATTGGTGGATGTTGTGGTGTACTCATGTATGCCGGTGGCGGTGCACCATGCATTGGTGGATGTTGTGGTGTACTCATGTATGTCAGTTGTTAGGTACCATTCATTGGTGCTTGTGATGGTTATGTCTCTTGTATGACCCTGGCGTTGGCACAAGCATTGGTTGATGTTGTGGTGTACTCATGTATGCCGGTGGCGGTGCCCCATGCATTGGTGGATGTTGCGGTGTGCTCATATATGCCGGTGTCGGTGCACCAAGCATTGGTGGATGTTGTGGTGTACTCATGTATGCCGGTGGTGGTGCACCATGCATTGGTGGATGTTATGCTGTACTCATGTATGTCAGTGCCGGTGTCCCATGCACTGGTGGATGTGATGGTTATGTCTCTTGTATGAGGCTGGCGTTGCCCCATGCATTGGTTGATGTTGTCGTGTACTCATGTATGCCGGTGGCGGTGCCCCATGCATTGGTGGATGTTGTGGTGTACTCATGTATGTCAGTGCCGGTGTCCTATGCATTGTTGGATGTAATGCTTGTGTCTCTTGTATAAAGCTGACGGTGCGCCATGCATTGGTGGATGTTGTAGTGTACTCATGTATGCCTTTGGCGGTGCCTCATGAATTGGTGGATGTTGTGGTGTACTCATGTATGCCGGTGGCGGTGCACCATGCATTGGTGGATGTTGTGGTGTACTCATGTATGCCGGTGGCGGTGCCTTATGAATTGGTGGATGTTGTAGTGTACTCATGTATGCCGGTGGCGGTGCACCATGCATTGGTGGATGTTGTGGTGTACTCATGTATGTCAGTGCCGGTGTCCTATGCATTGTTGGATGTAATAGTTATGTCTCTTCTATGAGGCTGACGGTGCGCCATCCATTGGTGGATGTTGCAGTGTACTCTTGTAAGCCGGTGGCGGTGCAAAATGCATTGGTGGATGTTATGGTGTACTCATGTATGCCGGTGGTGGTGCACCATGCATTGGTGGATGTTGTGGTGTACTCATGTATGCCGGTGGCAGTGTGCCATGCATTGGTGGATGTTGTGGTGTACTCATCTATGCCGGTGGCGGTGCACCATGCATTGGTTGATGTTGTAGTGTAATCATGTATATCAGTTGTTAGGTACCATTCATTAGTGCTTGTGATGGTTAATGTCTCTTGTATGACCCTGGCGTTGGCACAAGCATTGGTTGATGTTGTGGTGTACTCATGTATGCCGGTGTCGGTGCACCAAGCATTGGTGGATGTTGTGGTGTACTCATGTATGCCGGTGGCGGTGCACCATGCATTGGTGGATGTTGCGGTGTACTCATGTATGCCGGTGTCGGTGCACCAAGCATTGGTGGATGTTGTGGTGTACTCATGTATGCCGGTGGTGGTGCACCATGCATTGGTGGATGTTATGCTGTACTCATGTATGTCAGTGCCGGTGTCCCATGCACTGGTGGATGTGATGGTTATGTCTCTTGTATGAGGCTGGCGTTGCCCCATGCATTGGTGTATGTTGTGGTGTACTCATGTATACCAGTGGCGGTGCCCCATGCATTGGTGGATGTTGCGGTGTACTCATGGATGTCAGTGCCGGTGTCCCATTCACTGGTGGATGTGATGGTTATGTCTCTTGTATGAGGCTGGCGTTGGCACAAGCATTGGTTGATGTGTTCGTGTACTCATGTATGCCGGTGGCGGTGCCCCATGCATTGGTGGATGTTGTGTTGTACTCATGTATGTCAGTGCCGGTGTCCCATGCACTGGTGGATGTGATGGTTATGTCTCTTGTATGAGGCTGGCGTTGGCATAAGCATTGGTTGATGTTGTCGTGTACTCATGTATGCCGGTGGCGGTGCCCCATGCATTGTGGATGTTGTGGTGTACTCATGTATGTCATTGCCGGTGTCCTATGCATTGTTGGATGTAATGCTTGTGTCTCTTGTATAAAGCTGACGGTGCGCCATGCAATGGTGGATGTTGTCGTGTACTCATGAATGCCGTTGGCGGTGACTCATGAATTGGTGGATGTTGTGGTGTACTCATGTATGCCGGTGTCGGTGCACCATGCATTGGTGGATGTTGTGGTGTACTCATGTATGTCAGTGCCGGTGTCCTATGCATTGTTGGATGTAATGCTTGTGTCTCTTGTATAAAGCTGACGGTGCGCCATGCAATGGTGGATGTTGTCGTGTACTCATGTATGCCGTTGGCGGTGCCTCATGAATTGGTGGATGTTGTGGTGTACTCATGTATGCCGGTGGCGGTGCACCATGCATTGGTGGATGTTGTGGTGTACTCATGTATGCCGGTGGCGGTGCCTCATGAATTGGTGGATGTTGTGGTGTACTCATGTATGCCGGTGGCAGTGTGCCATGCATTGGTGGATGTTGTGGTGTACTCATCTATGCCGGTGGCGGTGCACCATGCATTGGTTGATGTTGTAGTGTAATCATGTATATCAGTTGTTAGGTACCATTCATTAGTGCTTGTGATGGTTAATGTCTCTTGTATGACCCTGGCGTTGGCACAAGCATTGGTTGATGTTGTGGTGTACTCATGTATGCCGGTGTCGGTGCACCAAGCATTGGTGGATGTTGTGGTGTACTCATGTATGCCGGTGGTGGTGCACCATGCATTGGTGAATGTTATGCTGTACTCATGTATGTCAGTGCCGGTGTCCCATGCACTGGTGGATGTGATGGTTATGTCTCTTGTATGAGGCTGGCGTTGCCCCATGCATTGGTGTATGTTGTGGTGTACTCATGTATACCAGTGGCGGTGCCCCATGCATTGGTGGATGTTGCGGTGTACTCATGGATGTCAGTGCCGGTGTCCCATTCACTGGTGGATGTGATGGTTATGTCTCTTGTATGAGGCTGGCGTTGGCATAAGCATTGGTTGATGTTGTCGTGTACTCATGTATGCCGGTGGCGGTGCCCCATGCATTGTGGATGTTGTGGTGTACTCATGTATGTCATTGCCGGTGTCCTATGCATTGTTGGATGTAATGCTTGTGTCTCTTGTATAAAGCTGACGGTGCGCCATGCAATGGTGGATGTTGTCGTGTACTCATGTATGCCGGTGGCGGTGCACCATGCATTGGTGGATGTTGTGGTGTACTCATGTATGTCAGTGCCGGTGCCTCATGAATATGTGGATGTTGTGGTGTACTCATGTATGCCGGTGTCGGTGCACCAAGCATTGGTGGATGTTGTGGTGTACTCATGTATGTCAGTGCCGGTGTCCCATGCACTGGTGGATGTGATGGTTATGTCTCTTGTATGAGGCTGGCGTTGCCCCATGCATTGGTGTATGTTGTGGTGTACTCATGTATACCAGTGGCGGTGCCCCATGCATTGGTGGATGTTGCGGTGTACTCATGGATGTCAGTGCCGGTGTCCCATTCACTGGTGGATGTGATGGTTATGTCTCTTGTATGAGGCTGGCGTTGGCACAAGCATTGGTTGATGTGTTCGTGTACTCATGTATGCCGGTGGCGGTGCACCATGCATTGGTGGATGTTGTGTTGTACTCATGTATGTCAGTGCCGGTGTCCCATGCACTGGTGGATGTGATGGTTATGTCTCTTGTATGAGGCTGGCGTTGGCATAAGCATTGGTTGATGTTGTCGTGTACTCATGTATGCCGGTGGCGGTGCCCCATGCATTGTGGATGTTGTGGTGTACTCATGTATGTCATTGCCGGTGTCCTATGCATTGTTGGATGTAATGCTTGTGTCTCTTGTATAAAGCTGACGGTGCGCCATGCAATGGTGGATGTTGTCGTGTACTCATGTATGCCGTTGGCGGTGCCTCATGAATTGGTGGATGTTGTGGTGTACTCATGTATGCCGGTGGCGGTGCACCATGCATTGGTGGATGTTGTGGTGTACTCATGTATGCCGGTGGCGGTGCCTCATGAATTGGTGGATGTTGTGGTGTACTCATGTATGCCGGTGGCAGTGTGCCATGCATTGGTGGATGTTGTGGTGTACTCATCTATGCCGGTGGCGGTGCACCATGCATTGGTTGATGTTGTAGTGTAATCATGTATATCAGTTGTTAGGTACCATTCATTAGTGCTTGTGATGGTTAATGTCTCTTGTATGACCCTGGCGTTGGCACAAGCATTGGTTGATGTTGTGGTGTACTCATGTATGCCGGTGTCGGTGCACCAAGCATTGGTGGATGTTGTGGTGTACTCATGTATGCCGGTGGTGGTGCACCATGCATTGGTGAATGTTATGCTGTACTCATGTATGTCAGTGCCGGTGTCCCATGCACTGGTGGATGTGATGGTTATGTCTCTTGTATGAGGCTGGCGTTGCCCCATGCATTGGTGTATGTTGTGGTGTACTCATGTATACCAGTGGCGGTGCCCCATGCATTGGTGGATGTTGCGGTGTACTCATGGATGTCAGTGCCGGTGTCCCATTCACTGGTGGATGTGATGGTTATGTCTCTTGTATGAGGCTGGCGTTGGCACAAGCATTGGTTGATGTGTTCGTGTACTCATGTATGTCGGTGGCGGTGCCCCATGCATTGGTGGATGTTGTGTTGTACTCATGTATGTCAGTGCCGGTGTCCCATGCACTGGTGGATGTGATGGTTATGTCTCTTGTATGAGGCTGGCGTTGGCATAAGCATTGGTTGATGTTGTCGTGTACTCATGTATGCCGGTGGCGGTGCCCCATGCATTGTGGATGTTGTGGTGTACTCATGTATGTCATTGCCGGTGTCCTATGCATTGTTGGATGTAATGCTTGTGTCTCTTGTATAAAGCTGACGGTGCACCATGCAATGGTGGATGTTGTCGTGTACTCATGTATACCGTTGGCGGTGACTCATGAATTGGTGGATGTTGTGGTGTACTCATGTATGCCGGTGTCGGTGCACCATGCATTGGTGGATGTTGTGGTGTACTAATGTATGCCGGTGGCGGTGCCTCATGAATTGGTGGATGTTGTGGTGTACTCATGTATGCCGGTGGCGGTGCACCATGCATTGGTGGATGTTGTGGTGTACTCATGTATGTCAGTGCCGGTGCCTCATGAATTGGTGGATGTTGTGGTGTACTCATGTATGCCGGTGTCGGTGCACCAAGCATTGGTGGATGTTGTGGTGTACTCATGTATGTCAGTGCCGGTGTCCCATGCACTGGTGGATGTGATGGTTATGTCTCTTGTATGAGGCTGGCGTTGGCATAAGCATTGGTTGATGTTGTCGTGTACTCATGTATGCCGGTGGCGGTGCCCCATGCATTGGTGGATGTTGTGGTGTACTCATGTATGTCAGTGCCGGTGTCCTATGCATTGTTGGATGTAATGCTTGTGTCTCTTGTATAAAGCTGACGGTGCGCCATGCAATGGTGGATGTTGTCGTGTACTCATGTATGCCGTTGGCGGTGCCTCATGAATTGGTGGATGTTGTGGTGTACTCATGTAAGCCGGTGGCGGTGCACCATGCATTGGTGGATGTTGTGGTGTACTCATGTATGCCGGTGGCGGTGCCTCATGAATTGGTGGATGTTGTGGTGTACTCATGTATCCCGGTGGCAGTGTGCCATGCATTGGTGGATGTTGTGGTGTACTCATCTATGCCGGTGGCGGTGCACCATGCATTGGTTGATGTTGTAGTGTAATCATGTATATCAGTTGTTAGGTACCATTCATTAGTGCTTGTGATGGTTAATGTCTCTTGTATGACCCTGGCGTTGGCACAAGCATTGGTTGATGTTGTGGTGTACTCATGTATGCCGGTGTCGGTGCACCAAGCATTGGTGGATGTTGTGGTGTACTCATGTATGCCGGTGGTGGTGCACCATGCATTGGTGGATGTTATGCTGTACTCATGTATGTCAGTGCCGGTGTCCCATGCACTGGTGGATGTGATGGTTATGTCTCTTGTATGAGGCTGGCGTTGCCCCATGCATTGGTGTATGTTGTGGTGTACTCATGTATACCAGTGGCGGTGCCCCATGCATTGGTGGATGCTGCGGTGTACTCATGGATGTCAGTGCCGGTGTCCCATTCACTGGTGGATGTGATGATTATGTCTCTTGTATGAGGCTGGCGTTGGCACAAGCATTGGTTGATGTGTTCGTGTACTCATGTATGCCGGTGGCGGTGCCCCATGCATTGGTGGATGTTGTGTTGTACTCATGTATGTCAGTGCCGGTGTCCCATGCACTGGTGGATGTGATGGTTATGTCTCTTGTATGAGGCTGGCGTTGGCATAAGCATTGGTTGATGTTGTCGTGTACTCATGTATGCCGGTGGCGGTGCCCCATGCATTGTGGATGTTGTGGTGTACTCATGTATGTCATTGCCGGTGTCCTATGCATTGTTGGATGTAATGCTTGTGTCTCTTGTATAAAGCTGACGGTGCGCCATGCAATGGTGGATGTTGTCGTGTACTCATGTATGCCGTTGGCGGTGACTCATGAATTGGTGGATGTTGTGGTGTACTCATGTATGCCGGTGGCGGTGCACCATGCATTGGCGGATGTTGTGGTGTACTCATGTATGCCGGTGGCGGTGCCTCATGAATTGGTGGATGTTGTGGTGTACTCATGTATGCCGGTGGCGGTGCACCATGCATTGGTGGATGTTGTGGTGTACTCATGTATGTCAGTGCCGGTGTCCTATGCATTGTTGGATGTAATGGTTATGTCTCTTGTATGAGGCTGACGGTGCGCCATCCACTGGTGGATGTTGTCGTGTACTCATGTAAGCCGGTGGCGGTGCAAAATGCATTGGTGGATGTTATGGTGTACTCATGTATGCCGGTGGTGGTGCACCATGCATTGGTGGATGTTGTGGTGTACTCATGTATGCCGGTGGCAGTGTGCCATGCATTGGTGGATGTTGTGGTGTACTCATGTATGCCGGTGGCGGTGCCCCATGCATTGGTTGATGTTGTAGTGTAATCATGTATATCAGTTGTTAGGTACCATTCATTGGTGCTTGTGATGGTTATGTCTCTTGTATGACCCTGGCATTGGCACAAGCATTGGTTGATGTTGTGGTGTACTCATGTATGCCGGTGGCGGTGCCCCATGCATTGGTGGATGTTGCGGTGTACTCATATATGCCGGTGTCGGTGCACCAAGCATTGGTGGATGTTGTGGTGTACTCATGTATGCCGGTGGTGGTGCACCATGCATTGGTGGATGTTATGCTGTACTCATGTATGTCAGTGCCGGTGTCCCATGCACTGGTGGATGTGATGGTTATGTCTCTTGTATGAGGCTGGCGTTGCCCCATGCATTGGTTGATGTTGTCGTGTACTCATGTATGCCGGTGGCGGTGCCCCATGCATTGGTGGATGTTGTGGTGTACTCATGTATGTCAGTGCCGGTGTCCTATGCATTGTTGGATGTAATGCTTGTGTCTCTTGTATAAAGCTGACGGTGCGCTATGCATTGGTGGATGTTGTAGTGTACTCATGTATGCCGTTGGCGGTGCCTCATGAATTGGTGGATGTTGTGGTGTACTCATGTATGCCGGTGGCGGTGCACCATGCATTGGTGGATGTTGTGGTGTACTCATGTATGCCGGTGGCGGTGCCTCATGAATTGGTGGATGTTGTAGTGTACTCATGTATGCCGGTGGCGGTGCACCATGCATTGGTGGATGTTGTGGTGTACTCATGTATGTCAGTGCCGGTGTCCTATGCATTGTTGGATGTAATAGTTATGTCTCTTGTATGAGGCTGACGGTGCGCCATCCATTGGTGGATGTTGCAGTGTACTCTTGTAAGCCGGTGGCGGTGCAAAATGCATTGGTGGATGTTATGGTGTACTCATGTATGCCGGTGGTGGTGCACCATGCATTGGTGGATGTTGTGGTGTACTCATGTATGCCGGTGGCAGTGTGCCATGCATTGGTGGATGTTGTGGTGTACTCATGTATGCCGGTGGCGGTGCACCATGCATTGGTTGATGTTGTAGTGTAATCATGTATATCAGTTGTTAGGTACCATTCATTAGTGCTTGTGATGGTTAATGTCTCTTGTATGACCCTGGCGTTGGCACAAGCATTGGTTGATGTTGTGGTGTACTCATGTATGCCGGTGTCGGTGCACCAAGCATTGGTGGATGTTGCGGTGTACTCATGTATGCCGGTGGCGGTGCACCATGCATTGGTGGATGTTGCGGTGTACTCATGTATGCCGGTGTCGGTGCACCAAGCATTGGTGGATGTTGTGGTGTACTCATGTATGCCGGTGGTGGTGCACCATGCATTGGTGGATGTTATGCTGTACTCATGTATGTCAGTGCCGGTGTCCCATGCACTGGTGGATGTGATGGTTATGTCTCTTGTATGAGGCTGGCGTTGCCCCATGCATTGGTGTATGTTGTGGTGTACTCATGTATACCAGTGGCGGTGCACCATGCATTGGTGGATGTTGCGGTGTACTCATGGATGTCAGTGCCGGTGTCCCATTCACTGGTTGATGTGATGGTTATGTCTCTTGTATGAGGCTGGCGTTGGCACAAGCATTGGTTGATGTGTTCGTGTACTCATGTATGCCGGTGGCGGTGCCCCATGCATTGGTGGATGTTGTGTTGTACTCATGTATGTCAGTGCCGGTGTCCCATGCACTGGTGGATGTGATGGTTATGTCTCTTGTATGAGGCTGGCGTTGGCATAAGCATTGGTTGATGTTGTCGTGTACTCATGTATGCCGGTGGCGGTGCCCCATGCATTGTGGATGTTGTGGTGTACTCATGTATGTCATTGCCGGTGTCCTATGCATTGTTGGATGTAATGCTTGTGTCTCTTGTATAAAGCTGACGGTGCGCCATGCAATGGTGGATGTTGTCGTGTACTCATGTATGCCGTTGGCGGTGACTCATGAATTGGTGGATGTTGTGGTGTACTCATGTATGCCGGTGTCGGTGCACCATGCATTGGTGGATGTTGTGGTGTACTCATGTATGCCGGTGGCGGTGCCTCATGAATTGGTGGATGTTGTGGTGTACTCATGTATGCCGGTGGCGGTGCACCATGCATTGGTGGATGTTGTGGTGTACTCATGTATGCCGGTGGCGGTGCCTCATGAATTGGTGGATGTTGTCGTGTACTCATGTATGCCGTTGGCGGTGACTCATGAATTGGTGGATGTTGTGGTGTACTCATGTATGTCAGTGCCGGTGCCTCATGAATTGGTGGATGTTGTAGTGTACTCATGTATGCCGGTGTCGGTGCACCAAGCATTGGTGGATGTTGTGGTGTACTCATGTATGTCAGTGCCGGTGTCCCATGCACTGGTGGATGTGATGGTTATGTCTCTTGTATGAGGCTGGCGTTGGCATAAGCATTGGTTGATGTTGTCGTGTACTCATGTATGCCGGTGGCGGTGCCCCATGCATTGGTGGATGTTGTGGTGTACTCATGTATGTCAGTGCCGGTGTCCTATGCATTGTTGGATGTAATGCTTGTGTCTCTTGTATAAAGCTGACGGTGCGCCATGCAATGGTGGATGTTGTCATGTACTCATGTATGCCGTTGGCGGTGCCTCATGAATTGGTGGATGTTGTGGTGTACTCATGTATGCCGGTGGCGGTGCACCATGCATTGGTGGATGTTGTGGTGTACTCATGTATGCCGGTGGCGGTGCCTCATGAGTTGGTGGATGTTGTGGTGTACTCATGTATGCCGGTGGCGGTGCACCATGCATTGGTGGATGTTGTGGTGTACTCATGTATGTCAGTGCCGGTGTCCTATGCATTGTTGGATGTAATGGTTATGTCTCTTGTATGAGGCTGACGGTGCGCCATCCACTGGTGGATGTTGTCGTGTACTCATGTAAGCCGGTGGCGGTGCAAAATGCATTGGTGGATGTTATGGTGTACTCATGTATGCCGGTGGTGGTGCACCATGCATTGGTGGATGTTGTGGTGTACTCATGTATGCCGGTGGCAGTGTGCCATGCATTGGTGGATGTTGTGGTGTACTCATGTATGCCGGTGGCGGTGCACCATGCATTGGTTGATGTTGTAGTGTAATCATGTATATCAGTTGTTAGCTACCATTCATTGGTGCTTGTGATGGTTATGTCTCTTGTATGACCCTGGCGTTGGCACAAGCATTGGTTGATGTTGTGGTGTACTCATGTATGCCGGTGGCGGTGCCCCATGCATTGGTGGATGTTGCGGTGTACTCATGTATGCCGGTGTCGGTGCACCAAGCATTGGTGGATGTTGTGGTGCACTCATGTATGCCGGTGGTGGTGCACCATGCATTGGTGGATGTTATGCTGTACTCATGTATGTCAGTGCCGGTGTCCCATGCACTGGTGGATGTGATGGTTATGTCTCTTGTATGAGGCTGGCGTTGCCCCATGCATTGGTTGATGTTGTCGTGTACTCATGTATGCCGGTGGCGGTGCCCCATGCATTGGTGGATGTTGTGGTGTACTCATGTATGTCAGTGCCGGTGTCCTATGCATTGTTGGATGTAATGCTTGTGTCTCTTGTATAAAGCTGACGGTGCGCCATGCATTGGTGGATGTTGTAGTGTACTCATGTATGCCGTTGGCGGTGCCTCATGAATTGGTGGATGTTGTGGTGTACTCATGTATGCCGGTGGCGGTGCACCATGCATTGGTGGATGTTGTGGTGTACTCATGTATGCCGGTGGCGGTGCCTCATGAATTGGTGGATGTTGTAGTGTACTCATGTATGCCGGTGGCGGTGCACCATGCATTGGTGGATGTTGTGGTGTACTCATGTATGACAGTGCCGGTGTCCTATGCATTGTTAGATGTAATGGTTATGTCTCTTGTATGAGGCTGACGGTGCGCCATCCATTGGTGGATGTTGCAGTGTACTCTTGTAAGCCGGTGGCGGTGCAAAATGCATTGGTGGATGTTGTGGTGTACTCATGTATGCCGGTGGCAGTGTGCCATGCATTGGTGGATGTTGTGGTGTACTCATGTATGCCGGTGTCGGTGCACCATGCATTGGTTGATGTTGTAGTGTAATCATGTATATCAGTTGTTAGGTACCATTCATTAGTGCTTGTGATGGTTAATGTCTCTTGTATGACCCTGGCGTTGGCACAAGCATTGGTTGATTTTGTGGTGTACTCATGTATGCCGGTGTCGGTGCACCAAGCATTGGTGGATGTTGTGGTGTACTCATGTATGCCGGTGGTGGTGCACCATGCATTGGTGGATGTTATGCTGTACTCATGTATGTCAGTGCCGGTGTCCCATGCACTGGTGGATGTGATGGTTATGTCTCTTGTATGAGGCTGGCGTTGCCCCATGCATTGGTGTATGTTGTGGTGTACTCATGTATGCCGGTGGTGGTGCACCATGCATTGGTGGATGTTATGCTGTACTCATGTATGTCAGTGCCGGTGTCCCATGCACTGGTGGATGTGATGGTTATGTCTCTTGTATGAGGCTGGCGTTGCCCCATGCATTGGTTGATGTTGTCGTGTACTCATGTATGCCGGTGGCGGTGCCCCATGCATTGGTGGATGTTGTGGTGTACTCATGTATGTCAGTGCCGGTGTCCTATGCATTGTTGGATGTAATGCTTGTGTCTCTTGTATAAAGCTGACGGTGCGCCATGCATTGGTGGATGTTGTAGTGTACTCATGTATGCCGTTGGCGGTGCCTCATGAATTGGTGGATGTTGTGGTGTACTCATGTATGCCGGTGGCGGTGCACCATGCATTGGTGGATGTTGTGGTGTACTCATGTATGCCGGTGGCGGTGCCTCATGAATTGGTGGATGTTGTAGTGTACTCATGTATGCCGGTGGCGGTGCACCATGCATTGGTGGATGTTGTGGTGTACTCATGTATGACAGTGCCGGTGTCCTATGCATTGTTAGATGTAATGGTTATGTCTCTTGTATGAGGCTGACGGTGCGCCATCCATTGGTGGATGTTGCAGTGTACTCTTGTAAGCCGGTGGCGGTGCAAAATGCATTGGTGGATGTTGTGGTGTACTCATGTATGCCGGTGGCAGTGTGCCATGCATTGGTGGATGTTGTGGTGTACTCATGTATGCCGGTGTCGGTGCACCATGCATTGGTTGATGTTGTAGTGTAATCATGTATATCAGTTGTTAGGTACCATTCATTAGTGCTTGTGATGGTTAATGTCTCTTGTATGACCCTGGCGTTGGCACAAGCATTGGTTGATTTTGTGGTGTACTCATGTATGCCGGTGTCGGTGCACCAAGCATTGGTGGATGTTGTGGTGTACTCATGTATGCCGGTGGTGGTGCACCATGCATTGGTGGATGTTATGCTGTACTCATGTATGTCAGTGCCGGTGTCCCATGCACTGGTGGATGTGATGGTTATGTCTCTTGTATGAGGCTGGCGTTGCCCCATGCATTGGTGTATGTTGTGGTGTACTCATGTATGCCGGTGGCAGTGTGCCATGCATTGGTGGATGTTGTGGTGTACTCATGTATGCCGGTGTCGGTGCACCATGCATTGGTTGATGTTGTAGTGTAATCATGTATATCAGTTGTTAGGTACCATTCATTAGTGCTTGTGATGGTTAATGTCTCTTGTATGACCCTGGCGTTGGCACAAGCATTGGTTGATGTTGTGGTGTACTCATGTATGCCGGTGTCGGTGCACCAAGCATTGGTGGATGTTGTGGTGTACTCATGTATGCCGGTGGTGGTGCACCATGCATTGGTGGATGTTATGCTGTACTCATGTATGTCAGTGCCGGTGTCCCATGCACTGGTGGATGTGATGGTTATGTCTCTTGTATGAGGCTGGCGTTGCCCCATGCATTGGTGTATGTTGTGGTGTACTCATGTATACCAGTGGCGGTGCCCCATGCATTGGTGGATGTTGCGGTGTACTCATGGATGTCAGTGCCGGTGTCCCATTCACTGGTGGATGTGATGGTTATGTCTCTTGTATGAGGCTGGCGTTGGCACAAGCATTGGTTGATGTGTTCGTGTACTCATGTATGCCGGTGGCGGTGCCCCATGCATTGGTGGATGTTGTGTTGTACTCATGTATGTCAGTGCCGGTGTCCCATGCACTGGTGGATGTGATGGTTATGTCTCTTGTATGAGGCTGGCGTTGGCATAAGCATTGGTTGATGTTGTCGTGTACTCATGTATGTCATTGCCGGTGTCCTATGCATTGTTGGATGTAATGCTTGTGTCTCTTGTATAAAGCTGACGGTGCGCCATGCAATGGTGGATGTTGTGGTGTACTCATGTATGTCAGTGCCGGTGCCTCATGAATTGGTGGATGTTGTGGTGTACTCATGTATGCCGGTGGCGGTGCACCATGCATTGGTGGATGTTGTGGTGTACTCATGTATGTCAGTGCCGGTGCCTCATGAATTGGTGGATGTTGTGGTGTACTCATGTATGCCGGTGTCGGTGCACCAAGCATTGGTGGATGTTGTGGTGTACTCATGTATGTCAGTGCCGGTGTCCCATGCACTGGTGGATGTGATGGTTATGTCTCTTGTATGAGGCTGGCGTTGGCATAAGCATTGGTTGATGTTGTCGTGTACTCATGTATGCCGGTGGCGGTGCCCCATGCATTGGTGGATGTTGTGGTGTACTCATGTATGTCAGTGCCGGTGTCCTATGCATTGTTGGATGTAATGCTTGTGTCTCTTGTATAAAGCTGACGGTGCGCCATGCAATGGTGGATGTTGTCGTGTACTCATGTATGCCGTTGGCGGTGCCTCATGAATTGGTGGATGTTGTGGTGTACTCATGTATGCCGGTGGCGGTGCACCATGCATTGGTGGATGTTGTGGTGTACTCATGTATGCCGGTGGCGGTGCCTCATGAATTGGTGGATGTTGTGGTGTACTCATGTATGCCGGTGGCGGTGCACCATGCATTGGTGGATGTTGTGGTGTACTCATGTATGTCAGTGCCGGTGTCCTATGCATTGTTGGATGTAATGGTTATGTCTCTTGTATGAGGCTGACGGTGCGCCATCCACTGGTGGATGTTGTCGTGTACTCATGTAAGCCGGTGGCGGTGCAAAATGCATTGGTGGATGTTATGGTGTACTCATGTATGCCGGTGGTGGTGCACCATGCATTGGTGGATGTTGTGGTGTACTCATGTATGCCGGTGGCAGTGTGCCATGCATTGGTGGATGTTGTGGTGTACTCATGTATGCCGGTGGCGGTGCCCCATGCATTGGTTGATGTTGTAGTGTAATCATGTATATCAGTTGTTAGGTACCATTCATTGGTGCTTGTGATGGTTATGTCTCTTATAGGACCCTGGCGTTGGCACAAGCATTGGTTGATGTTGTGGTGTACTCATGTATGCCGGTGGCGGTGCCCCATGCATTGGTGGATGTTGCGGTGTACTCATATATGCCGGTGTCGGTGCACCAAGCATTGGTGGATGTTGTGGTGTACTCATGTATGCCGGTGGTGGTGCACCATGCATTGGTGGATGTTATGCTGTACTCATGTATGTCAGTGCCGGTGTCCCATGCACTGGTGGATGTGATGGTTGTGTCTCTTGTATGAGGCTGGCGTTGCCCCATGCATTGGTTGATGTTGTCGTGTACTCATGTATGCCGGTGGCGGTGCCCCATGCATTGGTGGATGTTGTGGTGTACTCATGTATGTCAGTGCCGGTGTCCTATGCATTGTTGGATGTAATGCTTGTGTCTCTTGTATAAAGCTGACGGTGCGCCATGCATTGGTGGATGTTGTAGTGTACTCATGTATGCCGTTGGCGGTGCCTCATGAATTTTTTTTGGTGGATGTTGTGGTGTACTCATGTATGCCGGTGGCGGTGCACCATGCATTGGTGGATGTTGTGGTGTACTCATGTATGCCGGTGGCGGTGCCTCATGAATTGGTGGATGTTGTAGTGTACTCATGTATGCCGGTGGCGGTGCCCCATGCATTGGTGGATGTTGTGTTGTACTCATGTATGTCAGTGCCGGTGTCCCATGCACTGGTGGATGTGATGGTTATGTCTCTTGTATGAGGCTGGCGTTGGCATAAGCATTGGTTGATGTTGTCGTGTACTCATGTATGTCATTGCCGGTGTCCTATGCATTGTTGGATGTAATGCTTGTGTCTCTTGTATAAAGCTGACGGTGCGCCATGCAATGGTGGATGTTGTGGTGTACTCATGTATGTCAGTGCCGGTGCCTCATGAATTGGTGGATGTTGTGGTGTACTCATGTATGCCGGTGGCGGTGCACCATGCATTGGTGGATGTTGTGGTGTACTCATGTATGTCAGTGCCGGTGCCTCATGAATTGGTGGATGTTGTGGTGTACTCATGTATGCCGGTGTCGGTGCACCAAGCATTGGTGGATGTTGTGGTGTACTCATGTATGTCAGTGCCGGTGTCCCATGCACTGGTGGATGTGATGGTTATGTCTCTTGTATGAGGCTGGCGTTGGCATAAGCATTGGTTGATGTTGTCGTGTACTCATGTATGCCGGTGGCGGTGCCCCATGCATTGGTGGATGTTGTGGTGTACTCATGTATGTCAGTGCCGGTGTCCTATGCATTGTTGGATGTAATGCTTGTGTCTCTTGTATAAAGCTGACGATGCGCCATGCAATGGTGGATGTTGTCGTGTACTCATGTATGCCGTTGGCGGTGCCTCATGAATTGGTGGATGTTGTGGTGTACTCATGTATGCCGGTGGCGGTGCACCATGCATTGGTGGATGTTGTGCTGTACTCATGTATGCCGGTGGCGGTGCCTCATGAATTGGTGAATGTTGTGGTGTACTCATGTATGCCGGTGGCGGTGCACCATGCATTGGTGGATGTTGTGGTGTACTCATGTATGTCAGTGCCGGTGTCCTATGCATTGTTGGATGTAATGGTTATGTCTCTTGTATGAGGCTGACGGTGCGCCATCCACTGGTGGATGTTGTCGTGTACTCATGTAAGCCGGTGGCGGTGCAAAATGCATTGGTGGATGTTATGGTGTACTCATGTATGCCGGTGGTGGTGCACCATGCATTGGTGGATGTTGTGGTGTACTCATGTATGCCGGTGGCAGTGTGCCATGCATTGGTGGATGTTGTGGTGTACTCATGTATGCAGGTGGCGGTGCCCCATGCATTGGTTGATGTTGTAGTGTAATCATGTATATCAGTTGTTAGGTACCATTCATTGGTGCTTGTGATGGTTATGTCTCTTATATGACCCTGGCGTTGGCACAAGCATTGGTTGATGTTGTGGTGTACTCATGTATGCCGGTGGCGGTGCCCCATGCATTGGTGGATGTTGCGGTGTACTCATATATGCCGGTGTCGGTGCACCAAGCATTGGTGGATGTTGTGGTGTACTCATGTATGCCGGTGGTGGTGCACCATGCATTGGTGGATGTTATGCTGTACTCATGTATGTCAGTGCCGGTGTCCCATGCACTGGTGGATGTGATGGTTGTGTCTCTTGTATGAGGCTGGCGTTGCCCCATGCATTGGTTGATGTTGTCGTGTACTCATGTATGCCGGTGGCGGTGCCCCATGCATTGGTGGATGTTGTGGTGTACTCCTGTATGTCAGTGCCGGTGTCCTATGCATTGTTGGATGTAATGCTTGTGTCTCTTGTATAAAGCTGACGGTGCGCCATGCATTGGTGGATGTTGTAGTGTACTCATGTATGCCGTTGGCGGTGCCTCATGAATTTTTTTTGGTGGATGTTGTGGTGTACTCATGTATGCCGGTGGCGGTGCACCATGCATTGGTGGATGTTGTGGTGTACTCATGTATGCTGGTGGCGGTGCCTCATGAATTGGTGGATGTTGTAGTGTACTCATGTATGCCGGTGGCGGTGCACCATGCATTGGTGGATGTTGTGGTGTACTCATGTATGTCAGTGCCGGTGTCCTATGCATTGTTGGATGTGATGGTTATGTCTCTTGTATGAGGCTGACGGTGCGCCATCCATTGGTGGATGTTGCAGTGTACTCTTGTAAGCCGGTGGCGGTGCAAAATGCATTGGTGGATGTTATGGTGTACTCATGTATGCCGGTGGTGGTGCACCATGCATTGGTGGATGTTGTGATGTACTCATGTATGCCGGTGGCAGTGTGCCATGCATTGGTGGATGTTGTGGTGTACTCATGTATGCCGGTGGCGGTGCACCATGCATTTGTTGATGTTGTAGTGTAATCATGTATATGAGTTGTTAGGTACCATTCATTAGTGCTTGTGATGGTTAATGTCTCTTGTATGACCCTGGCGTTGGCTCAAGCATTGGTTGATGTTGTGGTGTACTCATGTATGCCGATGGTGGTGCACCATGCATTGGTGGATGTTATGCTGTACTCATGTATGTCAGTGCCGGTGTCCCATGCACTGGTGGATGTGATGGTTATGTCTCTTGTATGAGGCTGGCGTTGCCCCATGCATTGGTGTATGTTGTGGTGTACTCATGTATACCAGTGGCGGTGCCCCATGCATTGGTGGATGTTGCGGTGTACTCATGGATGTCAGTGCCGGTGTCCCATTCACTGGTGGATGTGATGGTTATGTCTCTTGTATGAGGCTGGCGTTGGCACAAGCATTGGTTGATGTGTTCGTGTACTCATGTATGCCGGTGGCGGTGCCCCATGCATTGGTGGATGTTGTGTTGTACTCATGTATGTTAGTGCCGGTGTCCCATGCACTGGTGGATGTGATGGTTATGTCTCTTGTATGAGGCTGGCGTTGGCATAAGCATTGGTTGATGTTGTCGTGTACTCATGTATGCCGGTGGCGGTGCCCCATGCATTGTGGATGTTGTGGTGTACTCATGTATGTCATTGCCGGTGTCCTATGCATTGTTGGATGTAATGCTTGTGTCTCTTGTATAAAGCTGACGGTGCGCCATGCAATGGTGGATGTTGTCGTGTACTCATGTATGCCGTTGGCGGTGCCTCATGAATTGGTGGATGTTGTGGTGTACTCATGTATGCCGGTGGCGGTGCACCATGCATTGGTGGATGTTGTGGTGTACTCATGTATGCCGGTGGCGGTGCCTCATGAATTGGTGGATGTTGTGGTGTACTCATGTATGCCGGTGGCGGTGCACCATGCATTGGTGGATGTTGTGGTGTACTCATGTATGTCAGTGCCGGTGCCTCATGAATTGGTGGATGTTGTGGTGTACTCATGTATGCCGGTGTCGGTGCACCAAGCATTGGTGGATGTTGTGGTGTACTCATGTATGTCAGTGCCGGTGTCCCATGCACTGGTGGATGTGATGGTTATGTCTCTTGTATGAGGCTGGCGTTGGCATAAGCATTGGTTGATGTTGTCGTGTACTCATGTATGCCGGTGGCGGTGCCCCATGCATTGGTGGATGTTGTGGTGTACTCATGTATGTCAGTGCCGGTGTCTTATGCATTGTTGGATGTAATGCTTGTGTCTCTTGTATAAAGCTGACGGTGCGCCATGCAATGGTGGATGTTGTCGTGTACTCATGTATGCCGTTGGCGGTGCCTCATGAATTGGTGGATGTTGTGGTGTACTCATGTATGCCGGTGGCGGTGCACCATGCATTGGTGGATGTTGTGGTGTACTCATGTATGCCGGTGGCGGTGCCTCATGAATTGGTGGATGTTGTGGTGTACTCATGTATGCCGGTGGCGGTGCACCATGCATTGGTGGATGTTGTGGTGTACTCATGTATGTCAGTGCCGGTGTCCTATGCATTGTTGGATGTAATGGTTATGTCTCTTGTATGAGGCTGACGGTGCGCCATCCACTGGTGGATGTTGTCGTGTACTCATGTAAGCCGGTGGCGGTGCAAAATGCATTGGTGGATGTTATGGTGTACTCATGTATGCCGGTGGTGGTGCACCATGCATTGGTGGATGTTGTGGTGTACTCATGTATGCCGGTGGCAGTGTGCCATGCATTGGTGGATGTTGTGGTGTACTCATGTATGCCGGTGGCGGTGTCCCATGCATTGGTTGATGTTGTAGTGTAATCATGTATATCAGTTGTTAGGTACCATTCATTGGTGCTTGTGATGGTTATGTCTCTTGTATGACCCTGGCGTTGGCACAAGCATTGGTTGATGTTGTGGTGTACTCATGTATGCCGGTGGCGGTGCCCCATGCATTGGTGGATGTTGCGGTGTACTCATGTATGCCGGTGTCGGTGCACCAAGCATTGGTGGATGTTGTGGTGTACTCATGTATGCCGGTGGTGGTGCACCATGCATTGGTGGATGTTATGCTGTACTCATGTATGTCAGTGCCGGTGTCCCATGCACTGGTGGATGTGATGGTTATGTCTCTTGTATGAGGCTGGCGTTGCCCCATGCATTGGTTGATGTTGTCGTGTACTCATGTATGCCGGTGGCGGTGCCCCATGCATTGGTGGATGTTGTGGTGTACTCATGTATGTCAGTGCCGGTGTCCTATGCATTGTTGGATGTAATGCTTGTGTCTCTTGTATAAAGCTGACGGTGCGCCATGCATTGTTGGATGTTGTAGTGTACTCATGTATGCCGTTGGCGGTGCCTCATGAATTGGTGGATGTTGTGGTGTACTCATGTATGCCGGTGGCGGTGCACCATGCATTGGTGGATGTTGTGGTGTACTCATGTATGCCGGTGGCGGTGCCTCATGAATTGGTTGATGTTGTAGTGTACTCATGTATGCCGGTGGCGGTGCACCATGCATTGGTGGATGTTGTGGTGTACTCATGTATGTCAGTGCCGGTGTCCTATGCATTGTTGGATGTGATGGTTTTGTCTCTTGTATGAGGCTGACGGTGCGCCATCCATTGGTGGATGTTGCAGTGTACTGTTGTAAGCCGGTGGCGGTGCAAAATGCATTGGTGGATGTTATGGTGTACTCTTGTATGCCGGTGGTGGTGCACCATGCATTGGTGGATGTTGTGGTGTACTCATGTATGCCGGTGGCAGTGTGCCATGCATTGGTGGATGTTGTGGTGTACTCATGTATGCCGGTGGCGGTGCACCATGCATTGGTTGATGTTGTAGTGTAATCATGTATATCAGTTGTTAGGTACCATTCATTAGTGCTTGTGATGGTTAATGTCTCTTGTATGACCCTGGCGTTGGCTCAAGCATTGGTTGATGTTGTGGTGTACTCATGTATGCCGGTGTCGGTGCACCAAGCATTGGTGGATGTTGTGGTGTACTCATGTATGCCGGTGGTGGTGCACCATGCATTGGTGGATGTTATGCTGTACTCATGTATGTCAGTGCCGGTGTCCCATGCACTGGTGGATGTGATGGTTATGTCTCTTGTATGAGGCTGGCGTTGCCCCATGCATTGGTGTATGTTGTGGTGTACTCATGTATACCAGTGGCGGTGCCCCATGCATTGGTGGATGTTGCGGTGTACTCATGGATGTCAGTGCCGGTGTCCCATTCACTGGTGGAAGTGATGGTTATGTCTCTTGTATGAGGCTGGCGTTGGCACAAGCATTGGTTGATGTGTTCGTGTACTCATGTATGCCGGTGGCGGTGCACCAAGCATTGGTGGATGTTGTGGTGTACTCATGTATGTCAGTGCCGGTGTCCCATGCACTGGTGGATGTGATGGTTATGTCTCTTGTATGAGGCTGGCGTTGGCATAAGCATTGGTTGATGTTGTCGTGTACTCATGTATGCCGGTGGCGGTGCCCCATGCATTGTGGATGTTGTGGTGTACTCATGTATGTCATTGCCGGTGTCCTATGCATTGTTGGATGTAATGCTTGTGTCTCTTGTATAAAGCTGACGGTGCGCCATGCAATGGTGGATGTTGTCGTGTACTCATGTATGCCGTTGGCGGTGCCTCATGAATTGGTGGATGTTGTGGTGTACTCATGTATGCCGGTGGCGGTGCACCATGCATTGGTGGATGTTGTGGTGTACTCATGTATGCCGGTGGCGGTGCCTCATGAATTGGTGGATGTTGTGGTGTACTCATGTATGCCGGTGGCGGTGCACCATGCATTGGTGGATGTTGTGGTGTACTCATGTATGTCAGTGCCGGTGCTCATGAATTGGTGGATGTTGTGGTGTACTCATGTATGCCGGTGTCGGTGCACCAAGCATTGGTGGATGTTGTGGTGTACTCATGTATGTCAGTGCCGGTGTCCCATGCACTGGTGGATGTGATGGTTATGTCTCTTGTATGAGGCTGGCGTTGGCATAAGCATTGGTTGATGTTGTCGTGTACTCATGTATGCCGGTGGCGGTGCCCCATGCATTGGTGGATGTTGTGGTGTACTCATGTATGTCAGTGCCGGTGTCCCATGCACTGGTGGATGTGATGGTTGTGTCTCTTGTATGAGGCTGGCGTTGGCACAAGCATTGGTTGATGTGTTTGTGTACTCATGTATGCCGGTGGCGGTGCCCCATGCATTGGTGGATGTTGTGTTGTACTCATGTATGTCAGTGCCGGTGTCCCATGCACTGGTGAATGTGATGGTTATGTCTCTTGTATGAGGCTGGCGTTGGCAAAAGCATTGGTTGATGTTGTCGTGTACTCATGTATGCCGGTGGCGGTGCCCCATGCATTGTGGATGTTGTGGTGTACTCATGTATGTCATTGCCGGTGTCCTATGCATTGTTGGATGTAATGCTTGTGTCTCTTGTATAAAGCTGACGGTGCGCCATGCAATGGTTGATGTTGTCGTGTACTCATGTATGTCAGTGCCGGTGTCCTATGCATTGTTGGATGTGATGGTTTTGTCTCTTGTATGAGGCTGACGGTGCGCCATCCATTGGTGGATGTTGCAGTGTACTGTTGTAAGCCGGTGGCGGTGCAAAATGCATTGGTGGATGTTATGGTGTACTCATGTATGCCGGTGGTGGTGCACCATGCATTGGTGGATGTTGTGGTGTACTCATGTATGCCGGTGGCAGTGTGCCATGCATTGATGGATGTTGTGGTGTACTCATGTATGCCGGTGGCGGTGCACCATGCATTGGTTGATGTTGTAGTGTAATCATGTATATCAGTTGTTAGGTACCATTCATTAGTGCTTGTGATGGTTAATGTCTCTTGTATGACCCTGGCGTTGGCTCAAGCATTGGTTGATGTTGTGGTGTACTCATGTATGCCGGTGTCGGTGCACCAAGCATTGGTGGATGTTGTGGTGTACTCATGTATGCCGGTGGTGGTGCACCATGCATTGGTGGATGTTATGCTGTACTCATGTATGTCAGTGCCGGTGTCCCATGCACTGGTGGATGTGATGGTTATGTCTCTTTTATGAGGCTGGCGTTGCCCCATGCATTGGTGTATGTTGTGGTGTACTCATGTATACCAGTGGCGGTCCCCCATGCATTGGTGGATGTTGCGGTGTACTCATGGATGTCAGTGCCGGTGTCCCATTCACTGGTGGAAGTGATGGTTATGTCTCTTGTATGAGGCTGGCGTTGGCACAAGCATTGGTTGATGTGTTCGTGTACTCATGTATGCCGTTGGCGGTGCCTCATGAATTGGTGGATGTTGTGGTGTACTCATGTATGCCGGTGGCGGTGCACCATGCATTGGTGGATGTTGTGGTGTACTCATGTATGCCGGTGGCGGTGCCTCATGAATTGGTGGATGTTGTGGTGTACTCATGTATGCCGGTGGCGGTGCACCATGCATTGGTGGATGTTGTGGTGTACTCATGTATGTCAGTGCCGGTGCCTCATGAATTGGTGGATGTTGTGGTGTACTCATGTATGCCGGTGTCGGTGCACCAAGCATTGGTGGATGTTGTGGTGTACTCATGTATGTCAGTGCCGGTGTCCCATGCACTGGTGGATGTGATGGTTATGTCTCTTGTATGAGGCTGGCGTTGGCATAAGCATTGGTTGATGTTGTCGTGTACTCATGTATGCCGGTGGCGGTGCCCCATGCATTGGTGGATGTTGTGGTGTACTCATGTATGTCAGTGCCGGTGTCCTATGCATTGTTGGATGTAATGCTTGTGTCTCTTGTATAAAGCTGACGGTGCGCCATGCAATGGTGGATGTTGTCGTGTACTCATGTATGCCGTTGGCGGTGCCTCATGAATTGGTGGATGTTGTGGTGTACTCATGTATGCCGGTGGCGGTGCACCATGCATTGGTGGATGTTGTGGTGTACTCATGTATGCCGGTGGCGGTGCCTCATGAATTGGTGGATGTTGTGGTGTACTCATGTATGCCGGTGGCGGTGCACCATGCATTGGTGGATGTTGTGGTGTACTCATGTATGTCAGTGCCGGTGTCCTATGCATTGTTGGATGTAATGGTTATGTCTCTTGTATGAGGCTGACGGTGCGCCATCCACTGGTGGATGTTGTCGTGTACTCATGTAAACCGGTGGCGGTGCAAAATGCATTGGTGGATGTTATGGTGTACTCATGTATGCCGGTGGTGGTGCACCATGCATTGGTGGATGTTGTGGTGTACTCATGTATGCCGGTGGCAGTGTGCCATGCATTGGTGGATGTTGTGGTGTACTCATGTATGCCGGTGGCGGTGTCCCATGCATTGGTTGAAGTTGTAGTGTAATCATGTATATCAGTTGTTAGGTACCATTCATTGGTGCTTGTGATGGTTATGTCTCTTGTATGACCATGGCGTTGGCACAAGCATTGGTTGATGTTGTGGTGTACTCATGTATGCCGGTGGCGGTGCCCCATGCATTGGTGGATGTTGCGGTGTACTCATATATGCCGGTGTCGGTGCACCAAGCATTGGTGGATGTTGTGGTGTACTCATGTATGCCGGTGGTGGTGCACCATGCATTGGTGGATGTTATGCTGTACTCATGTATGTCAGTGCCGGTGTCCCATGCACTGGTGGATGTGATGGTTATGTCTCTTGTATGAGGCTGGCGTTGCCCCATGCATTGGTTGATGTTGTCGTGTACTCATGTATGCCGGTGGCGGTGCCCCATGCATTGGTGGATGTTGTGGTGTACTCATGTATGTCAGTGCCGGTGTCCTATGCATTGTTGGATGTAATGCTTGTGTCTCTTGTATAAAGCTGACGGTGCGCCATGCATTGGTGGATGTTGTAGTGTACTCATGTATGCCGTTGGCGGTGCCTCATGAATTGGTGGATGTTGTGGTGTACTCATGTATGCCGGTGGCGGTGCACCATGCATTGGTGGATGTTGTGGTGTACTCATGTATGCCGGTGGCGGTGCCTCATGAATTGGTGGATGTTGTAGTGTACTCATGTATGCCGGTGGCGGTGCACCATGCATTGGTGGATGTTGTGGTGTACTCATGTATGTCAGTGCCGGTGTCCTATGCATTGTTGGATGTGATGGTTTTGTCTCTTGTATGAGGCTGACGGTGCGCCATCCATTGGTGGATGTTGCAGTGTACTCTTGTAAGCCGGTGGCGGTGCAAAATGCATTGGTGGATGTTATGGTGTACTCATGTATGCCGGTGGTTGTGCACCATGCATTGGTGGATGTTGTGGTGTACTCATGTATGCCGGTGGCAGTGTGCCAAGCATTGGTGGATGTTGTGGTGTACTCATGTATGCCGGTGGCGGTGCACCATGCATTGGTTGATGTTGTAGTGTAATCATCAGTTGTTAGGTACCATTCATTAGTGCTTGTGATGGTTAATGTCTCTTGTATGACCCTGGCGTTGGCTCAAGCATTGGTTGATGTTGTGGTGTACTCATGTATGCCGGTGTCGGTGCACCAAGCATTGGTGGATGTTGTGGTGTACTCATGTATGCCGGTGGTGGTGCACCATGCATTGGTGGATGTTATGCTGTACTCATGTATGTCAGTGCCGGTGTCCCATGCACTGGTGGATGTGATGGTTATGTCTCTTGTATGAGGCTGGCGTTGCCCCATGCATTGGTGTATGTTGTGGTGTACTCATGTATACCAGTGGCGGTGCCCCATGCATTGGTGGATGTTGCGGTGTACTCATGGATGTCAGTGCCGGTGTCCCATTCACTGGTGGAAGTGATGGTTATGTCTCTTGTAT
Organism: Haliotis asinina; assembly: GCF_037392515.1. Lineage (NCBI taxonomy): Eukaryota > Metazoa > Mollusca > Gastropoda > Lepetellida > Haliotidae > Haliotis > Haliotis asinina. The sequence goes on from NC_090295.1 coordinate 29,514,898, forward strand.
GAGGCTGGCGTTGGCACAAGCATTGGCTGATGTGTTCGTGTACTCATGTATGCCGGTGGCGGTGCCCCATGCATTGGTGGATGTTGTGTTGTACTCATGTATGTCAGTGCCGGTGTCCCATGCACTGGTGGATGTGATGGTTATGTCTCTTGTATGAGGCTGGCGTTGGCATAAGCATTGGTTGATGTTGTCGTGTACTCATGTATGCCGGTGGCGGTGCCCCATGCATTGTGGATGTTGTGGTGTACTCATGTATGTCATTGCCGGTGTCCTATGCATTGTTGGATGTAATGCTTGTGTCTCTTGTATAAAGCTGACGGTGCGCCATGCAATGGTGGATGTTGTCGTGTACTCATGTATGCCGTTGGCGGTGCCTCATGAATTGGTGGATGTTGTGGTGTACTCATGTATGCCGGTGGCGGTGCACCATGCATTGGTGGATGTTGTGGTGTACTCATGTATGCCGGTGGCGGTGCCTCATGAATTGGTGGATGTTGTGGTGTACTCATGTATGCCGGTGGCGGTGCACCATGCATTGGTGGATGTTGTGGTGTACTCATGTATGTCAGTGCCGGTGCTCATGAATTGGTGGATGTTGTGGTGTACTCATGTATGCCGGTGTCGGTGCACCAAGCATTGGTGGATGTTGTGGTGTACTCATGTATGTCAGTGCCGGTGTCCCATGCACTGGTGGATGTGATGGTTATGTCTCTTGTATGAGGCTGGCGTTGGCATAAGCATTGGTTGATGTTGTCGTGTACTCATGTATGCCGGTGGCGGTGCCCCATGCATTGGTGGATGTTGTGGTGTACTCATGTATGTCAGTGCCGGCGTCCCATGCACTGGTGGATGTGATGGTTGTGTCTCTTGTATGAGGCTGGCGTTGGCACAAGCATTGGTTGATGTGTTCGTGTACTCATGTATGCCGGTGGCGGTGCCCCATGCATTGGTGGATGTTGTGTTGTACTCATGTATGTCAGTGCCGGTGTCCCATGCACTGGTGGATGTGATGGTTATGTCTCTTGTATGAGGCTGGCGTTGGCATAAGCATTGGTTGATGTTGTCGTGTACTCATGTATGCCGGTGGCGGTGCCCCATGCATTGTGGATGTTGTGGTGTACTCATGTATGTCATTGCCGGTGTCCTATGCATTGTTGGATGTAATGCTTGTGTCTCTTGTATAAAGCTGACGGTGCGCCATGCAATGGTGGATGTTGTCGTGTACTCATGTATGCCGTTGGCGGTGCCTCATGAATTGGTGGATGTTGTGGTGTACTCATGTATGCCGGTGGCGGTGCACCATGCATTGGTGGATGTTGTGGTGTACTCATGTATGCCGGTGGCGGTGCCTCATGAATTGGTGGATGTTGTGGTGTACTCATGTATGCCGGTGGCGGTGCACCATGCATTGGTGGATGTTGTGGTGTACTCATGTATGTCAGTGCCGGTGCCTCATGAATTGGTGGATGTTGTGGTGTACTCATGTATGCCGGTGTCGGTGCACCAAGCATTGGTGGATGTTGTGGTGTACTCATGTATGTCAGTGCCGGTGTCCCATGCACTGGTGGATGTGATGGTTATGTCTCTTGTATGAGGCTGGCGTTGGCATAAGCATTGGTTGATGTTGTCGTGTACTCATGTATGCCGGTGGCGGTGCCCCATGCATTGGTGGATGTTGTGGTGTACTCATGTATGTCAGTGCCGGTGTCCTATGCATTGTTGGATGTAATGCTTGTGTTTCTTGTATAAAGCTGACGGTGCGCCATGCAATGGTGGATGTTGTCGTGTACTCATGTATGCCGTTGGCGGTGCCTCATGAATTAGTGGATGTTGTGGTGTACTCATGTATGCCGGTGGCGGTACACCATGCATTGGTGGATGTTGTGGTGTACTCATGTATGCCGGTGGCGGTGCCTCATGAATTGGTGGATGTTGTGGTGTACTCATGTATGCCGGTGGCGGTGCACCATGCATTGGTGGATGTTGTGGTGTACTCATGTATGTCAGTGCCGGTGTCCTATGCATTGTTGGATGTAATGGTTATGTCTCTTGTATGAGGCTGACGGTGCGCCATCCACTGGTGGATGTTGTCGTGTACTCATGTAAGCCGGTGGCGGTGCAAAATGCATTGGTGGATGTTATGGTGTACTCATGTATGCCGGTGGTGGTGCACCATGCATTGGTGGATGTTGTGGTGTACTCATGTATGCCGGTGGCAGTGTGCCATGCATTGGTGGATGTTGTGGTGTACTCATGTATGCCGTTGGCGGTGCCTCATGAATTGGTGGATGTTGTGGTGTACTCATGTATGCCGGTGGCGGTGCACCATGCATTGGTGGATGTTGTGGTGTACTCATGTATGCCGGTGGCGGTGCCTCATGAATTGGTGGATGTTGTGGTGTACTCATGTATGCCGGTGGCGGTGCACCATGCATTGGTGGATGTTGTGGTGTACTCATGTATGTCAGTGCCGGTGCCTCATGAATTGGTGGATGTTGTGGTGTACTCATGTATGCCGGTGTCGGTGCACCAAGCATTGGTGGATGTTGTGGTGTACTCATGTATGTCAGTGCCGGTGTCCCATGCACTGGTGGATGTGATGGTTATGTCTCTTGTATGAGGCTGGCGTTGGCATAAGCATTGGTTGATGTTGTCGTGTACTCATGTATGTCAGTGCCGGTGTCCTATGCATTGTTGGATGTGATGGTTGTGTCTCTTGTATGAGGCTGACGGTGCGCCATCCATTGGTGGATGTTGCAGTGTACTCTTGTAAGCCGGTGGCGGTGCAAAATGCATTTGTGGATGTTATGGTGTACTCATGTATGCCGGTGGTGGTGCACCATGCATTGGTGGATGTTGTGGTGTACTCATGTATGCCGGTGGCAGTGTGCCATGCATTGGTGGATGTTGTGGTGTACTCATGTATGCCGGTGGCGGTGCACCATGCATTGGTTGATGTTGTAGTGTAATCATGTATATCAGTTGTTAGGTACCATTCATTAGTGCGTGTGATGGTTAATGTCTCTTGTATGACCCTGGCGTTGGCTCAAGCATTGGTTGATGTTGTGGTGTACTCATGTATGCCGGTGTCGGTGCACCAAGCATTGGTGGATGTTGTGGTGTACTCATGTATGCCGGTGGTGGTGCACCATGCATTGGTGGATGTTATGCTGTACTCATGTATGTCAGTGCCGGTGTCCCATGCACTGGTGGATGTGATGGTTATGTCTCTTGTATGAGGCTGGCGTTGCTCCATGCATTGGTGTATGTTGTGGTGTACTCATGTATACCAGTGGCGGTGCCCCATGCATTGGTTGATGTTGCGGTGTACTCATGGATGTCAGTGCCGGTGTCCCATTCACTGGTGGAAGTGATGGTTATGTCTCTTGTATGAGGCTGGCGTTGGCACAAGCATTGGTTGATGTGTTCGTGTACTCATGTATGCCGGTGGCGGTGCCCCATGCATTGGTGGATGTTGTGTTGTACTCATGTATGTCAGTGCCGGTGTCCCATGCACTGGTGGATGTGATGGTTTTGTCTCTTGTATGAGGCTGGCGTTGGCATAAGCATTGGTTGATGTTGTCGTGTACTCATGTATGCCGGTGGCGGTGCCCCATGCATTGTGGATGTTGTGGTGTACTCATGTATGTCATTGCCGGTGTCCTATGCATTGTTGGATGTAATGCTTGTGTCTCTTGTATAAAGCTGACGGTGCGCCATGCAATGGTGGATGTTGTCGTGTACTCATGTATGCCGTTGGCGGTGCCTCATGAATTGGTGGATGTTGTGGTGTACTCATGTATGCCGGTGGCGGTGCACCATGCATTGGTGGATGTTGTGGTGTACTCATGTATGCCGGTGGCGGTGCCTCATGAATTGGTGGATGTTGTGGTGTACTCATGTATGCCGGTGGCGGTGCACCATGCATTGGTGGATGTTGTGGTGTACTCATGTATGTCAGTGCCGGTGCCTCATGAATTGGTGGATGTTGTGGTGTACTCATGTATGCCGGTGTTGGTGCACCAAGCATTGGTGGATGTTGTGGTGTACTCATGTATGTCAGTGCCGGTGTCCCATGCACTGGTGGATGTGATGGTTATGTCTCTTGTATGAGGCTGGCGTTGGCATAAGCATTGGTTGATGTTGTCGTGTACTCATGTATGCCGGTGGCGGTGCCCCATGCATTGGTGGATGTTGTGGTGTACTCATGTATGTCAGTGCCGGTGTCCTATGCATTGTTGGATGTAATGCTTGTGTCTCTTGTATAAAGCTGACGGTGCGCCATGCAATGGTGGATGTTGTCGTGTACTCATGTATGCCGTTGGCGGTGCCTCATGAATTGGTGGATGTTGTGGTGTACTCATGTATGCCGGTGGCGGTGCACCATGCATTGGTGGATGTTGTGGTGTACTCATGTATGCCGGTGGCGGTGCCTCATGAATTGGTGGATGTTGTGGTGTACTCATGTATGCCGGTGGCGGTGCACCATGCATTGGTGGATGTTGTGGTGTACTCATGTATGTCAGTGCCGGTGTCCTATGCATTGTTGGATGTAATGGTTATGTCTCTTGTATGAGGCTGACGGTGCGCCATCAACTGGTGGATGTTGTCGTGTACTCATGTAAGCCGGTGGCGGTGCAAAATGCATTGGTGGATGTTATGGTGTACTCATGTATGCCGGTGGTGGTGCACCATGCATTGGTGGATGTTGTGGTGTACTCATGTATGCCGGTGGCAGTGTGCCATGCATTGGTGGATGTTGTGGTGTACTCATGTATGCCGGTGGCGGTGCCCCATGCATTGGTTGATGTTGTAGTGTAATCATGTATATCAGTTGTTAGGTACCATTCATTGGTGCTTGTGATGGTTATGTCTCTTGTATGACCCTGGCGTTGGCACAAGCATTGGTTGATGTTGTGGTGTACTCATGTATGCCGGTGGCGGTGCCCCATGCATTGGTGGATGTTGCGGTGTACTCATATATGCCGGTGTCGGTGCACCAAGCATTGGTGGATGTTGTGGTGTACTCATGTATGCCGGTGGTGGTGCACCATGCATTGGTGGATGTTGTCGTGTACTCATGTATGCCGTTGGCGGTGACTCATGAATTGGTGGATGTTGTGGTGTACTCATGTATGCCGGTGGCGGTGCACCATGCATTGGTGGATGTTGTGGTGTACTCATGTATGCCGGTGGCGGTGCACCATGCATTGGTGGATGTTGTGGTGTACTCATGTATGTCAGTGCCGGTGTCCTATGCATTGTTGGATGTAATGCTTGTGTCTCTTGTATAAAGCTGACGGTGCGCCATGCAATGGTGGATGTTGTCGTGTACTCATGTATGCCGTTGGCGGTGCCTCATGAATTGGTGGATGTTGTGGTGTACTCATGTATGCCGGTGGCGGTGCCTCATGAATTGGTGGATGTTGTGGTGTACTCATGTATGCCGGTGGCGGTGCCTCATGAATTGGTGGATGTTGTGGTGTACTCATGTATGCCGGTGGCGGTGCACCATGCATTGGTGGATGTTGTGGTGTACTCATGTATGTCAGTGCCGGTGTCCTATGCATTGTTGGATGTAATGGTTATGTCTCTTCTATGAGGCTGACGGTGCGCCATCCACTGGTGGATGTTGTCGTGTACTCATGTAAGCCGGTGGCGGTGCAAAATGCATTGGTGGATGTTATGGTGTACTCATGTATGCCGGTGGTGGTGCACCATGCATTGGTGGATGTTGTGGTGTACTCATGTATGCCGGTGGCAGTGTGCCATGCATTGGTGGATGTTGTGGTGTACTCATGTATGCCGGTGGCGGTGCACCATGCATTGGTTGATGTTGTAGTGTAATCATGTATATCAGTTGTTAGGTACCATTCATTGGTGCTTGTGATGGTTATGTCTCTTGTATGACCCTGGCGTTGGCACAAGCATTGGTTGATGTTGTGGTGTACTCATGTATGCCGGTGGCGGTGCCCCATGCATTGGTGGATGTTGCGGTGTACTCATATATGCCGGTGTCGGTGCACCAAGCATTGGTGGATGTTGTGGTGTACTCATGTATGCCGGTGGTGGTGCACCATGCATTGGTGGATGTTGTCGTGTACTCATGTATGCCGTTGGCGGTGACTCATGAATTGGTGGATGTTGTGGTGTACTCATGTATGCCGGTGGCGGTGCACCATGCATTGGTGGATGTTGTGGTGTACTCATGTATGCCGGTGGCGGTGCACCATGCATTGGTGGATGTTGTGGTGTACTCATGTATGTCAGTGCCGGTGTCCTATGCATTGTTGGATGTAATGCTTGTGTCTCTTGTATAAAGCTGACGGTGCGCCATGCAATGGTGGATGTTGTCGTGTACTCATGTATGCCGTTGGCGGTGCCTCATGAATTGGTGGATGTTGTGGTGTACTCATGTATGCCGGTGGCGGTGCACCATGCATTGGTGGATGTTGTGGTGTACTCATGTATGCCGGTGGCGGTGCCTCATGAATTGGTGGATGTTGTGGTGTACTCATGTATGCCGGTGGCGGTGCACCATGCATTGGTGGATGTTGTGGTGTACTCATGTATGTCAGTGCCGGTGTCCTATGCATTGTTGGATGTAATGGTTATGTCTCTTCTATGAGGCTGACGGTGCGCCATCCACTGGTGGATGTTGTCGTGTACTCATGTAAGCCGGTGGCGGTGCAAAATGCATTGGTGGATGTTATGGTGTACTCATGTATGCCGGTGGTGGTGCACCATGCATTGGTGGATGTTGTGGTGTACTCATGTATGCCGGTGGCAGTGTGCCATGCATTGGTGGATGTTGTGGTGTACTCATGTATGCCGGTGGCGGTGCACCATGCATTGGTTGATGTTGTAGTGTAATCATGTATATCAGTTGTTAGGTACCATTCATTGGTGCTTGTGATGGTTATGTCTCTTGTATGACCCTGGCGTTGGCACAAGCATTGGTTGATGTTGTGGTGTACTCATGTATGCCGGTGGCGGTGCCCCATGCATTGGTGGATGTTGCGGTGTACTCATATATGCCGGTGTCGGTGCACCAAGCATTGGTGGATGTTGTGGTGTACTCATGTATGCCGGTGGTGGTGCACCATGCATTGGTGGATGTTATGCTGTACTCATGTATGTCAGTGCCGGTGTCCCATGCACTGGTGGATGTGATGGTTATGTCTCTTGTATGGGGCTGGCGTTGCCCATGCATTGGTTGATGTTGTCGTGTACTCATGTATGCCGGTGGCGGTGCCCCATGCATTGGTGGATGTTGTGGTGTACTCATGTATGTCAGTGCCGGTGTCCTATGCATTGTTGGATGTAATGCTTGTGTCTCTTGTATAAAGCTGACGGTGCGCCATGCATTGGTGGATGTTGTAGTGTACTCATGTATGCCGTTGGCGGTGCCTCATGAATTGGTGGATGTTGTGGTGTACTCATGTATGCCGGTGGCGGTGCACCATGCATTGGTGGATGTTGTGGTGTACTCATGTATGCCGGTGGCGGTGCCTCATGAATTGGTGGATGTTGTAGTGTACTCATGTATGCCGGTGGCGGTGCACCATGCATTGGTGGATGTTGTGGTGTACTCATGTATGTCAGTGCCGGTGTCCTATGCATTGTTGGATGTAATGGTTATGTCTCTTGTATGAGGCTGACGGTGTGCCATCCATTGGTGGATGTTGCAGTGTACTCTTGTAAGCCGGTGGCGGTGCAAAATGCATTGGTGGATGTTATGGTGTACTCATGTATGCCGGTGGTGGTGCACCATGCATTGGTGGATGTTGTGGTGTACTCATGTATGCCGGTGGCAGTGTGCCATGCATTGGTGGATGTTGTGGTGTACTCATGTATGCCGGTGGCGGTGCACCATGCATTGGTTGATGTTGTAGTGTAATCATGTATATCAGTTGTTAGGTACCATTCATTAGTGCTTGTGATGGTTAATGTCTCTTGTATGACCCTGGCGTTGACACAAGCATTGGTTGATGTTGTGGTGTACTCATGTATGCCGGTGTCGGTGCACCAAGCATTGGTGGATGTTGTGGTGTACTCATGTATGCCGGTGGCGGTGCACCATGCATTGGTGGATGTTGCGGTGTACTCATGTATGCCGGTGTCGGTGCACTAAGCATTGGTGGATGTTGTGGTGTACTCATGTTTGCCGGTGGTGGTGCACCTTGCATTGGTGGATGTTATGCTGTACTCATGTATGTCAGTGCCGGTGTCCCATGCACTGGTGGATGTGATGGTTATGTCTCTTGTATGAGGCTGGCGTTGCCCCATGCATTGGTGTATGTTGTGGTGTACTCATGTATACCAGTGGCGGTGCCCCATGCATTGGTGGATGTTGCGGTGTACTCATGGATGTCAGTGCCGGTGTCCCATTCACTGGTGGATGTGATGGTTATGTCTCTTGTATGAGGCTGGCGTTGGCACAAGCATTGGTTGATGTGTTCGTGTACTCATGTATGCCGGTGGCGGTGCCCCATGCATTGGTGGATGTTGTGTTGTACTCATGTATGTCAGTGCCGGTGTCCCATGCACTGGTGGATGTGATGGTTATGTCTCTTGTATGAGGCTGGCGTTGGCATAAGCATTGGTTGATGTTGTCGTGTACTCATGTATGCCGGTGGCGGTGCCCCATGCATTGTGGATGTTGTGGTGTACTCATGTATGTCATTGCCGGTGTCCTATGCATTGTTGGATGTAATGCTTGTGTCTCTTGTATAAAGCTGACGGTGCGCCATGCAATGGTGGATGTTGTCGTGTACTCATGTATGCCGTTGGCGGTGACTCATGAATTGGTGGATGTTGTGGTGTACTCATGTATGCCGGTGGCGGTGCACCATGCATTGGTGGATGTTGTGGTGTACTCATGTATGCCGGTGGCGGTGCCTCATGAATTGGTGGATGTTGTGGTGTACTCATGTATGCCGGTGGCGGTGCACCATGCATTGGTGGATGTTGTGGTGTACTCATGTATGTCAGTGCCGGTGCCTCATGAATTGGTGGATGTTGTGGTGTACTCATGTATGCCGGTGTCGGTGCACCAAGCATTGGTGGATGTTGTGGTGTACTCATGTATGTCAGTGCCGGTGTCCCATGCACTGGTGGATGTGATGGTTATGTCTCTTGTATGAGGCTGGCGTTGGCATAAGCATTGGTTGATGTTGTCGTGTACTCATGTATGCCTGTGGCGGTGAACCATGCATTGGTGGATGTTGTGGTGTACTCATGTATGCCGGTGGCAGTGTGCCATGCATTGGTGGATGTTGTGGTGTACTCATGTATGCCGGTGGCGGTGCACCATGCATTGGTTGATGTTGTAGTGTAATCATGTATATCAGTTGTTAGGTACCATTCATTAGTGCTTGTGATGGTTAATGTCTCTTGTATGACCCTGGCGTTGGCACAAGCATTGGTTGATGTTGTGGTGTACTCATGTATGCCGGTGTCGGTGCACCAAGCATTGGTGGATGTTGTGGTGTACTCATGTATGCCGGTGGCGGTGCACCATGCATTGGTGGATGTTGCGGTGTACTCATGTATGCCGGTGTCGGTGCAGTAAGCATTGGTGGATGTTATGCTGTACTCATGTTTGCCGGTGGTGGTGCACCATGCATTGGTGGATGTTATGCTGTACTCATGTATGTCAGTGCCGGTGTCCCATGCACTGGTGGATGTGATGGTTATGTCTCTTGTATGAGGCTGGCGTTGCCCCATGCATTGGTGTATGTTGTGGTGTACTCATGTATACCAGTGGCGGTGCCCCATGCATTGGTGGATGTTGCGGTGTACTCATGGATGTCAGTGCCGGTGTCCCATTCACTGGTGGATGTGATGGTTATGTCTCTTGTATGAGGCTGGCGTTGGCACAAGCATTGGTTGATGTGTTCGTGTACTCATGTATGCCGGTGGCGGTGCCCCATGCATTGGTGGATGTTGTGTTGTACTCATGTATGTCAGTGCCGGTGTCCCATGCACTGGTGGATGTGATGGTTATGTCTCTTGTATGAGGCTGGCGTTGGCATAAGCATTGGTTGATGTTGTCGTGTACTCATGTATGCCGGTGGCGGTGCCCCATGCATTGTGGATGTTGTGGTGTACTCATGTATGTCATTGCCGGTGTCCTATGCATTGTTGGATGTAATGCTTGTGTCTCTTGTATAAAGCTGACGGTGCGCCATGCAATGGTGGATGTTGTCGTGTACTCATGTATGCCGTTGGCGGTGACTCATGAATTGGTGGATGTTGTGGTGTACTCATGTATGCCGGTGGCGGTGCACCATGCATTGGTGGATGTTGTGGTGTACTCATGTATGCCGGTGGCGGTGCCTCATGAATTGGTGGATGTTGTGGTGTACTCATGTATGCCGGTGGCGGTGCACCATGCATTGGTGGATGTTGTGGTGTACTCATGTATGTCAGTGCCGGTGCCTCATGAATTGGTGGATGTTGTGGTGTACTCATGTATGCCGGTGTCGGTGCACCAAGCATTGGTGGATGTTGTGGTGTACTCATGTATGTCAGTGCCGGTGTCCCATGCACTGGTGGATGTGATGGTTATGTCTCTTATATGAGGCTGGCGTTGGCATAAGCATTGGTTGATGTTGTCGTGTACTCATGTATGCCGGTGGCGGTGCCCCATGCATTGGTGGATGTTGTGGTGTACTCATGTATGTCAGTGCCGGTGTCCTATGCATTGTTGGATGTAATGCTTGTGTCTCTTGTATAAAGCTGACGGTGCGCCATGCAATGGTGGATGTTGTCGTGTACTCATGTATGCCGTTGGCGGTGCCTCATGAATTGGTGGATGTTGTGGTGTACTCATGTATGCCGGTGGCGGTGCACCATGCATTGGTGGATGTTGTGGTGTACTCATGTATGCCGGTGGCGGTGCCTCATGAATTGGTGGATGTTGTGGTGTACTCATGTATGCCGGTGGCGGTGCACCATGCATTGGTGGATGTTGTGGTGTACTCATGTATGTCAGTGCCGGTGTCCTATGCATTGTTGGATGTAATGGTTATGTCTCTTGTATGAGGCTGACGGTGCGCCATCAACTGGTGGATGTTGTCGTGTACTCATGTAAGCCGGTGGCGGTGCAAAATGCATTGGTGGATGTTATGGTGTACTCATGTATGCCGGTGGTGGTGCACCATGCATTGGTGGATGTTGTGGTGTACTCATGTATGCCGGTGGCAGTGTGCCATGCATTGGTGGATGTTGTGGTGTACTCATGTATGCCGGTGGCGGTGCCCCATGCATTGGTTGATGTTGTAGTGTAATCATGTATATCAGTTGTTAGGTACCATTCATTGGTGCTTGTGATGGTTATGTCTCTTGTATGACCCTGGCGTTGGCACAAGCATTGGTTGATGTTGTGGTGTACTCATGTATGCCGGTGGCGGTGCCCCATGCATTGGTGGATGTTGCGGTGTACTCATATATGCCGGTGTCGGTGCACCAAGCATTGGTGGATGTTGTGGTGTACTCATGTATGCCGGTGGTGGTGCACCATGCATTGGTGGATGTTGTCGTGTACTCATGTATGCCGTTGGCGGTGACTCATGAATTGGTGGATGTTGTGGTGTACTCATGTATGCCGGTGGCGGTGCACCATGCATTGGTGGATGTTGTGGTGTACTCATGTATGCCGGTGGCGGTGCACCATGCATTGGTGGATGTTGTGGTGTACTCATGTATGTCAGTGCCGGTGTCCTATGCATTGTTGGATGTAATGCTTGTGTCTCTTGTATAAAGCTGACGGTGCGCCATGCAATGGTGGATGTTGTCGTGTACTCATGTATGCCGTTGGAGGTGCCTCATGAATTCGTGGATGTTGTGGTGTACTCATGTATGCCGGTGGCGGTGCACCATGCATTGGTGGATGTTGTGGTGTACTCATGTATGCCGGTGGCGGTGCCTCATGAATTGGTGGATGTTGTGGTGTACTCATGTATGCCGGTGGCGGTGCACCATGCATTGGTGGATGTTGTGGTGTACTCATGTATGTCAGTGCCGGTGTCCTATGCATTGTTGGATGTAATGGTTATGTCTCTTCTATGAGGCTGACGGTGCGCCATCCACTGGTGGATGTTGTCGTGTACTCATGTAAGCCGGTGGCGGTGCAAAATGCATTGGTGGATGTTATGGTGTACTCATGTATGCCGGTGGTGGTGCACCATGCATTGGTGGATGTTGTGGTGTACTCATGTATGCCGGTGGCAGTGTGCCATGCATTGGTGGATGTTGTGGTGTACTCATGTATGCCGGTGGCGGTGCACCATGCATTGGTTGATGTTGTAGTGTAATCATGTATATCAGTTGTTAGGTACCATTCATTGGTGCTTGTGATGGTTATGTCTCTTGTATGACCCTGGCGTTGGCACAAGCATTGGTTGATGTTGTGGTGTACTCATGTATGCCGGTGGCGGTGCCCCATGCATTGGTGGATGTTGCGGTGTACTCATATATGCCGGTGTCGGTGCACCAAGCATTGGTGGATGTTGTGGTGTACTCATGTATGCCGGTGGTGGTGCACCATGCATTGGTGGATGTTGTGGTGTACTCATGTATGTCAGTGCCGGTGTCCTATGCATTGTTGGATGTAATGCTTGTGTCTCTTGTATAAAGCTGACGGTGCGCCATGCATTGGTGGATGTTGTGGTGTACTCATGTATACCAGTGGCGGTGCCCCATGCATTGGTGGATGTTGCGGTGTACTCATGGATGTCAGTGCCGGTGTCCCATTCACTGGTGGATGTGATGGTTATGTCTCTTGTATGAGGCTGGCGTTGGCACAAGCATTGGTTGATGTGTTCGTGTACTCATGTATGCCGGTGGCGGTGCCCCATGCATTGGTGGATGTTGTGTTGTACTCATGTATGTCAATGCCGGTGTCCCATGCACTGGTGGATGTGATGGTTATGTCTCTTGTATGAGGCTGGCGTTGGCATAAGCATTGGTTGATGTTGTCGTGTACTCATGTATGCCGGTGGCGGTGCCCCATGCATTGTGGATGTTGTGGTGTACTCATGTATGTCATTGCCGGTGTCCTATGCATTGTTGGATGTAATGCTTGTGTCTCTTGTATAAAGCTGACGGTGCGCCATGCAATGGTGGATGTTGTCGTGTACTCATGTATGCCGTTGGCGGTGACTCATGAATTGGTGGATGTTGTGGTGTACTCATGTATGCCGGTGGCGGTGCACCATGCATTGGTGGATGTTGTGGTGTACTCATGTATGCCGGTGGCGGTGCCTCATGAATTGGTGGATGTTGTGGTGTACTCATGTATGCCGGTGGCGGTGCACCATGCATTGGTGGATGTTGTGGTGTACTCATGTATGTCAGTGCCGGTGCCTCATGAATTGGTGGATGTTGTGGTGTACTCATGTATGCCGGTGTCGGTGCACCAAGCATTGGTGGATGTTGTGGTGTACTCATGTATGTCAGTGCCGGTGTCCCATGCACTGGTGGATGTGATGGTTATGTCTCTTGTATGAGGCTGGCGTTGGCATAAGCATTGGTTGATGTTGTCGTGTACTCATGTATGCCTGTGGCGGTGAACCATGCATTGGTGGATGTTGTGGTGTACTCATGTATGCCGGTGGCAGTGTGCCATGCATTGGTGGATGTTGTGGTGTACTCATGTATGCCGGTGGCGGTGCACCATGCATTGGTTGATGTTGTAGTGTAATCATGTATATCAGTTGTTAGGTACCATTCATTAGTGCTTGTGATGGTTAATGTCTCTTGTATGACCCTGGCGTTGGCACAAGCATTGGTTGATGTTGTGGTGTACTCATGTATGCCGGTGTCGGTGCACCAAGCATTGGTGGATGTTGTGGTGTACTCATGTATGCCGGTGGCGGTGCACCATGCATTGGTGGATGTTGCGGTGTACTCATGTATGCCGGTGTCGGTGCAGTAAGCATTGGTGGATGTTATGCTGTACTCATGTTTGCCGGTGGTGGTGCACCATGCATTGGTGGATGTTATGGTGTACTCATGTATGTCAGTGCCGGTGTCCCATGCACTGGTGGATGTGATGGTTATGTCTCTTGTATGAGGCTGGCGTTGCCCCATGCATTGGTGTATGTTGTGGTGTACTCATGTATACCAGTGGCGGTGCCCCATGCATTGGTGGATGTTGCGGTGTACTCATGGATGTCAGTGCCGGTGTCCCATTCACTGGTGGATGTGATGGTTATGTCTCTTGTATGAGGCTGGCGTTGGCACAAGCATTGGTTGATGTGTTCGTGTACTCATGTATGCCGGTGGCGGTGCCCCATGCATTGGTGGATGTTGTGTTGTACTCATGTATGTCAGTGCCGGTGTCCCATGCACTGGTGGATGTGATGGTTATGTCTCTTGTATGAGGCTGGCGTTGGCATAAGCATTGGTTGATGTTGTCGTGTACTCATGTATGCCGGTGGCGGTGCCCCATGCATTGTGGATGTTGTGGTGTACTCATGTATGTCATTGCCGGTGTCCTATGCATTGTTGGATGTAATGCTTGTGTCTCTTGTATAAAGCTGACGGTGCGCCATGCAATGGTGGATGTTGTCGTGTACTCATGTATGCCGTTGGCGGTGACTCATGAATTGGTGGATGTTGTGGTGTACTCATGTATGCCGGTGGCGGTGCACCATGCATTGGTGGATGTTGTGGTGTACTCATGTATGCCGGTGGCGGTGCCTCATGAATTGGTGGATGTTGTGGTGTACTCATGTATGCCGGTGGCGGTGCACCATGCATTGGTGGATGTTGTGGTGTACTCATGTATGTCAGTGCCGGTGCCTCATGAATTGGTGGATGTTGTGGTGTACTCATGTATGCCGGTGTCGGTGCACCAAGCATTGGTGGATGTTGTGGTGTACTCATGTATGTCAGTGCCGGTGTCCCATGCACTGGTGGATGTGATGGTTATGTCTCTTGTATGAGGCTGGCGTTGGCATAAGCATTGGTTGATGTTGTCGTGTACTCATGTATGCCGGTGGCGGTGCCCCATGCATTGGTGGATGTTGTGGTGTACTCATGTATGTCAGTGCCGGTGTCCTATGCATTGTTGGATGTAATGCTTCTGTCTCTTGTATAAAGCTGACGGTGCGCCATGCAATGGTGGATGTTGTCGTGTACTCATGTATGCCGTTGGCGGTGCCTCATGAATTGGTGGATGTTGTGGTGTACTCATGTATGCCGGTGGCGGTGCACCATGCATTGGTGGATGTTGTGGTGTACTCATGTATGCCGGTGGCGGTGCCTCATGAATTGGTGGATGTTGTGGTGTACTCATGTATGCCGGTGGCGGTGCACCATGCATTGGTGGATGTTGTGGTGTACTCATGTATGTCAGTGCCGGTGTCCTATGCATTGTTGGATGTAATGGTTTTGTCTCTTGTATGAGGCTGACGGTGCGCCATCCACTGGTGGATGTTGTCGTGTACTCATGTAAGCCGGTGGCGGTGCAAAATGCATTGGTGGATGTTATGGTGTACTCATGTATGCCGGTGGTGGTGCACCATGCATTGGTGGATGTTGTGGTGTACTCATGTATGCCGGTGGCAGTGTGCCATGCATTGGTGGATGTTGTGGTGTACTCATGTATGCCGGTGGCGGTGCCCCATGCATTGGTTGATGTTGTAGTGTAATCATGTATATCAGTTGTTAGGTACCATTCATTGGTGCTTGTGATGGTTATGTCTCTTGTATGAGGCTGGCGTTGGCACAAGCATTGGTTGATGTGTTCGTGTACTCATGTATGCCGGTGGCGGTGCCCCATGCATTGGGGGATGTTGTGTTGTACTCATGTATGTCAGTGCCGGTGTCCCATGCACTGGTGGATGTGATGGTTGTGTCTCTTGTATGAGGCTGGCGTTGGCATAAGCATTGGTTGATGTTGTCGTGTACCCATGTATGCCGGTGGCGGTGCCCCATGCATTGTGGATGTTGTGGTGTACTCATGTATGTCATTGCCGGTGTCCTATGCATTGTTGGATGTAATGCTTGTGTCTCTTGTATAAAGCTGACGGTGCGCCATGCAATGGTGGATGTTGTCGTGTACTCATGTATGCCGTTGGCGGTGACTCATGAATTGGTGGATGTTGTGGTGTACTCATGTATGCCGGTGGCGGTGCACCATGCATTGGTGGATGTTGTGGTGTACTCATGTATGCCGGTGGCGGTGCCTCATGAATTGGTGGATGTTGTGGTGTACTCATGTATGCCGGTGGCGGTGCACCATGCATTGGTGGATGTTGTGGTGTACTCATGTATGTCAGTGCCGGTGCCTCATGAATTGGTGGATGTTGTGGTGTACTCATGTATGCCGGTGTCGGTGCACCAAGCATTGGTGGATGTTGTGGTGTACTCATGTATGTCAGTGCCGGTGTCCCATGCACTGGTGGATGTGATGGTTATGTCTCTTGTATGAGGCTGGCGTTGGCATAAGCATTGGTTGATGTTGTCGTGTACTCATGTATGCCGGTGGCGGTGCCCCATGCATTGGTGGATGTTGTGGTGTACTCATGTATGTCAGTGCCGGTGTCCTATGCATTGTTGGATGTAATGCTTGTGTCTCTTGTATAAAGCTGACGGTGCGCCATGCAATGGTGGATGTTGTCGTGTACTCATGTATGCCGGTGGCGGTGCACCATGCATTGGTGGATGTTGTGGTGTACTCATGTATGCCGGTGTCGGTGCACCATGCATTGGTGGATGTTGTGGTGTACTCATGTATGCCGGTGGCGGTGCCTCATGAATTGGTGGATGTTGTGGTGTACTCATGTATGCCGGTGGCGGTGCACCATGCATTGGTGGATGTTGTGATGTACTCATGTATGTCAGTGCCGGTGCCTCATGAATTGGTGGATGTTGTGGTGTACTCATGTATGGCGGTGTCGGTGCACCAAGCATTGGTGGATGTTGTGGTGTACTCATGTATGTCAGTGCCGGTGTCCCATGCACTGGTGGATGTGATGGTTATGTCTCTTGTATGAGGCTGGCGTTGGCATAAGCATTGGTTGATGTTGTCGTGTACTCATGTATGCCGGTGGCGGTGCCCCATGCATTGGTGGATGTTGTGGTGTACTCATGTATGTCAGTGCCGGTGTCCTATGCATTGTTGGATGTAATGCTTGTGTCTCTTGTATAAAGCTGACGGTGCGCCATGCAATGGTGGATGTTGTCGTGTACTCATGTATGCCGTTGGCGGTGCCTCATGAATTGGTGGATGTTGTGGTGTACTCATGTATGCCGGTGGCGGTGCACCATGCATTGGTGGATGTTGTGGTGTACTCATGTATGCCGGTGGCGGTGCCTCATGAATTGGTGGATGTTGTGGTGTACTCATGTATGCCGGTGGCGGTGCACCATGCATTGGTGGATGTTGTGGTGTACTCATGTATGTCAGTGCCGGTGTCCTATGCATTGTTGGATGTTATGCTGTACTCATGTATGTCAGTGCCGGTGTCCCATTCACTGGTGGATGTGATGGTTATGTCTCTTGTATGAGGCTGGCGTTGCCCCATGCATTGGTGGATGTTGTGGTGTACTCATGTATACCAGTGGCGGTGCCCCATGCATTGGTGGATGTTGCGGTGTACTCATGGATGTCAGTGCCGGTGTCCCATTCACTGGTGGATGTGATGGTTATGTCTCTTGTATGAGGCTGGCGTTGGCACAAGCATTGGTTGATGTGTTCGTGTACTCATGTATGCCGGTGGCGGTGCCCCATGCATTGGTGGATGTTGTGTTGTACTCATGTATGTCAGTGCCGGTGTCCCATGCACTGGTGGATGTGATGGTTATGTCTCTTGTATGAGGCTGGCGTTGGCATAAGCATTGGTTGATGTTGTCGTGTACTCATGTATGCCGGTGGCGGTGCCCCATGCATTGGTGGATGTTGTGGTGTACTCATGTATGTCAGTGCCGGTGTCCTATGCATTGTTGGATGTAATGCTTGTGTCTCTTGTATAAAGCTGACGGTGCGCCATGCATTGGTGGATGTTGTCGTGTACTCATGTATGCCGTTGGCGGTGCCTCATGAATTAGTGGATGTTGTGGTGTACTCATGTATGCCGGTGTCGGTGCACCATGCATTGGTGGATGTTGTGGTGTACTCATGTATGCCGTTGGCGGTGCCTCATGAATTAATGGATGTTGTGGTGTACTCATGTATGCCGGTGGCGGTGCACCATGCATTGGTGGATGTTGTGGTGTACTCATGTATGCCGGTGTCGGTGCACCATGCATTGGTGGATGTTGTGGTGTACTCATGTATGCCGGTGGCGGTGCCTCATGAATTGGTGGATGTTGTGGTGTACTCATGTATGCCGGTGGCGGTGCACCATGCATTGGTGGATGTTGTGATGTACTCATGTATGTCAGTGCCGGTGCCTCATGAATTGGTGTATGTTGTGGTGTACTCATGTATGCCGGTGTCGGTGCACCAAGCATTGGTGGATGTTGTGGTGTACTCATGTATGTCAGTGCCGGTGTCCCATGCACTGGTGGATGTGATGGTTATGTCTCTTGTATGAGGCTGGCGTTGGCATAAGCATTGGTTGATGTTGTCGTGTACTCATGTATGCCGGTGGCGGTGCCCCATGCATTGGTGGATGTTGTGGTGTACTCATGTATGTCAGTGCCGGTGTCCTATGCATTGTTGGATGTAATGCTTGTGTCTCTTGTATAAAGCTGACGGTGCGCCATGCAATGGTGGATGTTGTCGTGTACTCATGTATGCCGTTGGCGGTGCCTCATGAATTGGTGGATGTTGTGGTGTACTCATGTATGCCGGTGGCGGTGCACCATGCATTGGTGGATGTTGTGGTGTACTCATGTATGCCGGTGGCGGTGCCTCATGAATTGGTGGATGTTGTGGTGTACTCATGTATGCCGGTGGCGGTGCACCATGCATTGGTGGATGTTGTGGTGTACTCATGTATGTCAGTGCCGGTGTCCTATGCATTGTTGGATGTAATGGTTATGTCTCTTGTATGAGGCTGACGGTGCGCCATCCACTGGTGGATGTTGTCGTGTACTCATGTAAGCCGGTGGCGGTGCAAAATGCATTGGTGGATGTTATGGTGTACTCATGTATGCCGGTGGTGGTGCACCATGCATTGGTGGATGTTGTGGTGTACTCATGTATGCCGGTGGCAGTGTGCCATGCATTGGTGGATGTTGTGGTGTACTCATGTATGCCGGTGGCGGTGCCCCATGCATTGGTTGATGTTGTAGTGTAATCATGTATATCAGTTGTTAGGTACCATTCATTGGTGCTTGTGATGGTTATGTCTCTTGTATGACCCTGGCGTTGGCACAAGCATTGGTTGATGTTGTGGTGTACTCATGTATGCCGGTGGCGGTGCCCCATGCATTGGTGGATGTTGCGGTGTACTCATATATGCCGGTGTCGGTGCACCAAGCATTGGTGGATGTTGTGGTGTACTCATGTATGCCGGTGGTGGTGCACCATGCATTGGTGGATGTTATGCTGTACTCATGTATGTCAGTGCCGGTGTCCCATGCACTGGTGGATGTGATGGTTATGTCTCTTGTATGAGGCTGGCGTTGCCCCATGCATTGGTTGATGTTGTCGTGTACTCATGTATGCCGGTGGCGGTGCCCCATGCATTGGTGGATGTTGTGGTGTACTCATGTATGTCAGTGCCGGTGTCCTATGCATTGTTGGATGTAATGCTTGTGTCTCTTGTATAAAGCTGACGGTGCGCCATGCATTGGTGGATGTTGTAGTGTACTCATGTATGCCGTTGGCGGTGCCTCATGAATTGGTGGATGTTGTGGTGTACTCATGTATGCCGGTGGCGGTGCACCATGCATTGGTGGATGTTGTGGTGTACTCATGTATGCCGGTGGCGGTGCCTCATGAATTGGTGGATGTTGTAGTGTACTCATGTATGCCGGTGGCGGTGCACCATGCATTGGTGGATGTTGTGGTGTACTCATGTATGTCAGTGCCGGTGTCCTATGCATTGTTGGATGTAATGGTTATGTCTCTTGTATGAGGCTGACGGTGCGCCATCCATTGGTGGATGTTGCAGTGTACTCTTGTAAGCCGGTGGCGGTGCAAAATGCATTGGTGGATGTTATGGTGTACTCATGTATGCCGGTGGTGGTGCACCATGCATTGGTGGATGTTGTGGTGTACTCATGTATGCCGGTGGCAGTGTGCCATGCATTGGTGGATGTTGTGGTGTACTCATGTATGCCGGTGGCGGTGCACCATGCATTGGTTGATGTTGTAGTGTAATCATGTATATCAGTTGTTAGGTACCATTCATTAGTGCTTGTGATGGTTAATGTCTCTTGTATGACCCTGGCGTTGGCACAAGCATTGGTTGATGTTGTGGTGTACTCATGTATGCCGGTGTCGGTGCACCAAGCATTGGTGGATGTTGTGGTGTACTCATGTATGCCGGTGGCGGTGCACCATGCATTGGTGGATGTTGCGGTGTACTCATGTATGCCGGTGTCGGTGCACCAAGCATTGGTGGATGTTGTGGTGTACTCATGTATGCCGGTGGTGGTGCACCATGCATTGGTGGATGTTATGCTGTACTCATGTATGTCAGTGCCGGTGTCCCATTCACTGGTGGATGTGATGGTTATGTCTCTTGTATGAGGCTGGCGTTGGCACAAGTATTGGTTGATGTGTTCGTGTACTCATGTATGCCGGTGGCGGTGCCCCATGCATTGTGGATGTTGTGGTGTACTCATGTATGTCATTGCCGGTGTCCTATGCATTGTTGGATGTAATGCTTGTGTCTCTTGTATAAAGCTGACGGTGCGCCATGCAATGGTGGATGTTGTCGTGTACTCATGTATGCCGTTGGCGGTGACTCATGAATTGGTGGATGTTGTGGTGTACTCATGTATGCCGGTGGCGGTGCACCATGCATTGGTGCATGTTGTGGTGTACTCATGTATGCCGGTGGCGGTGCCTCATGAATTGGTGGATGTTGTGGTGTACTCATGTATGCCGGTGGCGGTGCACCATGCATTGGTGGATGTTGTGGTGTACTCATGTATGTCAGTGCCGGTGCCTCATGAATTGGTGGATGTTGTTGTGTACTCATGTATGCCGGTGTCGGTGCACCAAGCATTGGTTGATGTTGTGGTGTACTCATGTATGTCAGTGCCGGTGTCCCATGCACTGGTGGATGTGATGGTTATGTCTCTTGTATGAGGCTGGCGTTGGCATAAGCATTGGTTGATGTTGTCGTGTACTCATGTATGCCGGTGGCGGTGCCCCATGCATTGGTGGATGTTGTGGTGTACTCATGTATGTCAGTGCCGGTGTCCTAGGCATTGTTGGATGTAATGCTTGTGTCTCTTGTATAAAGCTGATGGTGCGCCATGCAATGGTGGATGTTGTCGTGTACTCATGTATGCCGTTGGCGGTGCCTCATGAATTGGTGGATGTTGTGGTGTACTCATGTATGCCGGTGGCGGTGCACCATGCATTGGTGGATGTTGTGGTGTACTCATGTATGCCGGTGGCGGTGCCTCATGAATTGGTGGATGTTGTGGTGTACTCATGTATGCCGGTGGCGGTGCACCATGCATTGGTGGATGTTGTGGTGTACTCATGTATGTCAGTGCCGGTGTCCTATGCATTGTTGGATGTAATGGTTGTGTATCTTGTATGAGGCTGACGGTGCGCCATCCACTGGTGGATGTTGTCGTGTACTCATGTAAGCCGCTGGCGGTGCAAAATGCATTGGTGGATGTTATGGTGTACTCATGTATGCCGGTGGTGGTGCACCATGCATTGGTGGATGTTGTGGTGTACTCATGTATGCCGGTGGCAGTGTGCCATGCATTGGTGGATGTTGTGGTGTACTCATGTATGCCGGTGGCGGTGCCCCATGCATTGGTTGATGTTGTATTGTAATCATGTATATCAGTTGTTAGGTACCATTCATTGGTGCTTGTGATGGTTTTGTCTCTTGTATGACCCTGGCGTTGGCACAAGCATTGGTTGATGTTGTGGTGTACTCATGTATGCCGGTGGCGGTGCCCCATGCATTGGTGGATGTTGCGGTGTACTCATATATGCCGGTGTCGGTGCACCAAGCATTGGTGGATGTTGTGGTGTACTCATGTATGTCAGTGCCGGTGTCCTATGCATTGTTGGATGTAATGGTTATGTCTCTTGTATGAGGCTGACGGTGCGCCATCCATTGGTGGATGTTGCAGTGTACTCTTGTAAGCCGGTGGCGGTGCAAAATGCATTGGTGGATGTTATGGTGTACTCATGTATGCCGGTGGTGGTGCACCATGCATTGGTGGATGTTGTGGTGTACTCATGTATGCCGGTGGCAGTGTGCCATGCATTGGTGGATGTTGTGGTGTACTCATGTATGCCGGTGGCGGTGCACCATGCATTGGTTGATGTTGTAGTGTAATCATGTATATCAGTTGTTAGGTACCATTCATTAGTGCTTGTGATGGTTAATGTCTCTTGTATGACCCTGGCGTTGGCACAAGCATTGGTTGATGTTGTGGTGTACTCATGTATGCCGGTGGCGGTGCCCCATGCATTGGTGGATGTTGCGGTGTACTCATGTATGCCGGTGTCGGTGCACCAAGCATTGGTGGATGTTGTGGTGTACTCATGTATGCCGGTGGTGGTGCACCATGCATTGGTGGATGTTATGCTGTACTCATGTATGTCAGTGTCGGTGTCCCATGCACTGGTGGATGTGATGGTTATGTCTCTTGTATGAGGCTGGCGTTGCCCCATGCATTGGTGTATGTTGTGGTGTACTCATGTATACCAGTGGCGGTGCCCCATGCATTGGTGGATGTTGCGGTGTACTCATGGATGTCAGTGCCGGTGTCCCATTCACTGGTGGATGTGATGGTTATGTCTCTTGTATGAGGCTGGCGTTGGCACAAGCATTGGTTGATGTGTTCGTGTACTCATGTATGCCGGTGGCGGTGCCCCATGCATTGGTGGATGTTGTGTTGTACTCATGTGTGTCAGTGCCGGTGTCCCATGCACTGGTGGATGTGATGGTTATGTCTCTTGTATGAGGCTGGCGTTGGCATAAGCATTGGTTGATGTTGTCGTGTACTCATGTATGCCGGTGGCGGTGCCCCATGCATTGGTGGATGTTGTGGTGTACTCATGTATGTCAGTGCCGGTGTCCTATGCATTGTTGGATGTAATGCTTGTGTCTCTTGTATAAAGCTGACGGTGCGCCATGCATTGGTGGATGTTGTCGTGTACTCATGTATGCCGTTGGCGGTGCCTCATGAATTAGTGGATGTTGTGGTGTACTCATGTATGCCGGTGTCGGTGCACCATGCATTGGTGGATCTTGTGGTGTACTCATGTATGCCGTTGGCGGTGCCTCATGAATTAATGGATGTTGTGGTATACTCATGTATGCCGGTGGCGGTACACCATGCATTGGTGGATGTTGTGGTGTACTCATGTATGCCGGTGTCGGTGCACCATGCATTGGTGGATGTTGTGGTGTACTCATGTATGCCGGTGGCGGTGCCTCATGAATTGGTGGATGTTGTGGTGTACTCATGTATGCCGGTGGCGGTGCACCATGCATTGGTGGATGTTGTGGTGTACTCATGTATGTCAGTGCCGGTGCCTCATGAATTGGTGGATGTTGTGGTGTACTCATGTATGCCGGTGGCGGTGCACCATGCATTGGTGGATGTTGTGGTGTACTCATGTATGCCGGTGGTGGTGCACCATGCATTGGTGGATGTTATGCTGTACTCATGTATGTCAGTGCCGGTGTCCCATGCACTGGTGGATGTGATGGTTATGTCTCTTGTATGAGGCTGGCGTTGGCATAAGCATTGGTTGATGTTGTCGTGTACTCATGTATGCCGGTGGCGGTGCCCCATGCATTGGTGGATGTTGTGGTGTACTCATGTATGTTAGTGCCGGTGTCCTATGCATTGTTGGATGTAATGCTTGTGTCTCTTGTATAAAGCTGACGGTGCGCCATGCAATGGTGGATGTTGTCGTGTACTCATGTATGTCGTTGGCGGTGCCTCATGAATTGGTGGATGTTGTGGTGTACTCATGTATGCCGGTGGCGGTGCACCATGCATTGGTGGATGTTGTGGTGTACTCATGAATGCCAGTGGCGGTGCCTCATGAATTGGTGGATGTTGTGGTGTACTCATGTATGCCGGTGGCGGTGCACCATGCATTGGTGGATGTTGTGGTGTACTCATGTATGTCAGTGCCGGTGTCCTATGCATTGTTGGATGTAATGGTTATGTCTCTTGTATGAGGCTGACGGTGCGCCATCCACTGGTGGATGTTGTCGTGTACTCATGTAAGCCGGTGGTGGTGCACCATGCATTGGTGGATGTTATGCTGTACTCATGTATGTCAGTGCCGGTGTCCCATGCACTGGTGGATGTGATGGTTATGTCTCTTGTATGAGGCTGGCGTTGCCCCATTCATTGGTTGATGTTGTCGTGTACTCATGTATGCCGGTGGCGGTGCCCCATGCATTGGTGGATGTTGTGGTGTACTCATGTATGTCAGTGCCGGTGTCCTATGCATTGTTGGATGTAATGCTTGTGTCTCTTGTATAAAGCTGACGGTGCGCCATGCAATGGTGGATGTTGTGGTGTACTCATGTATGCCGTTGGCGGTGCCTCATGAATTGGTGGATGTTGTGGTGTACTCATGTATGCCGGTGGCGGTGCACCATGCATTGGTGGATGTTGTGGTGTACTCATGTATGCCGGTGGCGGTGCCTCATGAATTGGTGGATGTTGTGGTGTACTCATGTATGCCGGTGGCGGTGCACCATGCATTGGTGGATGTTGTGGTGTACTCATGTATGTCAGTGCCGGTGTCCTATGCATTGTTGGATGTAATGGTTGTGTCTCTTGTATGAGGCTGACGGTGCGCCATCCTCTGGTGGATGTTGTCGTGTACTCATGTAAGCCGGTGGCGGTGCAAAATGCATTGGTGGATGTCATGGTGTACTCGTGTATGCCGGTGGTGGTGCACCATGCATTGGTGGATGTTGTGGTGTACTCATGTATGCCGGTGGCAGTGTGCCATGCATTGGTGGATGTTGTGGTGTACTCATGTATGCCGGTGGCGGTGCCCCATGCATTGGTTGATGTTGTAGTGTAATCATGTATATCAGTTGTTAGGTACCATTCATTGGTGCTTGTGATGGTTATGTCTCTTGTATGACCCTGGCGTTGGCACAAGCATTGGTTGATGTTGTGGTGTACTCATGTATGCCGGTGGCGGTGCCCCATGCATTGGTGGATGTTGCGGTGTACTCATATATGCCGGTGTCGGTGCACCAAGCATTGGTGGATGTTGTGGTGTACTCATGTATGCCGGTGGTGGTGCACCATGCATTGGTGGATGTTATGCTGTACTCATGTATGTCAGTGCCGGTGTCCCATGCACTGGTGGATGTGATGGTAATGTCTCTTGTATGAGGCTGGCGTTGCCCCATGCATTGGTTGATGTTGTCGTGTACTCATGTATGCCGGTGGCGGTGCCCCATGCATTGGTGGATGTTGTGGTGTACTCATGTATGTCAGTGCCGGTGTCCTATGCATTGTTGGATGTAATGCTTGTGTCTCTTGTATAAAGCTGACGGTGCGCCATGCATTGGTGGATGTTGTAGTGTACTCATGTATGCCTTTGGCGGTGCCTCATGAATTGGTGGATGTTGTGGTGTACTCATGTATGCCGGTGGCGGTGCACCATGCATTGGTGGATGTTGTGGTGTACTCATGTATGCCGGTGGCGGTGCCTCATGAATTGGTGGATGTTGTAGTGTACTCATGTATGCCGGTGGCGGTGCACCATGCATTGGTGGATGTTGTGGTGTACTCATGTATGTCAGTGCCGGTGTCCTATGCATTGTTGGATGTAATGGTTATGTCTCTTGTATGAGGCTGACGGTGCGCCATCCATTGGTGGATGTTGCAGTGTACTCTTGTAAGCCGGTGGCGGTGCAAAATCCATTGGTGGATGTTATGGTGTACTCATGTATGCCGGTGGTGGTGCACCATGCATTGGTGGATGTTGTGGTGTACTCATGTATGCCGGTGGCAGTGTGCCATGCATTGGTGGATGTTGTGTTCGTGTACTCATGTATGCCGGTGGCGGTGCACCATGCATTGGTTGATGTTGTAGTGTAATCATGTATGTCAGTTGTTAGGTACCATTCATTAGTGCTTGTGATGGTTATGTCTCTTGTATGACCCTGGCGTTGGCACAAGCATTGGTTGATGTTGTGGTGTACTCATGTATGCCGGTGGCGGTGCCCCATGCATTGGTGGATGTTGCGGTGTACTCATGTATGCCGGTGTCGGTGCACCAAGCATTGGTGGATGTTGTGGTGTACTCATGTATGCCGGTGGTGGTGCACCATGCATTGGTGGATGTTATGCTGTACTCATGTATGTCAGTGCCGGTGTCCCATGCACTGGTGGATGTGATGGTTATGTCTCTTGTATGAGGCTGGCGTTGCCCCATGCATTGGTGTATGTTGTGGTGTACTCATGTATACCAGTGGCGGTGCCCCATGCATTGGTGGATGTTGCGGTGTACTCATGGATGTCAGTGCCGGTGTCCCATTCACTGGTGGATGTGATGGTTATGTCTCTTGTATGAGGCTGGCGTTGGCACAAGCATTGGTTGATGTGTTCGTGTACTCATGTATGCCGGTGGCGGTGCCCCATGCATTGGTGGATGTTGTGTTGTACTCATGTATGTCAGTGCCGGTGTCCCATGCACTGGTGGATGTGATGGTTATGTCTCTTGTATGAGGCTGGCGTTGGCATAAGCATTGGTTGATGTTGTCGTGTACTCATGTATGCCGGTGGCGGTGCCCCATGCATTGGTGGATGTTGCGGTGTACTCATGGATGTCAGTGCCGGTGTCTTATTCACTGGTGGATGTGATGGTTATGTCTCTTGTATGAGGCTGGCGTTGGCATAAGCATTGGTTGATGTGTTCGTGTACTCATGTATGCCGGTGGCGGTGCCCCATGCATTGGTGGATGTTGTGGTGTACTCATGTATGTCAGTGCCGGTGTCCTATGCATTGTTGGATGTAATGCTTGTGTCTCTTGTATAAAGCTGACGGTGCGCCATGCATTGGTGGATGTTGTCGTGTACTCATGTATGCCGTTGGCGGTGCCTCATGAATTAGTGGATGTTGTGGTGTACTCATGTATGCCGGTGTCGGTGCACCATGCACTGGTGGATGTTGTGGTGTACTCATGTATGCCGTTGGCGGTGCCTCATGAATTAATGGATGTTGTGGTGTACTCATGTATGCCGGTGGCGGTGCACCATGCATTGGTGGATGTTGTGGTGTACTCATGTATGCCGGTGTCGGTGCACCATGCATTGGTGGATGTTGTGGTGTACTCATGTATGCCGGTGGCGGTGCCTCATGAATTGGTGGATGTTGTGGTGTACTCATGTATGCCGGTGGCGGTGCACCATGCATTGGTGGATGTTGTGGTGTACTCATGTATGTCAGTGCCGGTGTCCTATGCATTGTTGGATGTAATGGTTATGTCTCTTGTATGAGGCTGACGGTGCGCCATCCACTGGTGGATGTTGTCGTGTACTCATGTAAGCCGGTGGCGGTGCAAAATGCATTGGTGGATGTTATGGTGTACTCATGTATGCCGGTGGTGGTGCACCATGCATTGGTGGATGTTGTGGTGTACTCATGTATGCCGGTGGCAGTGTGCCATGCATTGGTGGATGTTGTGGTGTACTCATGTATGACGGTGGCGGTGCCCCATGCATTGGTTGATGTTGTAGTGTAATCATGTATATCAGTTGTTAGGTACCATTCATTGGTGCTTGTGATGGTTATGTCTCTTGTATGACCCTGGCGTTGGCACAAGCATTGGTTGATGTTGTGGTGTACTCATGTATGCCGGTGGCGGTGCCCCATGCATTGGTGGATGTTGCGGTGTACTCATATATGCCGGTGTCGGTGCACCAAGCATTGGTGGATGTTGTGGTGTACTCATGTATGCCGGTGGTGGTGCACCATGCATTGGTGGATGTTATGCTGTACTCATGTATGTCAGTGCCGGTGTCCCATGCACTGGTGGATGTGATGGTAATGTCTCTTGTATGAGGCTGGCGTTGCCCCATGCATTGGTGTATGTTGTCGTGTACTCATGTATGCCGGTGGCGGTGCCCCATGCATTGGTGGATGTTGTGTTGTACTCATGTATGTCAGTGCCGGTGTCCTATGCATTGTTGGATGTAATGCTTGTGTCTCTTGTATAAAGCTGACGGTTCGCCATGCATTGGTGGATGTTGTAGTGTACTCATGTATGCCTTTGGCGGTGCCTCATGAATTGGTGGATGTTGTGGTGTACTCATGTATGCCGGTGACGGTGCACCATGCATTGGTGGATGTTGTGGTGTACTCATGTATGCCGGTGGCGGTGCCTCATGAATTGGTGGATGTTGTAGTGTACTCATGTATGCCGGTGGCGGTGCACCATGCATTGGTGGATGTTGTGGTGTACTCATGTATGCCGGTGGCAGTGTGCCATGCATTGGTGGATGTTGTGGTGTACTCATGTATGCCGGTGGCGGTGCACCATGCATTGGTTGATGTTGTAGTGTAATCATGTATATCAGTTGTTAGGTACCATTCATTAGTGCTTGTGATGGTTAATGTCTCTTGTATGACCCTGGCGTTGGCACAAGCATTGGTTGATGTTGTGGTGTACTCATGTATGCCGGTGGCGGTGCCCCATGCATTGGTGGATGTTGCGGTGTACTCATGTATGCCGGTGTCGGTGCACCAAGCATTGGTGGATGTTGTGGTGTACTCATGTATGCCGGTGGTGGTGCACCATGCATTTGTGGATGTTATGCTGTACTCATGTATGTCAGTGCCGGTGTCCCATGCACTGGTGGATGTGATGGTTATGTCTCTTGTATGAGGCTGGCGTTGCCCCATGCATTGGTGTATGTTGTGGTGTACTCATGTATACCAGTGGCGGTGCCCCATGCATTGGTGGATGTTGCGGTGTACTCATGGATGTCAGTGCCGGTGTCCCATTCACTGGTGGATGTGATGGTTATGTCTCTTGTATGAGGCTGGCGTTGGCACAAGCATTGGTTGATGTGTTCGTGTACTCATGTATGCTGGTGGCGGTGCCCCATGCATTGGTGGATGTTGTGTTGTACTCATGTATGTCAGTGCCGGTGTCCCATGCACTGGTGGATGTGATGGTTATGTCTCTTGTATGAGGCTGGCGTTGGCATAAGCATTGGTTGATGTTGTCGTGTACTCATGTATGCCGGTGGCTGTGCCCCATGCATTGGTGGATGTTGTGGTGTACTCATGTATGTCAGTGCCGGTGTCCTATGCATTGTTGGATGTAATGCTTGTGTCTCTTGTATAAAGCTGACGGTGCGCCATGCATTGGTGGATGTTGTAGTGTACTCATGTATGCCGGTGGCGGTGCCTCATGAATTAGTGGATGTTGTGGTGTACTCATGTATGCCGGTGTCGGTGCACCATGCATTGGTGGATGTTGTGGTGTACTCATGTATGCCGTTGGCGGTGCCTCATGAATTAATGGATGTTGTGGTGTACTCATGTATGCCGGTGTCGGTGCACCATGCATTGGTGGATGTTGTGGTGTACTCATGTATGCCGGTGTCGGTGCACCATGCATTGGTGGATGTTGTGGTGTACTCATGTATGCCGGTGGTGGTGCACCATGCATTGGTGGATGTTATGCTGTACTCATGTATGTCAGTGCCGGTGTCCCATGCACTGGTGGATGTGATGGTAATGTCTCTTGTATGAGGCTGGCGTTGGCATAAGCATTGGTTGATGTTGTCGTGTACTCATGTATGCCGGTGTCGGTGCCCCATGCATTTGTGGATGTTGTGGTGTACTCATGTATGTCAGTGCCGGTGTCCTATGCATTGTTGGATGTAATGCTTGTGTCTCTTGTATAAAGCTGACGGTGCGCCATGCAATGGTGGATGTTGTCGTGTACTCATGTATGTCGTTGGCGGTGCCTCATGAATTGGTGGATGTTGTGGTGTACTCATGTATGCCGGTGGCGGTGCACCATGCATTGGTGGATGTTGTCGTGTACTCATGTATGCCGGTGGCGGTGCACCATGCATTGGTTGATGTTGTAGTGTAATCATGTATATCAGTTGTTAGGTACCATTCATTGGTGCTTGTGATGGTTATGTCTCTTGTATGACCCTGGCGTTGGCACAAGCATTGGTTGATGTTGTGGTGTACTCATGTATGCGGGTGGCGGTGCCCCATGCATTGGTGGATGTTGCGGTGTACTCATATATGCCGGTGTCGGTGCACCAAGCATTGGTGGATGTTGTGGTGTACTCATGTATGCCGGTGGTGGTGCACCATGCATTTGTGGATGTTGTGGTGTACTCATGTATGTCAGTGCCGGTGTCCTATGCATTGTTGGATGTAATGCTTGTGTCTCTTGTATAAAGCTGACGGTGCGCCATGCAATGGTGGATGTTGTCGTGTACTCATGTATGTCGTTGGCGGTGCCTCATGAATTGGTGGATGTTGTGGTGTACTCATGTATGCCGGTGGCGGTGCACCATGCATTGGTGGATGTTGTCGTGTACTCATGTATGCCGGTGGCGGTGCACCATGCATTGGTTGATGTTGTAGTGTAATCATGTATATCAGTTGTTAGGTACCATTCATTGGTGCTTGTGATGGTTATGTCTCTTGTATGACCCTGGCGTTGGCACAAGCATTGGTTGATGTTGTGGTGTACTCATGTATGCGGGTGGCGGTGCCCCATGCATTGGTGGATGTTGCGGTGTACTCATATATGCCGGTGTCGGTGCACCAAGCATTGGTGGATGTTGTGGTGTACTCATGTATGCCGGTGGTGGTGCACCATGCATTGGTGGATGTTATGCTGTACTCATGTATGTCAGTGCCGGTGTCCCATGCACTGGTGGATGTGATGGTTATGTCTCTTGTATGAGGCTGGCGTTGCCCCATGCATTGGTTGATGTTGTCGTGTACTCATGTATGCCGGTGGCGGTGCCCCATGCATTGGTGGATGTTGTGGTGTACTCATGTATGCCGGTGGCGGTGCACCATGCATTGGTGGATGTTGTGGTGTACTCATGTATGTCAGTGCCGGTGTCCCATGCATTGTTGGATGTAATGGTTATGTCTCTTGTATGAGGCTGACGGTGCGCCATCCATTGGTGGATGTTGCAGTGTACTCTTGTATGACCCTGGCGTTGGCACAAGCATTGGTTGATGTTGTGGTGTACTCATGTATGCCGGTGTCGGTGCCCCATGCATTGGTGGATGTTGCGGTGTACTCATGTATGCCGGTGTCGGTGCACCAAGCATTGGTGGATGTTGTGGTGTACTCATGTATGCCGGTGGTGGTGCACCATGCATTGGTGGATGTTATGCTGTACTCATGTATGTCAGTGCCGGTGTCCCATGCACTGGTGGATGTGATGGTTATGTCTCTTGTATGAGGCTGTCGTTGCCCCATGCATTGGTGTATGTTGTGGTGTTCTTATGTATACCAGTGGCGGTGCCCCATGCATTGGTGGATGTTGCGGTGTACTCATGGATGTCAGTGCCGGTGTCCCATTCACTGGTGGATGTGATGGTTATGTCTCTTGTATGAGGCTGGCGTTGGCACAAGCATTGGTTGATGTGTTCGTGTACTCATGTATGCCGGTGGCGGTGCCCCATGCATTGGTGGATGTTGTGTTGTACTCATGTATGTCAGTGCCGGTGTCCCATGCACTGGTGGATGTGATGGTTATGTCTCTTGTATGAGGCTGGCGTTGGCATAAGCATTGGTTGATGTTGTCGTGTACTCATGTATGCCGGTGGCGACGCCCCATGCATTGGTGGATGTTGTGGTGTAGTCATGTATGTCAGTGCCGGTGTCCTATGCATTGTTGGATGTAATGCTTGTGTCTCTTGTATAAAGCTGACGGTGCGCCATGCATTGGTGGATGTTGTCGTGTACTCATGTATGCCGTTGGCGGTGCCTCATGAATTAGTGGATGTTGTGGTGTACTCATGTATGCCGGTGTCGGTGCACCATGCATTGGTGGATGTTGTGGTGTACTCATGTATGCCGTTGGCGGTGCCTCATGAATTAATGGATGTTGTGGTGTACTCATGTATGCCGGTGGCGGTGCACCATGCATTGGTGGATGTTGTGGTGTACTCATGTATGTCAGTGCCGGTGTCCCATGCATTGTTGGATGTAATGGTTGTGTCTCTTGTATGAGGCTGACGGTGCGCCATCCATTGGTGGATGTTGCAGTGTACTCTTGTAAGCCGGTGGCGGTGCAAAATGCATTGGTGGATGTTATGGTGTACTCATGTATGCCGGTGGTGGTGCACCATGCATTGGTGGATGTTGTGGTGTACTCATGTATGCCGGTGGCAGTGTGCCATGCATTGGTGGATGTTGTGGTGTACTCATGTATGCCGGTGGCGGTGCACCATGCATTGGTTGATGTTGTAGTGTAATCATGTATATCAGTTGTTAGGTACCATTCATTGGTGCTTGTGATGGTTATGTCTCTTGTATGACCCTGGCGTTGGCACAAGCATTGGTTGATGTTGTGGTGTACTCATGTATGCGGGTGGCGGTGCCCCATGCATTGGTGGATGTTGCGGTGTACTCATATATGCCGGTGTCGGTGCACCAAGCATTGGTGGATGTTGTGGTGTACTCATGTATGCCGGTGGTGGTGCACCATGCATTGGTGGATGTTATGCTGTACTCATGTATGTCAGTGCCGGTGTCCCATGCACTGGTGGATGTGATGGTTATGTCTCTTGTATGAGGCTGGCGTTGCCCCATGCATTGGTTGATGTTGTCGTGTACTCATGTATGCCGGTGGCGGTGCCCCATGCATTGGTGGATGTTGTGGTGTACTCATGTATGCCGGTGGCGGTGCACCATGCATTGGTGGATGTTGTGGTGTACTCATGTATGTCAGTGCCGGTGTCCCATGCATTGTTGGATGTAATGGTTATGTCTCTTGTATGAGGCTGACGGTGCGCCATCCATTGGTGGATGTTGCAGTGTACTCTTGTATGACCCTGGCGTTGGCACAAGCATTGGTTG
Organism: Haliotis asinina; assembly: GCF_037392515.1. Lineage (NCBI taxonomy): Eukaryota > Metazoa > Mollusca > Gastropoda > Lepetellida > Haliotidae > Haliotis > Haliotis asinina. The sequence continues at coordinate 29,548,083 of NC_090295.1, forward strand.
ATGTTGTGGTGTACTCATGTATGCCGGTGTCGGTGCCCCATGCATTGGTGGATGTTGCGGTGTACTCATGTATGCCGGTGTCGGTGCACCAAGCATTGGTGGATGTTGTGGTGTACTCATGTATGCCGGTGGTGGTGCACCATGCATTGGTGGATGTTATGCTGTACTCATGTATGTCAGTGCCGGTGTCCCATGCACTGGTGGATGTGATGGTTATGTCTCTTGTATGAGGCTGTCGTTGCCCCATGCATTGGTGTATGTTGTGGTGTTCTTATGTATACCAGTGGCGGTGCCCCATGCATTGGTGGATGTTGCGGTGTACTCATGGATGTCAGTGCCGGTGTCCCATTCACTGGTGGATGTGATGGTTATGTCTCTTGTATGAGGCTGGCGTTGGCACAAGCATTGGTTGATGTGTTCGTGTACTCATGTATGCCGGTGGCGGTGCCCCATGCATTGGTGGATGTTGTGTTGTACTCATGTATGTCAGTGCCGGTGTCCCATGCACTGGTGGATGTGATGGTTATGTCTCTTGTATGAGGCTGGCGTTGGCATAAGCATTGGTTGATGTTGTCGTGTACTCATGTATGCCGGTGGCGATGCCCCATGCATTGGTGGATGTTGTGGTGTAGTCATGTATGTCAGTGCCGGTGTCCTATGCATTGTTGGATGTAATGCTTGTGTCTCTTGTATAAAGCTGACGGTGCGCCATGCATTGGTGGATGTTGTCGTGTACTCATGTATGCCGTTGGCGGTGCCTCATGAATTAGTGGATGTTGTGGTGTACTCATGTATGCCGGTGTCGGTGCACCATGCATTGGTGGATGTTGTGGTGTACTCATGTATGCCGTTGGCGGTGCCTCATGAATTAATGGATGTTGTGGTGTACTCATGTATGCCGGTGGCGGTGCACCATGCATTGGTGGATGTTGTGGTGTACTCATGTATGCCGGTGTCGGTGCACCATGCATTGGTGGATGTTGTGGTGTACTCATGTATGCCGGTGGCGGTGCCTCATGAATTGGTGGATGTTGTGGTGTACTCATGTATGCCGGTGGCGGTGCACCATGCATTGGTGGATGTTGTGGTGTACTCATGTATGCCGGTGGTGGTGCACCATGCATTGGTGGATGTTATGCTGTACTCATGTATGTCAGTGCCGGTGTCCCATGCACTGGTGGATGTGATGGTTGTGTCTCTTGTATGAGGCTGGCGTTGCCCCATGCATTGGTTGATGTTGTCGTGTACTCATGTATGCCGGTGGCGGTGCCTCATGAATTGGTGGATGTTGTGGTGTACTCATGTATGCCGGTGGCGGTGCACCATGCATTGGTGGATGTTGTGGTGTACTCATGTATGCCGGTGGCGGTGCCTCATGAATTGGTGGATGTTGTAGTGTACTCATGTATGCCGGTGGCGGTGCCCCATGCATTGGTGGATGTTGTGGTGTACTCATGTATGTCAGTGCCGGTGTCCTATGCATTGTTGGATGTAATGGTTATGTCTCTTGTATGAGGCTGACGGTGCGCCATCCATTGGTGGATGTTGCAGTGTACTCTTGTAAGCCGGTGGCGGTGCAAAATGCATTGGTGGATGTTATGGTGTACTCATGTATGCCGGTGGTGGTGGACCATGCATTGGTGGATGTTGTGGTGTACTCATGTATGCCGGTGGCAGTGTGCCATACATTGGTGGATGTTGTGGTGTACTCATGTATGCCGGTGGCGGTGCACCATGCATTGGTTGATGTTGTAGTGTAATCATGTATATCAGTTGTTAGGTACCATTCATTAGTGCTTGTGATGGTTAATGTCTCTTGTATGACCCTGGCGTTGGCACAAGCATCGGTTGATGTTGTGGTGTACTCATGTATGCCGGTGGCGGTGCCCCCTGCATTGGTGGATGTTGCGGTGTACTCATGTATGCCGGTGTCGGTGCACCAAGCATTGGTGGATGTTGTGGTGTACTCATGTATGCCGGTGGTGGTGCACCATGCATTGGTGGATGTTATGCTGTACTCATGTATGTCAGTGCCGGTGTCCCATGCACTGGTGGATGTGATGGTTATGTCTCTTGTATGAGGCTGGCGTTGCCCCATGCATTGGTGTATGTTGTGGTGTACTCATGTATACCAGTGACGGTGCCCCATGCATTGGTGGATGTTGCGGTGTACTCATGGATGTCAGTGCCGGTGTCCCATTCACTGGTGGATGTGATGGTTATGTCTCTTGTATAAAGCTGACGGTGCGCCATGCATTGGTGGATGTTGTAGTGTACTCATGTATGCCGTTGGCGGTGCCTCATGAATTGGTGGATGTTGTGGTGTACTCATGTATGCCGGTGGCGGTGCACCATGCATTGGTGGATGTTGTGGTGTGCTCATGTATGCCGGTGGCGGTGCCTCATGAATTGGTGGATGTTGTAGTGTACTCATGTATGCCGGTGGCGGTGCACCATGCATTGGTGGATGTTGTGGTGTACTCATGTATGTCAGTGCCGGTGTCCTATGCATTGTTGGATGTAATGGTTATGTCTCTTGTATGAGGCTGACGGTGCGCCATCCATTGGTGGATGTTGCAGTGTACTCTTGTAAGCCGGTGGCGGTGCAAAATGCATTGGTGGATGTTATGGTGTACTCATGTATGCCGGTGGTGGTGCACCATGCATTGGTGGATGTTGTGGTGTACTCATGTATGCCGGTGGCAGTGTGCCATGCATTGGTGGATGTTGTGGTGTACTCATGTATGCCGGTGGCGGTGCACCATGCATTGGTTGATGTTGTAGTGTAATCATGTATATCAGTTGTTAGGTACCATTCATTAGTGCTTGTGATGGTTAATGTCTCTTGTATGACCCTGGCGTTGGCACAAGCATTGGTTGATGTTGTGGTGTACTCATGTGTGCCGGTGGCGGTGCCCCATGCATTGGTGGATGTTGCGGTGTACTCATGTATGCCGGTGTCGGTGCACCAAGCATTGGTGGATGTTGTGGTGTACTCATGTATGCCGGTGGTGGTGCACCATGCATTGGTGGATGTTATGCTGTACTCATGTATGTCAGTGCCGGTGTCCCATGCACTGGTGGATGTGATGGTTATGTCTCTTGTATGAGGCTGGCGTTGCCCCATGCATTGGTGTATGTTGTGGTGTACTCATGTATACCAGTGGCGGTGCCCCATGCATTGGTGGATGTTGCGGTGTACTCATGGATGTCAGTGCCGGTGTCCCATTCACTGGTGGATGTGATGGTTATGTCTCTTGTATGAGGCTGGCGTTGGCACAAGCATTGGTTGATGTGTTCGTGTACTCATGTATGCCGGTGGCGGTGCCCCATGCATTGGTGGATGTTGTGTTGTACTCATGTATGTCAGTGCCGGTGTCCCATGCACTGGTGGATGTGATGGTTATGTCTCTTGTATGAGGCTGGCGTTGGCATAAGCATTGGTTGATGTTGTCGTGTACTCATGTATGCCGGTGGCGGTGCCCCATGCATTGGTGGATGTTGTGGTGTACTCATGTATGTCAGTGCCGGTGTCCTATGCATTGTTGGATGTAATGCTTGTGTCTCTTGTATAAAGCTGACGGTGCGCCATGCATTGGTGGATGTTGTCGTGTACTCATGTATGCCGTTGGCGGTGCCTCATGAATTAGTGGATGTTGTGGTGTACTCATGTATGCCGGTGTCGGTGCACCATGCATTGGTGGATGTTGTGGTGTACTCATGTATGCCGTTGGCGGTGCCTCATGAATTAATGGATGTTGTGGTGTACTCATGTATGCCGGTGGCGGTGCACCATGCATTGGTGGATGTTGTGGTGTACTCATGTATGCCGGTGTCGGTGCACCATGCATTGGTGGATGTTGTGGTGTACTCATGTATGCCGGTGGCGGAGCCTCATGAATTGGTGGATGTTGTGGTGTACTCATGTATGCCGGTGGCGGTGCACCATGCATTGGTGGATGTTGTGGTGTACTCATGTATGTCAGTGCCGGTGCCTCATGAATTGGTGGATGTTGTGGTGTACTCATGTATGCCGGTGTCGGTGCACCAAGCATTGGTGGATGTTGTGGTGTACTCATGTATGCCGGTGGTGGTGCACCATGCATTGGTGGATGTTATGCTGTACTCATGTATGTCAGTGCCGGTGTCCCATGCACTGGTGGATGTGATGGTTATGTCTCTTGTATGAGGCTGGCGTTGGCATAAGCATTGGTTGATGTTGTCGTGTACTCATGTATGCCGGTGGCGGTGCCCCATGCATTGGTGGATGTTGTGTTGTACTCATGTATGTCAGTGCCGGTGTCCCATGCACTGGTGGATGGGATGGTTATGTCTCTTGTATGAGGCTGGCGTTGGCATAAGCATTGGTTGATGTTGTCGTGTACTCATGTATGCCGGTGGCGGTGCCCCATGCATTGGTGGATGTTGTGGTGTACTCATGTATGTCAGTGCCGGTGTCCTATGTATTGTTGGATGTAATGCTTGTGTCTCTTGTATAAAGCTGACGGTGCGCCATGCATTGGTGGATGTTGTCGTGTACTCATGTATGCCGTTGGCGGTGCCTCATGAATTAGTGGATGTTGTGGTGTACTCATGTATGCCGGTGTCGGTGCACCATGCATTGGTGGATGTTGTGGTGTACTCATGTATGCCGTTGGCGGTGCCTCATGAATTAATGGATGTTGTGGTGTACTCATGTATGCCGGTGGCGGTGCACCATGCATTGGTGGATGTTGTGGTGTACTCATGTATGCCGGTGTCGGTGCACCATGCATTAGTGGATGTTGTGGTGTACTCATGTATGCCGGTGGCGGTGCCTCATGAATTGGTGGATGTTGTGGTGTACTCATGTATGCCGGTGGCGGTGCACCATGCATTGGTGGATGTTGTGGTGTACTCATGTATGTCAGTGCCGGTGCCTCATGAATTGGTGGATGTTGTGGTGTACTCATGTATGCCGGTGTCGGTGTACCAAGCATTGGTGGATGTTGTGGTGTACTCATGTATGCCGGTGGTGGTGCACCATGCATTGGTGGATGTTATGCTGTACTCATGTACGTCAGTGCCGGTGTCCCATGCACTGGTGGATGTGATGGTTATGTCTCTTGTATGGGGCTGGCGTTGGCATAAGCATTGGTTGATGTTGTCGTGTACTCATGTATGCCAGTGGCGGTGCCCCATGCATTGGTGGATGTTGTGGTGTACTCATGTATGTCAGTGCCGGTGTCCTATGCATTGTTGGATGTAATGCTTGTGTCTCTTGTATAAAGCTGACGGTGCGCCATGCAATGGTGGATGTTGTCGTGTACTCATGTATGTCGTTGGCGGTGCCTCATGAATTGGTGGATGTTGTGGTGTACTCATGTATGCCGGTGGCGGTGCACCATGCATTGGTGGATGTTGTGGTGTACTCATGTATGCCGGTGGCGGTGCCTCATGAATTGGTGGATGTTGTGGTGTACTCATGTATGCCGGTGGCGGTGCACCATGCATTGGTGGATGTTGTGGTGTACTCATGTATGTCAGTGCCGGTGTCCTATGCATTGTTGGATGTATTGGTTATGTCTCTTGTATGAGGCTGACGGTGCGCCATCCACTGGTGGATGTTGTCGTGTACTCATGTAAGCCGGTGGTGGTGCACCATGCATTGGTGGATGTTATGCTGTACTCATGTATGTCAGTGCCGGTGTCCCATGCACTGGTGGATGTGATGGTTATGTCTCTTGTAGGAGGCTGGCGTTGCCCCATGCATTGGTTGATGTTGTCGTGTACTCATGTATGCCGGTGGCGGTGCCCCATGCATTGGTGGATGTTGTGGTGTACTCATGTATGTGAGTGCCGGTGTCCAATGCATTGTTGGATGTAATGCTTGTGTCTCTTGTATAAAGCTGACGGTGCGCCATGCAATGGTGGATGTTGTCGTGTACTCATGTATGTCAGTGCCGGTGTCCTATGCATTGTTGGATGTAATGGTTATGTCTCTTGTATGAGGCTGACGGTGCGCCATCCACTGGTGGATGTTGTCGTGTACTCATGTAAGCCGGTGGCGGTGCAAAATGCATTGGTGGATGTTATGGTGTACTCATATATGCCGGTGGTGGTGCACCATGCATTGGTGGATGTTGTGGTGTACTCATGTATGCCGGTGGCAGTGTGCCATGCATTGGTGGATGTTGTGGTGTACTCATGTATGCCGGTGGCGGTGCCCCATGCATTGGTTGATGTTGTCGTGTAATCATGTATATCAGTTGTTAGGTACCATTCATTGGTGCTTGTGATGGTTATGTCTCTTGTATGACCCTGGCGTTGGCACAAGCATTGGTTGATGTTGTGGTGTACTCATGTATGCCGGTGGCGGTGCCCCATGCATTGGTGGATGTTGCGGTGTACTCATATATGCCGGTGTCGGTGCACCAAGCATTGGTGGATGTTGTGGTGTACTCATGTATGCCGGTGGTGGTGCACCATGCATTGGTGGATGTTATGCTGTACTCATGTATGTCAGTGCCGGTGTCCCATGCACTGGTGGATGTGATGGTTATGTCTCTTGTATGAGGCTGGCGTTGCCCCATGCATTGGTTGATGTTGTCGTGTACTCATGTATGCCGGTGGCGGTGCCCCATGCATTGGTGGATGTTGTGGTGTACTCATGTATGTCAGTGCCGGTGTCCTATGCATTGTTGGATGTAATGCTTGTGTCTCTTGTATAAAGCTGACGGTGCGCCATGCATTGGTGGATGTTGTAGTGTACTCATGTATGCCGTTGGCGGTGCCTCATGAATTGGTGGATGTTGTGGTGTACTCATGTATGCCGGTGGCGGTGCACCATGCATTGGTGGATGTTGTGGTGTACTCATGTATGCCGGTGGCGGTGCCTCATGAATTGGTGGATGTTGTAGTGTACTCATGTATGCCGGTGGCGGTGCACCATGCATTGGTGGATGTTGTGGTGTACTCATGTATGTCAGTGCCGGTGTCCTATGCATTGTTGGATGTAATGGTTATGTCTCTTGTATGAGGCTGACGGTGCGCCATCCATTGGTGGATGTTGCAGTGTACTCTTGTAAGCCGGTGGCGGTGCAAAATGCATTGGTGGATGTTATGGTGTACTCATGTATGCCGGTGGTGGTGCACCATGCATTGGTGGATGTTATGCTGTACTCATGTATGTCAGTGCCGGTGTCCCATGCACTGGTGGATGTGATGGTTATGTCTCTTGTATGAGGCTGGCGTTGCCCCATGCATTGGTGTATGTTGTGGTGTACTCATGTATACCAGTGGCGGTGCCCCATGCATTGGTGGATGTTGCGGTGTACTCATGGATGTCAGTGCCGGTGTCCCATTCACTGGTGGATGTGATGGTTATGTCTCTTGTATAAAGCTGACGGTGCGCCATGCATTGGTGGATGTTGTAGTGTACTCATGTATGCCGTTGGCGGTGCCTCATGAATTGGTGGATGTTGTGGTGTACTCATGTATGCCGGTGGCGGTGCACCATGCATTGGTGGATGTTGTGGTGTACTCATGTATGCCGGTGGCGGTGCCTCATGAATTGGTGGATGTTGTAGTGTACTCATGTATGCCGGTGGCGGTGCACCATGCATTGGTGGATGTTGTGGTGTACTCATGTATGTCAGTGCCGGTGTCCTATGCATTGTTGGATGTAATGGTTATGTCTCTTGTATGAGGCTGACGGTGCGCCATCCATTGGTGGATGTTGCAGTGTACTCTTGTAAGCCGGTGGCGGTGCAAAATGCATTGGTGGATGTTGCGGTGTACTCATGTATGCCGGTGGTGGTGCACCATGCATTGGTGGATGTTGTGGTGTACTCATGTATGCCGGTGGCAGTGTGCCATGCATTGGTGGATGTTGTGGTGTACTCATGTATGCCGGTGGCGGTGCACCATGCATTGGTTGATGTTGTAGTGTAATCATGTATATCAGTTGTTAGGTACCATTCATTAGTGCTTGTGATGGTTAATGTCTCTTGTATGACCCTGGCGTTGGCACAAGCATTGGTTGATGTTGTGGTGTACTCATGTATGCCGGTGGCGGTGCCCCATGCATTGGTGGATGTTGCGGTGTACTCATGTATGCCGGTGTCGGTGCACCAAGCATTGGTGGATGTTGTGGTGTACTCATGTATGCCGGTGGTGGTGCACCATGCATTGGTGGATGTTATGCTGTACTCATGTATGTCAGTGCCGGTGTCCCATGCACTGGTGGATGTGATGGTTATGTCTCTTGTATGAGGCTGGCGTTGCCCCATGCATTGGTGGATGTTGTGGTGTACTCATGTATACCAGTGGCGGTGCCCCATGCATTGGTGGATGTTGCGGTGTACTCATGGATGTCAGTGCCGGTGTCCCATTCACTGGTGGATGTGATGGTTATGTCTCTTGTATGAGGCTGGCGTTGGCACAAGCATTGGTTGATGTGTTCGTGTACACATGTATGCCGGTGCCGGTGTCCCATGCACTGGTGGATGTGATGGTTATGTCTCTTGTATGAGGCTGGCGTTGGCATAAGCATTGGTTGATGTTGTCGTGTACTCATGTATGCCGGTGGCGGTGCCCCATGCATTGGTGGATGTTGTGGTGTACTCATGTATGTCAGTGCCGGTGTCCTATGCATTGTTGGATGTAATGCTTGTGTCTCTTGTATAAAGCTGACGGTGCGCCATGCATTGGTGGATGTTGTCGTGTACTCATGTATGCCGTTGGCGGTGCCTCATGAATTAGTGGATGTTGTGGTGTACTCATGTATGCCGGTGTCGGTGCACCATGCATTGGTGGATGTTGTGGTGTACTCATGTATGCCGTTGGCGGTGCCTCATGAATTAATGGATGTTGTGGTGTACTCATGTATGCCGGTGGCTGTGCACCATGCATTGGTGGATGTTGTGGTGTACTCATGTATGCCGGTGTCGGTGCACCATGCATTGGTGGATGTTGTGGTGTACTCATGTATGCCGGTGGCGGTGCCTCATGAATTGGTGGATGTTGTGGTGTACTCATGTATGCCGGTGGCGGTGCACCATGCATTGGTGGATGTTATGGTGTACTCATGTATGCCGGTGGTGGTGCACCATGCATTGGTGGATGTTATGCTGTACTCATGTATGTCAGTGCCGGTGTCCCATGCACTGGTGGATGTGATGGTTATGTCTCTTGTATGAGGCTGGCTTTGCCCCATGCATTGGTTGATGTTGTCGTGTACTCATGTATGCCGGTGGCGGTGTCCTATGCATTGTTGGATGTAATGCTTGTGTCTCTTGTATAAAGCTTACAGTGCGCCATGCATTGGTGGATGTTGTAGTGTACTCATGTATGCCGTTGGCGGTGCCTCATGAATTGGTGGATGTTGTGGTGTACTCATGTATGCCGGTGGCGGTGCACCATGCATTGGTGGATGTTGTGGTGTACTCATGTATGCCGGTGGCGGTGCCTCATGAATTGGTGGATGTTGTAGTGTACTCATGTATGCCGGTGGCGGTGCACCATGCATTGGTGGATGTTGTGGTGTACTCATGTATGTCAGTGCCGGTGTCCTATGCATTGTTGGATGTAATGGTTATGTCTCTTGTATGAGGCTGACGGTGCGCCATCCATTGGTGGATGTTGCAGTGTACTCTTGTAAGCCGGTGGCGGTGCAAAATGCATTGGTGGATGTTGCGGTGTACTCATGTATGCCGGTGGTGGTGCACCATGCATTGGTGGATGTTGTGGTGTACTCATGTATGCCGTTGGCAGTGTGCCATGCATTGGTGGATGTTGTGGTGTACTCATGTATGCCGGTGGCGGTGCACCATGCATTGGTTGATGTTGTAGTGTAATCATGTATATCAGTTGTTAGGTACCATTCATTAGTGCTTGTGATGGTTAATGTCTCTTGTATGACCCTGGCGTTGGCACAAGCATTGGTTGATGTTGTGGTGTACTCATGTATGCCGGTGGCGGTGCCCCATGCATTGGTGGATGTTGCGGTGTACTCATGTATGCCGGTGTCGGTGCACCAAGCATTGGTGGATGTTGTGGTGTACTCATGTATGCCGGTGGTGGTGCACCATGTATTGGTGGATGTTATGCTGTACTCATGTATGTCAGTGCCGGTGTCCCATGCACTGGTGGATGTGATGGTTATGTCTCTAGTATGAGGCTGGCGTTGCCCCATGCATTGGTGTATGTTGTGGTGTACTCATGTATACCAGTGGCGGTGCCCCATGCATTGGTGGATGTTGCGCGGTACTCATGGATGTCAGTGCCGGTGTCCCATTCACTGGTGGATGTGATGGTTATGTCTCTTGTATGAGGCTGGCGTTGGCACAAGCATTGGTTGATGTGTTCGTGTACTCATGTATGCCGGTGGCGGTGCCCCATGCATTGGTGGATGTTGTGTTGTGCTCATGTATGTCAGTGCCGGTGTCCCATGCACTGGTGGATGTGATGGTTATGTCTCTTGTATGAGGCTGGCGTTGGCATAAGCATTGGTTGATGTTGTCGTGTACTCATGTATGCCGGTGGCGGTGCCCCATGCATTGGTGGATGTTGTGGTGTACTCATGTATGTCAGTGCCGGTGTCCTATGCATTGTTGGATGTAATGCTTGTGTCTCTTGTATAAAGCTGACGGTGCGCCATGCATTGGTGGATGTTGTTGTGTACTCATGTATGCCGCTGGCGGTGCCTCATGAATTAATGGATGTTGTGGTGTACTCATGTATGCCGGTGGCGGTGCACCATGCATTGGTGGATGTTGTGGTGTACTCATGTATGCCGGTGGCGGTGCACCATGCATTGGTGGATGTTGTGGTGTACTCATGTATGCCGGTGGCGGTGCCTCATGAATTGGTGGATGTTGTGGTGTGCTCATGTATGCCGGTGGCGGTGCACCATGCATTGGTGGATGTTGTGGTGTACTCATGTATGTCAGTGCCGGTGCCTCATGAATTGGTGGATGTTGTGGTGTACTCATATATGCCGGTGTCGGTGCACCAAGCAATGGTGGATGTTGTGGTGTACTCATGTATGCCGGTGGTGGTGCACCATGCATTGGTGGATGTTATGCTGTACTCATGTATGTCAGTGCCGGTGTCCCATGCACTGGTGGATGTGATGGTTATGTCTCTTGTATGAGGCTGGCGTTGGCATAAGCATTGGTTGATGTTGTCGTGTACTCATGTATGCCGGTGGCGGTGCCCCATGCATTGGTGGATGTTGTGGTGTACTCATGTATGTCAGTGCCGGTGTCCTATGCATTGTTGGATGTAATGCTTGTGTCTCTTGTATAAAGCTGACGGTGCGCCATGCATTGGTGGATGTTGTCGTGTACTCATGTATGCCGTTGGCGGTGCCTCATGAATTAGTGGATGTTGTGGTGTACTCATGTATGCCGGTGTCGGTGCACCATGCATTGGTGGATGTTGTGGTGTACTCATGTATGCCGTTGGCGGTGCCTCATGAATTAATGGATGTTGTGGTGTACTCATGTATGCCGGTGGCGGTGCACCATGCATTGGTGGATGTTGTGGTGTACTCATGTATGCCGGTGGCGGTGCCTCATGAATTGGTGGATGTTGTGGTGTGCTCATGTATGCCGGTGGCGGTGCACCATGCATTGGTGGATGTTGTGGTGTACTCATGTATGTCAGTGCCGGTGCCTCATGAATTGGTGGATGTTGTGGTGTACTCATATATGCCGGTGTCGGTGCACGAAGCAATGGTGGATGTTGTGGTGTACTCATGTATGCCGGTGGTGGTGCACCATGCATTGGTGGATGTTATGCTGTACTCATGTATGTCAGTGCCGGTGTCCCATGCACTGGTGGATGTGATGGTTATGTCTCTTGTATGAGGCTGGCGTTGGCATAAGCATTGGTTGATGTTGTCGTGTACTCATGTATGCCGGTGGCGGTGCCCCATGCATTGGTGGATGTTGTGGTGTACTCATGTATGTCAGTGCCGGTGTCCTATGCATTGTTGGATGTAATGCTTGTGTCTCTTGTATAAAGCTGACGGTGCGCCATGCATTGGTGGATGTTGTCGTGTACTCATGTATGTCGTTGGCGGTGCCTCATGAATTGGTGGATGTTGTGGTGTACTCATGTATGCCGGTGGCGGTGCACCATGCATTGGTGGATGTTGTGGTGTACTCATGTATGCCGGTGGCGGTGCCTCATGAATTGGTGGATGTTGTGGTGTACTCATGTATGCCGGTGGCGGTGCACCATGCATTGGTGGATGTTGTGGTGTACTCATGTATGTCAGTGCCGGTGTCCTATGCATTGTTGGATGTAATGGTTATGTCTCTTGTATGAGGCTGACGGTGCGCCATCCACTGGTGGATGTTGTCGTGTACTCATGTAAGCCGGTGGTGGTGTACCATGCATTGGTGGATGTTATGCTGTACTCATGTATGTCAGTGCCGGTGTCCCATGCACTGGTGGATGTGATGGTTATGTCTCTTGTATGAGGCTGGCGTTGCCCCATGCATTGGTTGATGTTGTCGTGTACTCATGTATGCCGGTGGCGGTGCCCCATGCATTGGTGGATGTTGTGGTGTACTCATGTATGTCAGTGCCGGTGTCCTATGCATTGTTGGATGTAATGTTTGTGTCTCATGTATAAAGCTGACGGTGCGCCATGCATTGGCGGATGTTGTAGTGTACTCATGTATGCCGTTGGCGGTGCCTCATGAATTGGTGGATGTTGTGGTGTACTCATGTATGCCGGTGGCGGTGCACCATGCATTGGTGGATGTTGTGGTGTACTCATGTATGCCGGTGGCGGTGCCTCATGAATTGGTGGATGTTGTAGTGTACTCATGTATGCCGGTGGCGGTGCACCATGCATTGGTGGATGTTGTGGTGTACTCATGTATGTCAGTGCCGGTGTCCTATGCATTGTTGGATGTAATGGTTATGTCTCTTGTATGAGGCTGACGGTGCGCCATCCATTGGTGGATGTTGCAGTGTACGCTTGTAAGCCGGTGGCGGTGCAAAATGCATTGGTGGATGTTATGGTGTACTCATGTATGCCGGTGGTGGTGCACCATGCATTGGTGGATGTTGTGGTGTACTCATGTATGCCGGTGGCAGTGTGCCATGCATTGGTGGATGTTGTGGTGTACTCATGTATGCCGGTTGCGGTGCACCATGCATTGGTTGATGTTGTAGTGTAATCATGTATATCAGTTGTTAGGTACCATTCATTAGTGCTTGTGATGGTTAATGTCTCTTTTGTGACCCTGGCGTTGGCACAAGCATTGGTTGATGTTGTGGTGTACTCATGTATGCCGGTGGCGGTGCCCCATGCATTGCTGGATGTTGCGGTGTACTCATGTATGCCGGTGTCGGTGCACCAAGCATTGGTGGATGTTGTGGTGTACTCATGTATGCCGGTGGTGGTGCACCATGCATTGGTGGATGTTATGCTGTACTCATGTATGTCAGTGCCGGTGTCCCATGCACTGGTGGATGTGATGGTTATGTCTCTTATATGAGGCTGGCGTTGGCATAAGCATTGGTTGATGTTGTCGTGTACTCATGTATGCCGGTGGCGGTGCCCCATGCATTGGTGGATGTTGTGGTGTACTCATGTATGCCGTTGGCGGTGCCTCATGAATTAATGGATGTTGTGGTGTACTCATGTATGCCGGTGGCGGTGCACCATGCATTGGTGGATGTTGTGGTGTACTCATGTATGCCGGTGGCGGTGCACCATGCATTGGTGGATGTTGTGGTGTACTCATGTATGCCGGTGGCGGTGCCTCATGAATTGGTGGATGTTGTGGTGTGCTCATGTATGCCGGTGGCGGTGCACCATCCATTGGTGGATGTTGTGGTGTACTCATGTATGTCAGTGCCGGTGCCTCATGAATTGGTGGATGTTGTGGTGTACTCATATATGCCGGTGTCGGTGCACGAAGCAATGGTGGATGTTGTGGTGTACTCATGTATCCCGGTGGTGGTGCACCATGCATTGGTGGATGTTATGCTGTACTCATGTATGTCAGTGCCGGTGTCCCATGCACTGGTGGATGTGATGGTTATGTCTCTTGTATGAGGCTGGCGTTGGCATAAGCATTGGTTGATGTTGTCGTGTACTCATGTATGCCGGTGGCGGTGCCCCATGCATTGGTGGATGTTGTGGTGTACTCATGTATGTCAGTGCCGGTGTCCTATGCATTGTTGGATGTAATGCTTGTGTCTCTTGTATAAAGCTGACGGTGCGCCATGCATTGGTGGATGTTGTCGTGTACTCATGTATGTCGTTGGCGGTGCCTCATGAATTGGTGGATGTTGTGGTGTACTCATGTATGCCGGTGGCGGTGCACCATGCATTGGTGGATGTTGTGGTGTACTCATGTATGCCGGTGGCGGTGCCTCATGAATTGGTGGATGTTGTGGTGTACTCATGTATGCCGGTGGCGGTGCACCATGCATTGGTGGATGTTGTGGTGTACTCATGTATGTCAGTGCCGGTGTCCTATGCATTGTTGGATGTAATGGTTATGTCTCTTGTATGAGGCTGACGGTGCGCCATCCACTGGTGGATGTTGTTGTGTACTCATGTAAGCCGGTGGTGGTGCACCATGCATTGGTGGATGTTATGCTGTACTCATGTATGTCAGTGCCGGTGTCCCATGCACTGGTGGATGTGATGGTTATGTCTCTTGTATGAGGCTGGCGTTGCCCCATGCATTGGTTGATGTTGTCGTGTACTCATGTATGCCGGTGGCGGTGCCCCATGCATTGGTGGATGTTGTGGTGTACTCATGTATGTCAGTGCCGGTGTCCTATGCATTGTTGGATGTAATGTTTGTGTCTCATGTATAAAGCTGACGGTGCGCCATGCATTGGAGGATGTTGTAGTGTACTCATGTATGCCGTTGGCGGTGCCTCATGAATTGGTGGATGTTGTGGTGTACTCATGTATGCCGGTGGCGGTGCACCATGCATTGGTGGATGTTGTGGTGTACTCATGTATGCCGGTGGCGGTGCCTCATGAATTGGTGGATGTTGTAGTGTACTCATGTATGCCGGTGGCGGTGCACCATGCATTGGTGGATGTTGTGGTGTACTCATGTATGTCAGTGCCGGTGTCCTATGCATTGTTGGATGTAATGGTTATGTCTCTTGTATGAGGCTGACGGTGCGCCATCCATTGGTGGATGTTGCAGTGTACGCTTGTAAGCCGGTGGCGGTGCAAAATGCATTGGTGGATGTTATGGTGTACTCATGTATGCCGGTGGTGGTGCACCATGCATTGGTGGATGTTGTGGTGTACTCATGTATGCCGGTGGCAGTGTGCCATGCATTGGTGGATGTTGTGGTGTACTCATGTATGCCGGTTGCGGTGCACCATGCATTGGTTGATGTTGTAGTGTAATCATGTATATCAGTTGTTAGGTACCATTCATTAGTGCTTGTGATGGTTAATGTCTCTTTTGTGACCCTGGCGTTGGCACAAGCATTGGTTGATGTTGTGGTGTACTCATGTATGCCGGTGGCGGTGCCCCATGCATTGGTGGATGTTGCGGTGTACTCATGTATGCCGGTGTCGGTGCACCAAGCATTGGTGGATGTTGTGGTGTACTCATGTATGCCGGTGGTGGTGCACCATGCATTGGTGGATGTTATGCTGTACTCATGTATGTCAGTGCCGGTGTCCTATGCACTGGTGGATGTGATGGTTATGTCTCTTGTATGAGGCTGGCGTTGGCATAAGCATTGGTTGATGTTGTCGTGTACTCATGTATGCCGGTGGCGGTGCCCCATGCATTGGTGGATGTTGTGGTGTACTCATGTATGTCAGTGCCGGTGTCCTATGCATTGTTGGATGTAATGCTTGTGTCTCTTGTATAAAGCTGACGGTGCGCCATGCATTGGTGGATGTTGTCGTGTACTCATGTATGCCGTTGGCGGTGCCTCATGAATTAGTGGATGTTGTGGTGTACTCATGTATGCCGGTGTCGGTGCACCATGCATTGGTGGATGTTGTGGTGTACTCATGTATGCCGTTGGCGGTGCCTCATGAATTAATGGATGTTGTGGTGTACTCATGTATGCCGGTGGCGGTGCACCATGCATTGGTGGATGTTGTGGTGTACTCATGTATGCCGGTGGCGGTGCACCATGCATTGGTGGATGTTGTGGTGTACTCATGTATGCCGGTGGCGGTGCCTCATGAATTGGTGGATGTTGTGGTGTGCTCATGTATGCCGGTGGCGGTGCACCATGCATTGGTGGATGTTGTGGTGTACTCATGTATGTCAGTGGCGGTGCCTCATGAATTGGTGGATGTTGTGGTGTACTCATATATGCCGGTGTCGGTGCACCAAGCAATGGTGGATGTTGTGGTGTACTCATGTATGCCGGTGGTGGTGCACCATGCATTGGTGGATGTTATGCTGTACTCATGTATGTCAGTGCCGGTGTCCCATGCACTGGTGGATGTGATGGTTATGTCTCTTGTATGAGGCTGGCGTTGGCATAAGCATTGGTTGATGTTGTCGTGTACTCATGTATGCCGGTGGCGGTGCCCCATGCATTGGTGGATGTTGTGGTGTACTCATGTATGTCAGTGCCGGTGTCCTATGCATTGTTGGATGTAATGCTTGTGTCTCTTGTATAAAGCTGACGGTGCGCCATGCATTGGTGGATGTTGTCGTGTACTCATGTATGTCGTTGGCGGTGCCTCATGAATTGGTGGATGTTGTGGTGTACTCATGTATGCCGGTGGCGGTGCACCATGCATTGGTGGATGTTGTGGTGTACTCATGTATGCCGGTGGCGGTGCCTCATGAATTGGTGGATGTTGTGGTGTACTCATGTATGCCGGTGGCGGTGCACCATGCATTGGTGGATGTTGTGGTGTACTCATGTATGTCAGTGCCGGTGTCCTATGCATTGTTGGATGTAATGGTTATGTCTCTTGTATGAGGCTGACGGTGCGCCATCCACTGGTGGATGTTGTCGTGTACTCATGTATGCCGGTGGTGGTGCACCATGCATTGGTGGATGTTATGCTGTACTCATGTATGTCAGTGCCGGTGTCCCATGCACTGGTGGATGTGATGGTTATGTCTCTTGTATGAGGCTGGCGTTGCCCCATGCATTGGTTGATGTTGTCGTGTACTCATGTATGCCGGTGGCGGTGCCCCATGCATTGGTGGATGTTGTGGTGTACTCATGTATGTCAGTGCCGGTGTCCTATGCATTGTTGGATGTAATGTTTGTGTCTCATGTATAAAGCTGACGGTGCGCCATGCATTGGCGGATGTTGTAGTATACTCATGTATGCCGTTGGCGGTGCCTCATGAATTTGTGGATGTTGTGGTGTACTCATGTATGCCGGTGGCGGTGCACCATGCATTGGTGGATGTTGTGGTGTACTCATGTATGCCGGTGGCGGTGCCTCATGAATTGGTGGATGTTGTAGTGTACTCATGTATGCCGGTGGCGGTGCACCATGCATTGGTGGATGTTGTGGTGTACTCATGTATGTCAGTGCCGGTGTCCTATGCATTGTTGGATGTAATGGTTATGTCTCCTGTATGAGGCTGACGGTGCGCCATCCATTGGTGGATGTTGCAGTGTACGCTTGTAAGCCGGTGGCGGTGCAAAATGCATTGGTGGATGTTATGGTGTACTCATGTATGCCGGTGGTGGTGCACCATGCATTGGTGGATGTTGTGGTGTACTCATGTATGCCGGTGGCAGTGTGCCATGCATTGGTGGATGTTGTGGTGTACTCATGTATGCCGGTTGCGGTGCACCATGCATTGGTTGATGTTGTAGTGTAATCATGTATATCAGTTGTTAGGTACCATTCATTAGTGCTTGTGATGGTTAATGTCTCTTTTATGACCCTGGCGTTGGCACAAGCATTGGTTGATGTTGTGATGTACTCATGTATGCCGGTGGCGGTGCCCCATGCATTGGTGGATGTTGCGGTGTACTCATGTATGCCGGTGTCGGTGCACCAAGCATTGGTGGATGTTGTGGTGTACTCATGTATGCCGGTGGTGGTGCACCATGCATTGGTGGATGTTATGCTGTACTCATGTATGTCAGTGCCGGTGTCCCATGCACTGGTGGATGTGATGGTTATGTCTCTTGTATGAGGCTGGCGTTGCCCCATGCATTGGTGTATGTTGTGGTGTACTCATGTATACCAGTGGCGGTGCCCCATGCATTGGTGGATGTTGCGGTGTACTCATGGATGTCAGTGCCGGTGTCCCATTCACTGGTGGATGTGATGGTTATGTCTCTTGTATGAGGCTGGCGTTGGCACAAGCATTGGTTGATGTGTTCGTGTACTCATGTATGCCGGTGGCGGTGCCCCATGCATTGGTGGATGTTGTGTTGTACTCATGTATGTCAGTGCCGGTGTCCCATGCACTGGTGGATGTGATGGTTATGTCTCTTGTATGAGGCTGGCGTTGGCATAAGCATTGGTTGATGTTGTCGTGTACTCATGTATGCCGGTGGCGGTGCCCCATGCATTGGTGGATGTTGTGGTGTACTCATGTATGTCAGTGCCGGTGTCCTATGCATTGTTGGATGTAATGCTTGTGTCTCTTGTATAAAGCTGACGGTGCGCCATGCACTGGTGGATGTTGTCGTGTACTCATGTATGCCGTTGGCGGTGCCTCATGAATTAGTGGATGTTGTGGTGTACTCATGTATGCCGGTGTCGGTGCACCATGCATTGGTGGATGTTGTGGTGTACTCATGTATGCCGTTGGCGGTGCCTCATGAATTAATGGATGTTGTGGTGTACTCATGTATGCCGGTGGCGGTGCACCATGCATTGGTGGATGTTGTGGTGTACTCATGTATGCCGGTGTCGGTGCACCATGCATTGGTGGATGTTGTGGTGTACTCATGTATGCCGGTGGCGGTGCCTCATGAATTGGTGGATGTTGTAGTGTACTCATGTATGCCGGTGGCGGTGCACCATGCATTGGTGGATGTTGTGGTGTACTCATGTATGCCGCTGGTGGTGCACCATGCATTGGTGAATGTTATGCTGTACTCATGTATGTCAGTGCCGGTGTCCCATGCACTGGTGGATGTGATGGTTATGTCTCTTGTATGAGGCTGGCGTTGGCATAAGCATTGGTTGATGTTGTCGTGTACTCATGTATGCCGGTGGCGGTGCCCCATGCATTGGTGGATGTTGTGGTGTACTCATGTATGTCAGTGCCGGTGTCCTATGCATTGTTGGATGTAATGCTTGTGTCTCTTGTATAAAGCTGACGGTGCGCCATGCAATGGTGGATGTTGTCGTGTACTCATGTATGTCGTTGGCGGTGCCTCATGAATTGGTGGATGTTGTGGTGTACTCATGTATGCCGGTGGCGGTGCACCATGCATTGGTGGATGTTGTGGTGTACTCATGTATGCCGGTGGCGGTGCCTCATGAATTGGTGGATGTTGTGGTGTACTCATGTATGCCGGTGGCGGTGCACCATGCATTGGTGGATGTTGTGGTGTACTCATGTATGTCAGTGCCGGTGTCCTATGCATTGTTGGATGTAATGGTTATGTCTCTTGTATGAGGCTGACGGTGCCCCATCCACTGGTGGATGTTGTCGTGTACTCATGTAAGCCGGTGGTGGTGCACCATGCATTGGTGGATGTTATGCTGTACTCATGTATGTCAGTGCCGGTGTCCCATGCACTGGTGGATGTGATGGTTATGTCTCTTGTATGAGGCTGGCGTTGCCCCATGCATTGGTTGATGTTGTCGTGTACTCATGTATGCCGGTGGCGGTGCCCCATGCATTGGTGGATGTTGTGGTGTACTCATGTATGTCAGTGCCGGTGTCCTATGCATTGTTGGATGTAATGCTTGTGTCTCTTGTATAAAGCTGACGGTGCGCCATGCATTGGTGGATGTTGTAGTGTAATCATGTATGCCGTTGGCAGTGCCTCATGAATTGGTGGATGTTGTGGTGTACTCATGTATGCCGGTGGAGGTGCACCATGCATTGGTGGATGTTGTGGTGTACTCATGTATGCCGGTGGCGTGCCTCATGAATTGGTGGATGTTGTAGTGTACTCATGTATGCCGGTGGCGGTGCACCATGCATTGGTGGATGTTGTGGTGTACTCATGTATGTCAGTGCCGGTGTCCTATGCATTGTTGGATGTAATGGTTATGTCTCTTGTATGAGGCTGACGGTGCGCCATCCATTGGTGGATGTTGCAGTGTACTCTTGTAAGCCGGTGGCGGTGCAAAATGCATTGGTGGATGTTATGGTGTACTCATGTATGCCGGTGGTGGTGCACCATGCATTGGTGGATGTTGTGGTGTACTCATGTATGCCGGTGGCAGTGTGCCATGCATTGGTGGATGTTGTGGTGTACTCATGTATGCCGGTGGCGGTGCACCATGCATTGGTTGATGTTGTAGTGTAATCATGTATATCAGTTGTTAGGTACCATTCATTAGTGCTTGTGATGGTTAATGTCTCTTGTATGACCCTGGCGTTGGCACAAGCATTGGTTGATGTTGTGGTGTACTCATGTATGCCGGTGGCGGTGCCCCATGCATTGGTGGATGTTGCGGTGTACTCATGTATGCCGGTGTCGGTGCACCAAGCATTGGTGGATGTTGTGGTGTACTCATGTATGCCGGTGGTGGTGCACCATGCATTGGTGGATGTTATGCTGTACTCATGTATGTCAGTGCCGGTGTCCCATGCACTGGTGGATGTGATGGTTATGTCTCTTGTATGAGGCTAGCGTTGGCACAAGCATTGGTTGATGTGTTCGTGTACTCATGTATGCCGGTGGCGGTGCCCCATGCATTGGTGGATGTTGTGTTGTACTCATGTATGTCAGTGCCGGTGTCCCATGCACTGGTGGATGTGATGGTTATGTCTCTTGTATGAGGCTGGCGTTGGCACAAGCATTGGTTGATGTGTTCGTGTACTCATGTATGCCGGTGGCGGTGCCCCATGCATTGGTGGATGTTGTGTTGTACTCATGTATGTCAGTGCCGGTGTCCCATGCACTGGTGGATGTGATGGTTATGTCTCTTGTATGAGGCTGGCGTTGGCATAAGCATTGGTTGATGTTGTCGTGTACTCATGTATGCCGGTGGCGGTGCCCCATGCATTGGTGGATGTTGTGGTGTACTCATGTATGTCAGTGCCGGTGTCCTATGCATTGTTGGATGTAATGCTTGTGTCTCTTGTATAAAGCTGACGGTGCGCCATGCATTGGTGGATGTTGTCGTGTACTCATGTATGCCGTTGGCGGTGCCTCATGAATTAGTGGATGTTGTGGTGTACTCATGTATGCCGGTGTTGGTGCACCATGCATTGGTGGATGTTGTGGTGTACTCATGTATGCCGTTGGCGGTGCCTCATGAATTAATGGATGTTGTGGTGTACTCATGTATGCCGGTGGCGGTGCACCATGCATTGGTGGATGTTGTGGTGTACTCATGTATGCCGGTGGCGGTGCCTCATGAATTGGTGGATGTTGTGGTGTACTCATGTATGCCGGTGGCGGTGCACCATGCATTGGTGGATGTTGTGGTGTACTCATGTATGCCGGTGGCGGTGCCTCATGAATTGGTGGATGTTGTGGTGTACTCATGTATGCCGGTGGCGGTGCACCATGCATTGGTGGATGTTGTGGTGTACTCATGTATGTCAGTGCCGGTGTCCTATGCATTGTTGGATGTAATGTTATGTCTCTTGTATGAGGCTGACGGTGCGCCATCCATTGGTGGATGTTGCAGTGTACTCTTGTAAGCCGGTGGCGGTGCAAAATGCATTGGTGGATGTTATGGTGTACTCATGTATGCCGGTGGTGGTGCACCATGCATTGGTGGATGTTGTGGTGTACTCATGTATGCCGGTGGCAGTGTGCCATGCATTGGTGGATGTTGTGGTGTACTCATGTATGCCGGTGGCGGTGCACCATGCATTGGTTGATGTTGTAGTGTAATCATGTATATCAGTTGTTAGGTACCATTCATTAGTGCTTGTGATGGTTAATGTCTCTTGTATGACCCTGGCGTTGGCACAAGCATTGGTTGATGTTGTGGTGTACTCATGTATGCCGGTGGTGGTGCCCCATGCATTGGTGGATGTTGCGGTGTACTCATGTATGCCGGTGTCGGTGCACCAAGCATTGGTGGATGTTGTGGTGTACTCATGTATGCCGGTGGTGGTGCACCATGCATTGGTGGATGTTATGCTGTACTCATGTATGTCAGTGCCGGTGTCCCATGCACTGGTGGATGTGATGGTTATGTCTCTTGTATGAGGCTGGCGTTGCCCCATGCATTGGTGTATGTTGTGGTGTACTCATGTATACCAGTGGCGGTGCCCCATGCATTGGTGGATGTTGCGGTGTACTCATGGATGTCAGTGCCGGTGTCCTATTCACTGGTGGATGTGATGGTTATGTCTCTTGTATGAGGCTGGCGTTGGCACAAGCATTGGTTGATGTGTTCGTGTACTCATGTATGCCGGTGGCGGTGCCCCATGCATCGGTGGATGTTGTGTTGTACTCATGTATGTCAGTGCCGGTGTCCCATGCACTGGTGGATGTGATGGTTATGTCTCTTGTATGAGGCTGGCGTTGGCATAAGCATTGGTTGATGTTGTCGTGTACTCATGTATGCCGGTGGCGGTGCCCCATGCATTGGTGGATGTTGTGGTGTACTCATGTATGTCAGTGCCGGTGTCCTATGCATTGTTGGATGTAATGCTTGTGTCTCTTGTATAAAGCTGACGGTGCGCCATGCATTGGTGGATGTTGTCGTGTACTCATGTATGCCGTTGGCGGTGCCTCATGAATTAATGGATGTTGTGGTGTACTCATGTATGCCGGTGTCGGTGCACCATGCATTGGTGGATGTTGTGGTGTACTCATGTATGCCGTTGGCGGTGCCTCATGAATTAATGGATGTTGTGGTGTACTCATGTATGCCGGTGGCGGTGCACCATGCATTGGTGGATGTTGTGGTGTACTCATGTATGCCGGTGGCGGTGCCTCATGAATTGGTGGATGTTGTGGTGTACTCATGTATGCCGGTGGCGGTGCACCATGCATTGGTGGATGTTGTGGTGTACTCATGTATGTCAGTGCCGGTGTCCTATGCATTGTTGGATGTAATGTTATGTCTCTTGTATGAGGCTGACGGTGCGCCATCCACTGGTGGATGTTGTCGTGTACTCATGTAAGCCGGTGGCGGTGCAAAATGCATTGGTGGATGTTATGGTGTACTCATGTATGCCGGTGGTGGTGCACCATGCATTGGTGGATTTTGTGGTGTACTCATGTATGCCGGTGCCGGTGCCCCATGCATTGGTTGATGTTGTAGTGTAATCATGTATATCAGTTGTTAGGTACCATTCATTGGTGCTTGTGATGGTTATGTCTCTTGTATGACCCTGGCGTTGGCACAAGCATTGGTTGATGTTGTGGTGTACTCATGTATGCCGGTGGCGGTGCCCCATGCATTGGTGGATGTTGTGGTGTACTCATGTATGCCGGTGGCAGTGTGCCATGCATTGGTGGATGTTGTGGTGTACTCATGTATGCCGGTGGCGGTGCACCATGCATTGGTTGATGTTGTAGTGTAATCATGTATATCAGTTGTTAGGTACCATTCATTAGTGCTTGTGATGGTTAATGTCTCTTGTATGGGGCTGGCGTTGGCACAAGCATTGGTTGATGTTGTGGTGTACTCATGTATGCCGGTGGCGGTGCCCCATGCATTGGTGGATGTTGCGGTGTACTCATGTATGCCGGTGTCGGTGCACCAAGCATTGGTGGATGTTGTGGTGTACTCATGTATGCCGGTGGAGGTGCACCATGCATTGGTGGATGTTATGCTGTACTCATGTATGTCAGTGCCGGTGTCCCATGCACTGGTGGATGTGATGGTTATGTCTCTTGTATGAGGCTGGCGTTGCCCCATGCATTGGTGTATGTTGTGGTGTACTCATGTATACCAGTGGCGGTGCCCCATGCATTGGTGGATGTTGCGGTGTACTCATGGATGTCAGTGCCGGTGTCCCATTCACTGGTGGATGTGATGGTTATGTCTCTTGTATGAGGCTGGCGTTGGCACAAGCATTGGTTGATGTTGTCGTGTACTCATGTATGCCGGTGGCAGTGCCCCATGCATTGGTGGATGTTGTGGTGTACTCATGTATGTCAGTGCCGGTGTCCCATGCACTGGTGGATGTGATGGTTATGTCTCTTGTATGAGGCTGGCGTTGGCATAAGCATTGGTTGATGTTGTCGTGTACTCATGTATGCCGGTGGCGGTGCCCCATGCATTGGTGGATGTTGTGGTGTACTCATGTATGTCAGTGCCGGTGTCCTATGCATTGTTGGATGTAATGCTTGCGTCTCTTGTATAAAGCTGACGGTGCGCCATGCAATGGTGGATGTTGTCGTGTACTCATGTATGCCGTTGGCGGTGCCTCATGAATTAGTGGATGTTGTGGTGTACTCATGTATGCCGGTGTCGGTGCACCATGCATTGGTGGATGTTGTGGTGCACTCATGTATGTCAGTGCCGGTGTCCTATGCATTGTTGGATGTAATGCTTGTGTCTCTTGTATGAGGCTGACGGTGCTCCATCCACTGGTGGATGTTGTCGTATACTCATGTAAGCCGGTGGCGGTGCAAAATGCATTGGTGGATGTTATGGTGTACTCATGTATGCCGGTGGCAGTGTGCCATGCATTGGTGGATGTTGTGGTGTACTCATGTATGCCGGTGGCGGTGCCCCATGCATTGGTTGATGTTGTAGTGTAATCATGTATATCAGTTGTTAGGTACCATTCATTGGTGCTTGTGATGGTTATGTCTCTTGTATGACCCTGACGTTGGCACAAGCATTGGTTGATGTTGTGGTGTACTCATGTATGCCGGTGGCGGTGCCCCATGCATTGGTGGATGTTGCGGTGTACTCATATATGCCGGTGTCGGTGCACCAAGCATTGGTGGATGTTGTGGTGTACTCATGTATGCCGGTGGTGGTGCACCATGCATTGGTGGATGTTATGCTGTACTCATGTATGTCAGTGCCGGTGTCCCATGCACTGGTGGATGTGATGGTTATGTCTCTTGTATGAGGCTGGCGTTGCCCCATGCATTGGTTGATGTTGTCGTGTACTCATGTATGCCGGTGGCGGTGCCCCATGCATTGGTGGATGTTGTGGTGTACTCATGTATGTCAGTGCCGGTGTCCTATGCATTGTTGGATGTAATGCTTGTGTCTCTTGTATAAAGCTGACGGTGCGCCATGCATTGGTGGATGTTGTAGTGTACTCATGTATGCCGTTGGCGGTGCCTCATGAATTGGTGGATGTTGTGGTGTACTCATGTATGCCGGTGGCGGTGCAAAATGCATTGGTGGATGTTGTGGTGTACTCATGTATGCCGGTGGCGGTGCCTCATGAATTGGTGGATGTTGTAGTGTACTCATGTATGCCGGTGGCGGTGCACCATGCATTGGTGGATGTTGTGGTGTACTCATGTATGTCAGTGCCGGTGTCCTATGCATTGTTGGATGTAATGGTTATGTCTCTTGTATGAGGCTGACGGTGCGCCATCCATTGGTGGATGTTGCAGTGTACTCTTGTAAGCCGGTGGCGGTGCAAAATGCATTGGTGGATGTTATGGTGTACTCATGTATGCCGGTGGCAGTGTGCCATGCATTGGTGGATGTTGTGGTGTACTCATGTATGCCGGTGGCGGTGCACCATGCATTGGTTGATGTTGTAGTGTAATCATGTATATCAGTTGTTAGGTACCATTCATTAGTGCTTGTGATGGTTAATGTCTCTTGTATGACCCTGGCGTTGGCACAAGCATTGGTTGATGTTGTGGTGTACTCATGTATGCCGGTGGCGGTGCACCATGCATTGGTTGATGTTGTAGTGTAATCATGTATATCAGTTGTTAGGTACCATTCATTAGTGCTTGTGATGGTTAATGTCTCTTGTATGACCCTGGCGTTGGCACAAGCATTGGTTGATGTTGTGGTGTACTCATGTATGCCGGTGGCGGTGCCCCATGCATTGGTGGATGTTGCGGTGTACTCATGTATGCCGGTGTCGGTGCACCAAGCATTGGTGGATGTTGTGGTGTACTCATGTATGCCGGTGGTGGTGCACCATGCATTGGTGGATGTTATGCTGTACTCATGTATGTCAGTGCCGGTGTCCCATGCACTGGTGGATGTGATGGTTATGTCTCTTGTATGAGGCTGGCGTTGCCCCATGCATTGGTGTATGTTGTGGTGTACTCATGTATACCAGTGGCGGTGCCCCATGCATTGGTGGATGTTGCGGTGTACTCATGGATGTCAGTGCCGGTGTCCCATTCACTGGTGGATGTGATGGTTATGTCTCTTGTATGAGGCTGGCGTTGGCACAAGCATTGGTTGATGTGTTCGTGTACTCATGTATGCCGGTGGCGGTGCCCCATGCATTGGTGGATGTTGTGTTGTACTCATGTATGTCAGTGCCGGTGTCCCATGCACTGGTAGATGTGATGGTTATGTCTCTTGTATGAGGCTGGCGTTGGCATAAGCATTGGTTGATGTTGTCGTGTACTCATGTATGCCGGTGGCGGTGCCCCATGCATTGGTGGATGTTGTGGTGTACTCATGTATGTCAGTGCCGGTGTCCTATGCATTGTTGGATGTAATGCTTGTGTCTCTTGTATAAAGCTGACGGTGCGCCATGCATTGGTGGATGTTGTCGTGTACTCATGTATGCCGTTGGCGGTGCCTCATGAATTAGTGGATGTTGTGGTGTACTCATGTATGCCGGTGGCGGTGCACCATGCATTGGTGGATGTTGTGGTGTACTCATGTATGCCGGTGGCGGTGCCTCATGAATTGGTGGATGTTGTGGTGTACTCATGTATGCCGGTGGCGGTGCACCATGCATTGGTGGATGTTGTGGTGTACTCATGTATGTCAGTGCCGGTGTCCTATGCATTGTTGGATGTAATGTTATTTCTCTTGTATGAGGCTGACGGTGCGCCATCCACTGGTGGATGTTGTCGTGTACTCATGTAAGCCGGTGGCGGTGCAAAATGCATTGGTGGATGTTATGGTGTACTCATGTATGCCGGTGGTGGTGCACCATGCATTGGTGGATGTTGTGGTGTACTCATGTATGCCGGTGGCGGTGCCCCATGCATTGGTTGATGTTGTAGTGTAATCATGTATATCAGTTGTTAGGTACCATTCATTGGTGCTTGTGATGGTTATGTCTCTTGTATGACCCTGGCGTTGGCACAAGCATTGGTTGATGTTGTGGTGTACTCATGTATGCCGGTGGCGGTGCCCCATGCATTGGTGGATGTTGTGGTGTACTCATGTATGCCGGTGGCAGTGTGCCATGCATTGGTGGATGTTGTGGTGTACTCATGTATGCCGGTGGCGGTGCACCATGCATTGGTGGATGTTGTGGTGTACTCATGTATGCCGGTGGCGGTGCACCATGCATTGGTGGATGTTGTGGTGTACTCATGTATGCCGGTGGCGGTGCCTCATGAATTGGTGGATGTTGTGGTGTACTCATGTATGCCGGTGGCGGTGCACCATGCATTGGTGGATGTTGTGGTGTACTCATGTATGTCAGTGCCGGTGTCCTATGCATTGTTGGATGTAATGTTATTTCTCTTGTATGAGGCTGACGGTGCGCCATCCACTGGTGGATGTTGTCGTGTACTCATGTAAGCCGGTGGCGGTGCAAAATGCATTGGTGGATGTTATGGTGTACTCATGTATGCCGGTGGTGGTGCACCATGCATTGGTGGATGTTGTGGTGTACTCATGTATGCCGGTGGCGGTGCCCCATGCATTGGTTGATGTTGTAGTGTAATCATGTATATCAGTTGTTAGGTACCATTCATTGGTCCTTGTGATGGTTATGTCTCTTGTATGACCCTGGCGTTGGCACAAGCATTGGTTGATGTTGTGGTGTACTCATGTATGCCGGTGGCGGTGCCCCATGCATTGGTGGATGTTGTGGTGTACTCATGTATGCCGGTGGCAGTGTGCCATGCATTGGTGGATGTTGCGGTGTACTCATGGATGTCATTGCCGATGTCCCATTCACTGGTGGATGTGATGGTTATGTCTCTTGTATGAGGCTGGCGTTGCCCCATGCATTGGTGTATGTTGTGGTGTACTCATGTATACCAGTGGCGGTGCACCATGCATTGGTGGATGTTGTGGTGTACTCATGTATGTCAGTGCCGGTGTCCTATGCATTGTTGGATGTAATGGTTATGTCTCTTGTATGAGGCTGACGGTGCGCCATCCATTGGTGGATGTTGCAGTGTACTCTTGTAAGCCGGTGGCGGTGCAAAATGCATTGGTGGATGTAATGGTGTACTCATGTATGCCGGTGGTGGTGCACCATGCATTGGTGGATGTTGTGGTGTACTCATGTATGCCGGTGGCAGTGTGCCATGCATTGGTGGATGTTGTGGTGTACTCATGTATGCCGGTGGCGGTGCACCATGCATTGGTTGATGTTGTAGTGTAATCATGTATATCAGTTGTTAGGTACCATTCATTAGTGCTTGTGATGGTTAATGTCTCTTGTATGACCCTGGCGTTGGCACAAGCATTGGTTGATGTTGTGGTGTACTCATGTATGCCGGTGGCGGTGCCCCATGCATTGGTGGATGTTGCGGTGTACTCATGTATGCCGGTGTCGGTGCACCAAGCTTTGGTGGATGTTGTGGTGTACTCATGTATGCCGGTGGTGGTGCACCATGCATTGGTGGATGTTATGCTGTACTCATGTATGTCAGTGCCGGTGTCCCATGCACTGGTGGATGTGATGGTTATGTCTCTTGTATGAGGCTGGCGTTGCCCCATGCATTGGTGTATGTTGTGGTGTACTCATGTATACCAGTGGCGGTGCCCCATGCATTGGTGGATGTTGCGGTGTACTCATGGATGTCAGTGCCGGTGTCCCATTCACTGGTGGATGTGATGGTTATGTCTCTTGTATAAAGCTGACGGTGCGCCATGCATTGGTGGATGTTGTAGTGTACTCATGTATGCCGTTGGCGGTGCCTCATGAATTGGTGGATGTTGCGGTGTACTCATGTATGCCGGTGGCGGTGCACCATGCATTGGTGGATGTTGTGGTGTACTCATGTATGCCGGTGGCGGTGCCTCATGAATTGGTGGATGTTGTAGTGCACTCATGTATGCCGGTGGCGGTGCACCATGCATTGGTGGATGTTGTGGTGTACTCATGTATGTCAGTGCTGGTGTCCTATGCATTGTTGGATGTAATGGTTATGTCTCTTGTATGAGGCTGACGGTGCGCCATCCATTGGTGGATGTTGCAGTGTACTCTTGTAAGCCGGTGGCGGTGCAAAATGCATTGGTGGATGTTATGGTGTACTCATGTATGCCGGTGGTGGTGCACCATGCATTGGTGGATGTTGTGGTGTACTCATGTATGCCGGTGGCAGTGTGCCATGCATTGGTGGATGTTGTGGTGTACTCATGTATGCCGGTGGCGGTGCACCATGCATTGGTTGATGTTGTAGTGTAATCATGTATATCAGTTGTTAGGTACCATTCATTAGTGCTTGTGATGGTTAGTGTCTCTTGTATGACCCTGGCGTTGGCACAAGCATTGGTTGATGTTGTGGTGTACTCATGTATGCCGGTGGCGGTGCCCCATGCATTGGTGGATGTTGCGGTGTACTCATGTATGCCGGTGTCGGTGCACCAAGCATTGGTGGATGTTGTGGTGTACTCATGTATGCCGGTGGTGGTGCACCATGCATTGGTGGATGTTATGCTGTACTCATGTATGTCAGTGCCGGTGTCCCATGCACTGGTGGATGTGATGGTTATGTCTCTTGTATGAGGCTGGCGTTGCCCCATGCATTGGTGTATGTTGTGGTGTACTCATGTATACCAGTGGCGGTGCCCCATGCATTGGTGGATGTTGCGGTGTACTCATGGATGTCAGTGCCGGTGTCCCATTCACTGGTGGATGTGATGGTTATGTCTCTTGTATGAGGCTGGCGTTGGCACAAGCATTGGTTGTTGTGTTCGTGTACTCATGTATGCCGGTGGCGGTGCCCCATGCATTGGTGGATGTTGTGTTGTACTCATGTATGTCAGTGCCGGTGTCCCATGCACTGGTGGATGTGATGGTTATGTCTCTTGTATGAGGCTGGCGTTGGCATAAGCATTGGTTGATGTTGTCGTGTACTCATGTATGCCGGTGGCGGTGCCCCATGCATTGGTGGATGTTGTGGTGTACTCATGTATGTCAGTGCCGGTGTCCTATGCATTGTTGGATGTAATGCTTGTGTCTCTTGTATAAAGCTGACGGTGCGCCATGCATTGGTGGATGTTGTCGTGTACTCATGTATGCCGTTGGCGGTGCCTCATGAATTAGTGGATGTTGTGGTGTACTCATGTATGCCGGTGTCGGTGCACCATGCATTGGTGGATGTTGTGGTGTACTCATGTATGCCGTTGGCGGTGCCTCATGAATTAATGGATGTTGTGGTGTACTCATGTATGCCGGTGGCGGTGCACCATGCATTGGTGGATGTTGTGGTGTACTCATGTATGCCGGTGTCGGTGCACCATGCATTGGTGGATGTTGTGGTGTACTCATGTATGCCGGTGGCGGTGCCTCATGAATTGGTGGATGTTGTGGTGTACTCATGTATGCCGGTGGCGGTACACCATGCATTGGTGGATGTTGTGGTGTACTCATGTATGTCAGTGCCGGTGCCTCATGAATTGGTGGATGTTGTGGTGTACTCATGTATGCCGGTGTCGGTGCACCAAGCATTGGTGGATGTTGTGGTGTACTCATGTATGCCGGTGGTGGTGCACCATGCATTGGTGGATGTTATGCTGTACTCATGTATGTCAGTGCCGGTGTCCCATGCACTGGTGGATGTGATGGTTATGTCTCTTGTATGAGGCTGGCGTTGGCATAAGCATTGGTTGATGTTGTGGTGTACTCATGTATGCCGGTGGCGGTGCCTCATGAATTGGTGGATGTTGTGGTGTACTCATGTATGCCGGTGGCGGTACACCATGCATTGGTGGATGTTGTGGTGTACTCATGTATGTCAGTGCCGGTGCCTCATGAATTGGTGGATGTTGTGGTGTACTCATGTATGCCGGTGTCGGTGCACCAAGCATTGGTGGATGTTGTGGTGTACTCATGTATGCCGGTGGCGGTGCACCATGCATTGGTGGATGTTGTGGTGTACTCATGTATGTCAGTGCCGGTGTCCCATGCATTGTTGGATGTAATGGTTATGTCTCTTGTATGAGGCTGACGGTGCGCCATCCACTGATGGATGTTGTCGTGTACTCATGTAAGCCGGTGGTGGTGCACCATGCATTGGTGGATGTTATGCTGTACTCATGTATGTCAGTGCCGGTGTCCCATGCACTGGTGGATGTGATGGTTATGTCTCTTGTATGAGGCTGGCGTTGCCCCATGCATTGGTTGATGTTGTCGTGTACTCATGTATGCCGGTGGCGGTGCCCCATGCATTGGTTGATGTCGTGTACTCATGTATGCCGGTGGCGGTGCCCCATGCATTGTTGGATGTAATGCTTGTGGCTCTTGTATAAAGCTGACGGTGCGCCATGCATTGGTGGATGTTGTCGTGTACTCATGTATGCCGTTGGCGGTGCCTCATGAATTAGTGGATGTTGTGGTGTACTCATGTATGCCGGTGGCGGTGCACCATGCATTGGTGGATGTTGTGGTGTACTCATGTATGCCGGTGGCGGTGCCTCATGAATTGGTGGATGTTGTGGTGTACTCATGTATGCCGGTGGCGGTGCACCATGCATTGGTGGATGTTGTGGTGTACTCATGTATGGCAGTGCCGGTGTCCTATGCATTGTTGGATGTAATGGTATGTCTCTTGTATGAGGCTGACGGTGCGCCATCCACTGGTGGATGTTGTCGTGTACTCATGTAAGCCGGTGGCGGTGCAAAATGCATTGGTGGATGTTATGGTGTACTCATGTATGCCGGTGGTGGTGCACCTTGCATTGGTGGATGTTGTGGTGTACTCATGTATGCCGGTGGCGGTGCCCCATGCATTGGTTGATGTTGTAGTGTAATCATGTATATCAGTTGTTAGGTACCATTCATTGGTGCTTGTGATGGTTATGTCTCTTGTATGACCCTGGCGTTGGCACAAGCATTGGTTGATGTTGTGGTGTACTCATGTATGCCGGTGGCGGTGCCCCATGCATTGGTGGATGTTGTGGTGTACTCATGTATGCCGGTGGCAGTGTGCCATGCATTGGTGGATGTTGTGGTGTACTCATGTATGCCGGTGGCGGTGCACCATGCATTGGTTGATGTTGTAGTGTAATCATGTATATCAGTTGTTAGGTACCATTCGTTAGTCCTTGTGATGGTTAATGTCTCTTGTATGACCCTGGCGTTGGCACAAGCATTGGTTGATGTTGTGGTGTACTCATGTATGCCGGTGGCGGTGCCCCATGCATTGGTGGATGTTGCGGTGTACTCATGTATGCCGGTGTCGGTGCACCAAGCATTGGTGGATGTTGTGGTGTACTCATGTATGCCGGTGGTGGTGCACCATGCATTGGTGGATGTTATGCTGTACTCATGTATGTCAGTGCCGGTGTCCCATGCACTGGTGGATGTGATGGTTATGTCTCTTGTATGAGGCTGGCGTTGCCCCATGCATTGGTGTATGTTGTGGTGTACTCATGTATACCAGTGGCGGTGCCCCATGCATTGGTGGATGTTGCGGTGTACTCATGGATGTCAGTGCCGGTGTCCCATTCACTGGTGGATGTGATGGTTATGTCTCTTGTATGAGGCTGGCGTTGGCACAAGCATTGGTTGATGTGTTCGTGTACTCATGTATGCCGGTGGCGGTGCCCCATGCATTGGTGGATGTTGTGTTGTACTCATGTATGTCAGTGCCGGTGTCCCATGCACTGGTGGATGTGATGGTTATGTCTCTTGTATGAGGCTGGCGTTGGCATAAGCATTGGTTGATGTTGTCGTGTACTCATGTATGCCGGTGGCGGTGCCCCATGCATTGGTGGATGTTGTGGTGTACTCATGTATGTCAGTGCCGGTGTCCTATGCATTGTTGGATGTAATGCTTGTGTCTCTTGTATAAAGCTGACGGTGCGCCATGCATTGGTGGATGTTGTCGTGTACTCATGTATGCCGTTGGCGGTGCCTCATGAATTAGTGGATGTTGTGGTGTACTCATGTATGCCGGTGTCGGTGCACCATGCATTGGTGGATGTTGTGGTGTACTCATGTATGCCGTTGGCGGTGCCTCATGAATGAATGGATGTTGTGGTGTACTCATGTATGCCGGTGGCGGTGCACCATGCATTGGTGGATGTTGTGGTGTACTCATGTATGCCGGTGGCGGTGCCTCATGAATTGGTGGATGTTGTGGTGTACTCATGTATGCCGGTGGCGGTGCACCATGCATTGGTGGATGTTGTGGTGTACTCATGTATGTCAGTGCCGGTGTCCTATGCATTGTTGGATGTAATGTTATGTCTCTTGTATGAGGCTGACGGTGCGCCATCCACTGGTGGATGTTGTCGTGTACTCATGTAAGCCGGTGGCGGTGCAAAATGCATTGGTGGATGTTATGGTGTACTCATGTATGCCGGTGGTGGTGCACCATGCATTGGTGGATGTTGTGGTGTACTCATGTATGCCGGTGGCGGTGCCCCATGCATTGGTTGATGTTGTAGTGTAATCATGTATATCAGTTGTTAGGTACCATTCATTGGTGCTTGTGATGGTTATGTCTCTTGTATGACCCTGGCGTTGGCACAAGCATTGGTTGATGTTGTGGTGTACTCATGTATGCCGGTGGCGGTGCCCCATGCATTGGTGGATGTTGTGGTGTACTCATGTATGCCGGTGGCAGTGTGCCATGCATTGGTGGATGTTGTGGTGTACTCATGTATGCCGGTGGCGGTGCACCATGCATTGGTTGATGTTGTAGTGTAATCATGTATATCAGTTGTTAGGTACCATTCGTTAGTGCTTGTGATGGTTAATGTCTCTTGTATGACCCTGGCGTTGGCACAAGCATTGGTTGATGTTGTGGTGTACTCATGTATGCCGGTGGCGGTGCCCCATGCATTGGTGGATGTTGCGGTGTACTCATGTATGCCGGTGTCGGTGCACCAAGCATTGGTGGATGTTGTGGTGTACTCATGTATGCCGGTGGTGGTGCACCATGCATTGGTGGATGTTGTGCTGTACTCATGTATGTCAGTGCCGGTGTCCCATGCACTGGTGGATGTGATGGTTATGTCTCTTGTATGAGGCTGGCGTTGCCCCATGCATTGGTGTATGTTGTGGTGTACTCATGTATACCAGTGGCGGTGCCCCATGCATTGGTGGATGTTGCGGTGTACTCATGGATGTTAGTGCCGGTGTCCCATTCACTGGTGGATGTGATGGTTATGTCTCTTGTATGAGGCTGGCGTTGGCACAAGCATTGGTTGATGTGTTCGTGTACTCATGTATGCCGGTGGCGGTGCCCCATGCATTGGTGGATGTTGTGTTGTACTCAGGTATGTCAGTGCCGGTGTCCCATGCACTGGTGGATGTGATGGTTATGTCTCTTGTATGAGGCTGGCGTTGGCATAAGCATTGGTTGATGTTGTCGTGTACTCATGTATGCCGGTGGCGGTGCCCCATGCATTGGTGGATGTTGTGGTGTACTCATGTATGTCAGTGCCGGTGTCCTATGCATTGTTGGATGTAATGCTTGTGTCTCTTGTTTAAAGCTGACGGTGCGCCATGCATTGGTGGATGTTGTCGTGTACTCATGTATGCCGTTGGCGGTGCCTCATGAATTAGTGGATGTTGTGGTGTACTCATGTATGCCGGTGTCGGTGCACCATGCATTGGTGGATGTTGTGGTGTACTCATGTATGCCGTTGGCGGTGCCTCATGAATTAATGGATGTTGTGGTGTACTCATGTATGCCGGTGGCGGTGCACCATGCATTGGTGGATGTTGTGGTGTACTCATGTATGCCGGTGGCGGTGCCTCATGAATTGGTGGATGTTGTGGTGTACTCATGTATGCCGGTGGCGGTGCACCATGCATTGGTGGATGTTGTGGTGTACTCATGTATGTCAGTGCCGGTGTCCTATGCATTGTTGGATGTAATGGTATGTCTCTTTTATGAGGCTGACGGTGCGCCATCCACTGGTGGATGTTGTCGTGTACTCATGTAAGCCGGTGGCGGTGCAAAATGCATTGGTGGATGTTATGGTGTACTCATGTATGCCGGTGGTGGTGCACCTTGCATTGGTGGATGTTGTGGTGTACTCATGTATGCCGGTGGCGGTGCCCCATGCATTGGTGGATGTTGTGGTGTACTCATGTATGCCGGTGGCGGTGCCCCATGCATTGGTTGATGTTGTAGTGTAATCATGTATATCAGTTGTTAGGTACCATTCATTGGTGCTTGTGATGGTTATGTCTCTTGTATGACCCTGGCGTTGGCACAAGCATTGGTTGATGTTGTGGTGTACTCATGTATGCCGGTGGCTGTGCCCCATGCATTGGTGGATGTTGTGGTGTACTCATGTATGCCGGTGGCAGTGTGCCATGCATTGGTGGATGTTGTGGTGTACTCATGTATGCCGGTGGCGGTGCACCATGCATTGGTTGATGTTGTAGTGTAATCATGTATATCAGTTGTTAGGTACCATTCGTTAGTGCTTGTGATGGTTAATGTCTCTTGTATGACCCTGGCGTTGGCACAAGCATTGGTTGATGTTGTGGTGTACTCATGTATGCCGGTGGCGGTGCCCCATGCATTGGTGGATGTTGCGGTGTACTCATGTATGCCGGTGTCTGTGCACCAAGCATTGGTGGATGTTGTGGTGTACTCATGTATGCCGGTGGTGGTGCACCATGCATTGGTGGATGTTATGCTGTACTCATGTATGTCAGTGCCGGTGTCCCATGCACTGGTGGATGTGATGGTTATGTCTCTTGTATGAGGCTGGCGTTGCCCCATGCATTGGTGTATGTTGTGGTGTACTCATGTATACCAGTGGCGGTGCCCCATGCATTGGTGGATGTTGCGGTGTACTCATGGATGTCAGTGCCGGTGTCCCATTCACTGGTGGATGTGATGGTTATGTCTCTTGTATGAGGCTGGCGTTGGCACAAGCATTGGTTGATGTGTTCGTGTACTCATGTATGCCGGTGGCGGTGCCCCATGCATTGGTGGATGTTGTGTTGTACTCATGTATGTCAGTGCCGGTGTCCCATGCACTGGTGGATGTGATGGTTATGTCTCTTGTATGAGGCTGGCGTTGGCACAAGCATTGGTTGATGTGTTCGTGTACTCATGTATGCCGGTGGCAGTGCCCCGTGCATTGGTGGATGTTGTGTTGTACTCATGTATGTCAGTGCCGGTGTCCCATGCACTGGTGGATGTGATGGTTATGTCTCTTGTATGAGGCTGGCGTTG
The DNA here is from genome assembly GCF_037392515.1 of Haliotis asinina. NCBI lineage: Eukaryota > Metazoa > Mollusca > Gastropoda > Lepetellida > Haliotidae > Haliotis > Haliotis asinina. The sequence goes on from NC_090295.1 coordinate 29,584,632, forward strand.
GCATAAGCATTGGTGGATGTTGTGGTGTACTCATGTATGTCAGTGCCGGTGTCCTATGCATTGTTGGATGTAATGCTTGTGTCTCTTGTATAAAGCTGACGGTGCGCCATGCATTGGTGGATGTTGTCGTGTACTCATGTATGCCGTTGGCGGTGCCTCATGAATTAGTGGATGTTGTGGTGTACTCATGTATGCCGGTGTCGGTGCACCATGCATTGGTGGATGTTGTGGTGTACTCATGTATGTCAGTGCCGGTGTCCTATGCATTGTTGGATGTAATGCTTGTGTCTCTTGTATGAGGCTGACGGTGCGCCATCCACTGGTGGATGTTGTCGTGTACTCATGTAAGCCGGTGGCGGTGCAAAATGCATTGGTGGATGTTATGGTGTACTCATGTATGCCGGTGGTGGTGCACCATGCATTGGTGGATGTTGTGGTGTACTCATGTATGCCGGTGGCAGTGTGCCATGCATTGGTTGATGTTGTGGTGTACTCATGTATGCCGGTGGCGGTGCCCCATGTATTGGTTGATGTTGTAGTGTAATCATGTATATCAGTTGTTAGGTACCATTCATTGGTGCTTGTGATGGTTATGTCTCTTGTATGACCCTGGCGTTGGCACAAGCATTGGTTGATGTTGTGGTGTACTCATGTATGCCGGTGGCGGTGCCCCATGCATTGATGGATGTTGCGGTGTACTCATATATGCCGGTGTCGGTGCACCAAGCATTGGTGGATGTTGTGGTGTACTCATGTATGCCGGTGGTGGTGCACCATGCATTGGTGGATGTTATGCTGTACTCATGTATGTCAGTGCCGGTGTCCCATGCACTGGTGGATGTGATGGTTATGTCTCTTGTATGAGGCTGGCGTTGCCCCATGCATTGGTTGATGTTGTCGTGTACTCATGTATGCCGGTGGCGGTGCCCCATGCATTGGTGGATGTTGTGGTGTACTCATGTATGTCAGTGCCGGTGTCCTATGCATTGTTGGATGTAATGCTTGTGTCGCTTGTATAAAGCTGAGGGTGCGCCATGCATTGGTGGATGTTGTAGTGTACTCATGTATGCCGTTGGCGGTGCCTCATGAATTGGTGGATGTTGTGGTGTACTCATGTATGCCGGTGGCGGTGCACCATGCATTGGTGGATGTTGTGGTGTACTCATGTATGCCGGTGGCGGTGCCTCATGAATTGGTGGATGTTGTAGTGTACTCATGTATGCCGGTGGCGGTGCACCATGCATTGGTGGATGTTGTGGTGTACTCATGTATGTCAGTGCCGGTGTCCTATGCATTGTTGGATGTAATGGTTATGTCTCTTGTATGAGGCTGACGGTGCGCCATCCATTGGTGGATGTTGCAGTGTACTCTTGTAAGCCGGTGGCGGTGCAAAATGCATTGGTGGATGTTATGGTGTACTCATGTATGCCGGTGGTGGTGCACCATGCATTGGTGGATGTTGTGGTGTACTCATGTATGCCGGTGGCAGTGTGCCATGCATTGGTTGATGTTGTGGTGTACTCATGTATGCCGGTGGCGGTGCACCATGCATTGGTTGATGTTGTAGTGTAATCATGTATATCAGTTGTTAGGTACCATTCATTAGTGCTTGTGATGGTTAATGTCTCTTGTATGACCCTGGCGTTGGCACAAGCATTGGTTGATGTTGTGGTGTACTCATGTATGCCGGTGGCGGTGCCCCATGCATTGGTGGATGTTGCGGTGTACTCATGTATGCCGGTGTCGGTGCACCAAGCATTGGTGGATGTTGTGGTGTACTCATGTATGCCGGTGGTGGTGCACCATGCATTGGTGGATGTTATGCTATACTCATGTATGTCAGTGCCGGTGTCCCATGCACTGGTGGATGTGATGGTTATGTCTCTTGTATGAGGCTGGCATTGCCCCATGCATTGGTGTATGTTATGGTGTACTCATGTATACCAGTGGCGGTGCCCCATGCATTGGTGGATGTTGCGGTGTACTCATGGATGTCAGTGCCGGTGTCCCATTCACTGGTGGATGTGATGATTATGTCTCTTGTATGAGGCTGGCGTTGGCACAAGCATTGGTTGATGTGTTCGTGTACTCATGTATGCCGGTGGCGGTGCCCCATGCATTGGTGGATGTTGTGGTGTACTCATGTATGTCAGTGCCGGTGTCCTATGCATTGTTGGATGTAATGCTTGTGTCTCTTGTATAAAGCTGACGGTGCGCCATGCATTGGTGGATGTTGTCGTGTACTCATGTATGCCGTTGGCGGTGCCTCATGAATTAGTGGATGTTGTGGTGTACTCATGTATGCCGGTGTCGGTGCACCATGCATTGGTGGATGTTGTGGTGTACTCATGTATGCCGTTGGCGGTGCCTCATGAATTAATGGATGTTGTGGTGTACTCATGTATGCCGGTGGCGGTGCACCATGCATTGGTGGATGTTGTGGTGTACTCATGTATGCCGGTGGCGGTGCCTCATGAATTGGTGGATGTTGTGGTGTACTCATGTATGCCGGTGGCGGTGCACCATGCATTGGTGGATGTTGTGGTGTACTCATGTATGTCAGTGCCGGTGTCCTATGCATTGTTGGATGTAATGTTATGTCTCTTGTATGAGGCTGACGGTGCGCCATCCACTGGTGGATGTTGTCGTGTACTCATGTAAGCCGGTGGCGGTGCAAAATGCATTGGTGGATGTTGTGGTGTACTCATGTATGCCAGTGGCGGTGCCCCATGCATTGGTTGATGTTGTAGTGTAATCATGTATATCAGTTGTTAGGTACCATTCATTGGTGCTTCTGATGGTTATGTCTCTTGTATGACCCTGGCGTTGGCACAAGCATTGGTTGATGTTGTGGTGTACTCATGTATGCCGGTGGCGGTGCCCCATGCATTGGTGGATGTTGTGGTGTACTCATGTATGCCGGTGGCAGTGTGCCATGCATTGGTGGATGTTGTGGTGTACTCATGTATGCCGGTGGCGGTGCACCATGCATTGGTTGATGTTGTAGTGTAATCATGTATATCAGTTGTTAGGTACCATTCGTTAGTGCTTGTGATGGTTAATGTCTCTTGTATGACCCTGGCGTTGGCACAAGCATTGGTTGATGTTGTGGTGTACTCATGTATGCCGGTGGCAGTGCCCCATGCATTGGTGGATGTTGCGGTGTACTCATGTATGCCGGTGTCGGTGCACCAAGCATTGGTGGATGTTGTGGTGTACTCATGTATGCCGGTGGTGGTGCACCATGCATTGGTGGATGTTATGCTGTACTCATGTATGTCAGTGCCGGTGTCCCATGCACTGGTGGATGTGATGGTTATGTCTCTTGTATGAGGCTGGCGTTGCCCCATGCATTGGTGTATGTTGTGGTGTACTCATGTATACCAGTGGCGGTGCCCCATGCATTGGTGGATGTTGCGGTGTACTCATGGATATCAGTGCCGGTGTCCCATTCACTGGTGGATGTGATGGTTATGTCTCTTGTATGAGGCTGGCGTTGGCACAAGCATTGGTTGATGTGTTCGTGTACTCATGTATGCCGGTGGCGGTGCCCCATGCATTGGTGGATGTTGTGTTGTACTCATGTATGTCAGTGCCGGTGTCCCATGCACTGGTGGATGTGATGGTTATGTCTCTTGTATGAGGCTGGCGTTGGCATAAGCATTGGTTGATGTTGTCGTGTACTCATGTATGCCGGTGGCGGTGCCCCATGCATTGGTGAATGTTGTGGTGTACTCATGTATGTCAGTGCCGGTGTCCTATGCATTGTTGGATGTAATGCTTGTGTCTCTTGTATAAAGCTGACGGTGCGCCATGCATTGGTGGATGTTGTCGTGTACTCATGTATGCCGGTGGCGGTGCCTCATGAATTAGTGGAATTTGTGGTGTACTCATGTATGCCGGTGGCGGTGCACCATGCATTGGTGGATGTTGTGGTGTACTCATGTATGTCAGTGCCGGTGTCCTATGCATTGTTGGATGTAATGCTTGTGTCTCTTGTATGAGGCTGACGGTGCGCCATCCACTGGTGGATGTTGTCGTGTACTCATGTAAGCCGGTGGCGGTGCAAAATGCATTGGTGGATGTTATGGTGTACTCATGTATGCCGGTGGTGGTGCACCATGCATTGGTGGATGTTGTGGTGTACTCATGTATGCCGGTGGCAGTGTGCCATGCATTGGTGGATGTTGTGGTGTACTCATGTATGCCGGTGGCGGTGCCCCATGCATTGGTTGATGTTGTAGTGTAATCATGTATATCAGTTGTTAGGTACCTTTCATTGGTGCTTGTGATGGTTATGTCTCTTGTATGACCCTGGCGTTGGCACAAGCATTGGTTGATGTTGTGGTGTACTCATGTATGCCGGTGGCGGTGCCCCATACATTGGTGGATGTTGCGGTGTACTCATATATGCCGGTGTCGGTGCACCAAGCATTGGTGGATGTTGTGGTGTACTCATGTATGCCGGTGGTGGTGCACCATGCATTGGTGGATGTTATGCTGTACTCATGTATGTCAGTGCCGGTGTCCCATGCACTGGTGGATGTGATGGTTATGTCTCTTGTATGAGGCTGGCGTTGCCCCATGCATTGGTTGATGTTGTCGTGTACTCATGTATGCCGGTGGCGGTGCCCCATGCATTGGTGGATGTTGTGGTGTACTCATGTATGTCAGTGCCGGTGTCCTATGCATTGTTGGATGTAATGCTTGTGTCTCTTGTATAAAGCTGACGGTGCGCCATGCATTGGTGGATGTTGTAGTGTACTCATGTATGCCGTTGGCGGTGCCTCATGAATTGGTGGATGTTGTGGTGTACTCATGTATGCCGGTGGCGGTGCACCATGCATTGGTGGATGTTGTGGTGTACTCATGTATGCCGGTGGCGGTGCCTCATGAATTGGTGGATGTTGTAGTGTACTCATGTATGCCGGTGGCGGTGCACCATGCATTGGTGGATGTTGTGGTGTACTCATGTATGTCAGTGCCGGTGTCCTATGCATTGTTGGATGTAATGGTTATGTCTCTTGTATGAGGCTGACTGTGCGCCATCCATTGGTGGATGTTGCAGTGTACTCTTGTAAGCCGGTGGTGGTGCAAAATGCATTGGTGGATGTTATGGTGTACTCATGTATGCCGGTGGTGGTGCACCATGCATTGGTGGATGTTGTGGTGTACTCATGTATGCCGGTGGCAGTGTGCCATGCATTGGTGGATGTTGTGGTGTACTCATGTATGCCGGTGGCGGTGCACCATGCATTGGTTGATGTTGTAGTGTAATCATGTATATCAGTTGTTAGGTACCATTCATTAGTGCTTGTGATGGTTAATGTCTCTTGTATGACCCTGGCGTTGACACAAGCATTGGTTGATGTTGTGGTGTACTCATGTATGCCGGTGGCGGTGCCCCATGCATTGGTGGATGTTGCGGTGTACTCATGTATGCCGGTGTCGGTGCACCAAGCATTGGTGGATGTTGTGGTGTACTCATGTATGCCGGTGGTGGTGCACCATGCATTGGTGGATGTTATGCTGTACTCATGTATGTCAGTGCCGGTGTCCCATGCACTGGTGGATGTGATGGTTATGTCTCTTGTATGAGGCTGGCGTTGCCCCATGCATTGGTGTATGTTGTGGTGTACTCATGTATACCAGTGGCGGTGCCCCATGCATTGGTGGATGTTGCGGTGTACTCATGGATGTCAGTGCCGGTGTCCCATTCACTGGTGGATGTGATGGTTATGTCTCTTGTATGAGGCTGGCGTTGGCACAAGCATTGGTTGATGTGTTCGTGTACTCATGTATGCCGGTGGCGGTGCACCATGCATTGGTGGATGTTGTGTTGTACTCATGTATGTCAGTGGCGGTGTCCCATGCACTGGTGGATGTGATGGTTATGTCTCTTGTATGAGGCTGGCGTTGGCATAAGCATTGGTTGATGTTGTCGTGTACTCATGTATGCCGGTGGCGGTGCCCCATGCATTGGTGGATGTTGTGGTGTACTCATGTATGTCAGTGCTGGTGTCCTATGCATTGTTGGATGTAATGCTTGTGTCTCTTGTATAAAGCTGACGGTGCGCCATGCATTGGTGGATGTTGTCGTGTACTCATGTATGCCGTTGGCGGTGCCTCATGAATTAGTGGATGTTGTGGTGTACTCATGTATGCCGGTGTCGGTGCACCATGCATTGGTGGATGTTGTGGTGTACTCATGTATGCCGTTGGCGGTGCCTCATGAATGAATGGATGTTGTGGTGTACTCATGTATGCCGGTGGCGGTGCACCATGCATTGGTGGATGTTGTGGTGTACTCATGTATGCCGGTGGCGGTGCCTCATGAATTGGTGGATGTTGTGGTGTACTCATGTATGCCGGTGGCGGTGCACCATGCATTGGTGGATGTTGTGGTGTACTCATGTATGTCAGTGCCGGTGTCCTATGCATTGTTGGATGTAATGTTATGTCTCTTGTATGAGGCTGACGGTGCGCCATCCACTGGTGGATATTGTCGTGTACTCATGTAAGCCGGTGGCGGTGCAAAATGCATTGGTGGATGTTATGGTGTACTCATGTATGTCAGTGCCGGTGTCCCATGCACTGGTGGATGTGATGGTTATGTCTCTTGTATGAGGCTGGCGTTGGCATAAGCATTGGTTGATGTTGTCGTGTACTCATGTATGCCGGTGGCGGTGCCCCATGCATTGGTGGATGTTGTGGTGTACTCATGTATGTCAGTGCCGGTGTCCTATGCATTGTTGGATGTAATGCTTGTGTCTCTTGTATAAAGCTGACGGTGCGCCATGCATTGGTGGATGTTGTCGTGTACTTATGTAAGCCGGTGGCGGTGCAAAATGCATTGGTGGATGTTGTGTTGTACTCATGTATGTCAGTGCCGGTGTCCCATGCACTGGTGGATGTGATGGTTATGTCTCTTGTATGAGGCTGGCGTTGGCATAAGCATTGGTTGATGTTGTCGTGTACACATGTATGCCGGTGGCGGTGCCCCATGCATTGGTGGATGTTGTGGTGTACTCATGTATGCCGTTGGCGGTGCCTCATGAATTAGTGGATGTTGTGGTGTACTCATGTATGCCGGTGTCGGTGCACCATGCATTGGTGGATGTTGTGGTGTACTCATGTATGCCGTTGGCGGTGCCTCATGAATTAATGCATGTTGTGGTGTACTCATGTAAGCCGGTGGCGGTGCAAAATGCATTGGTGGATGTTATGGTGTACTCATGTATGCCGGTGGTGGTGCACCATGCATTGGTGGATGTTGTGGTGTACTCATGTATGCCGGTGGCGGTGTACCATGCATTGGTTGATGTTGTAGTGTAATCATGTATATCAGTTGTTAGGTACCATTCGTTAGTGCTTGTGATGGTTAATGTCTCTTGTATGACCCTGGCGTTGGCACAAGCATTGGTTGATGTTGTGGTGTACTCATGTATGCCGGTGGCGGTGCCCCATGCATTGGTGGATGTTGCGGTGTACTCATGTATGCCGGTGTCGGTGCACCAAGCATTGGTGGATGTTGTGGTGTACTCATGTATGCCGGTGGTGGTGCACCATGCATTGGTGGATGTTATGCTGTACTCATGTATGTCAGTGCCGGTGTCCCATGCACTGGTGGATGTGATGGTTATGTCTCTTGTATGAGGCTGGCGTTGCCCCATGCATTGGTGTATGTTGTGGTGTACTCATGTATACCAGTGGCGGTGCCCCATGCATTGGTGGATGTTGCGGTGTACTCATGGATGTCAGTGCCGGTGTCCCATTCACTGGTGGATGTGATGGTTATGTCTCTTGTATGAGGCTGGCGTTGGCACAAGCATTGGTTGATCTGTTCGTGTACTCATGTATGCCGGTGGCGGTGCCCCATGCATTGGTGGATGTTGTGTTGTACTCATGTATGTCAGTGCCGGTGTCCCATGCACTGGTGGATGTGATGGTTATGTCTCTTGTATGAGGCTGGCGTTGGCATAAGCATTGGTTGATGTTGTCGTGTACTCATGTATGCCGGTGGCGGTGCCCCATGCATTGGTGGATGTTGTGGTGTACTCATGTATGTCAGTGCCGGTGTCCTATGCATTGTTGGATGTAATGCTTGTGTCTCTTGTATAAAGCTGACGGTGCGCCATGCATTGGTGGATGTTGTCGTGTACTCATGTATGCCGTTGGCGGTGCCTCATGAATTAGTGGATGTTGTGGTGTACTCATGTATGCCGGTGTCGGTGCACCATGCATTGGTGGATGTTGTGGTGTACTCATGTATGCCGTTGGCGGTGCCTCATGAATTGGTGGATGTTGTGGTGTACTCATGTATGCCGGTGGCGGTGCACCATGCATTGGTGGATGTTGTGGTGTACTCATGTATGCCGGTGGCGGTGCCTCATGAATTGGTGGATGTTGTGGTGTACTCATGTATGCCGGTGGCGGTGCACCATGCATTGGTGGATGTTGTGGTGTACTCATGTATGTCAGTGCCGGTGTCCTATGCATTGTTGGATGTAATGTTATGTCTCTTGTATGAGGCTGACGGTGCGCCATCCACTGGTGGATGTTGTCGTGTACTCATGTAAGCCGGTGGCGGTGCAAAATGCATTGGTGGATGTTATGGTGTACTCATGTATGCCGGTGGTGGTGCACCATGCATTGGTGGATGTTGTGGTGTACTCATGTATGCCGGTGGCGGTGCCCCATGCATTGGTTGATGTTGTAGTGTAATCATGTATATCAGTTGTTAGGTACCATTCATTGGTGCTTGTGATGGTTATGTCTCTTGTATGACCCTGGCGTTGGCACAAGCATTGGTTGATGTTGTGGTGTACTCATGTATGCCGGTGGCGGTGCCCCATGCATTGGTGGATGTTGCGGTGTACTCATATATGCCGGTGTCGGTGCACCAAGCATTGGTGGATGTTGTGGTGTACTCATGTATGCCGGTGGTGGTGCACCATGCATTGGTGGATGTTATGCTGTACTCATGTATGTCAGTGCCGGTGTCCCATGCACTGGTGGATGTGATGGTTATGTCTCTTGTATGAGGCTGGCGTTGCCCCATGCATTGGTTGATGTTGTCGTGTACTCATGTATGCCGGTGGCGGTGCCCCATGCATTGGTGGATGTTGTGGTGTACTCATGTATGTCAGTGCCGGTGTCCTATGCATTGTTGGATGTAATGCTTGTGTCTCTTGTATAAAGCTGACGGTGCGCCATGCATTGGTGGATGTTGTAGTGTACTCATGTATGCCGTTGGCGGTGCCTCATGAATTGGTGGATGTTGTGGTGTACTCATGTATGCCGGTGGCGGTGCACCATGCATTGGTGGATGTTGTGGTGTACTCATGTATGCCGGTGGCGGTGCCTCATGAATTGGTGGATGTTGTAGTGTACTCATGTATGCCGGTGGCGGTGCACCATGCATTGGTGGATGTTGTGGTGTACTCATGTATGTCAGTGGCGGTGTCCTATGCATTGTTGGATGTAATGGTTATGTCTCTTGTATGAGGCTGACGGTGCGCCATCCATTGGTGGATGTTGCTGTGTACTCTTGTAAGCCGGTGGCTGTGCAAAATGCATTGGTGGATGTTATGGTGTACTCATGTATGCCGGTGGTGGTGCACCATGCATTGGTAGATGTTGTGGTGTACTCATGTATGACGGTGGCGGTGCCTCATGAATTGGTGGATGTTGTGGTGTACTCATGTATGCCGGTGGCGGTGCACCATGCATTGGTGGATGTTGTGGTGTACTCATGTATGTCAGTGCCGGTGCCTCATGAATTGGTGGATGTTGTGGTGTACTCATGTATGCCGGTGTCGGTGCACTAAGCATTGGTGGATGTTGTGGTGTACTCATGTATGCCGGTGGTGGTGCACCATGCATTGGTGGATGTTATGCTGTACTCATGTATGTCAGTGCCGGTGTCCCATGCACTGGTGGATGTGATGGTTATGTCTCTTGTATGAGGCTGGCGTTGGCATAAGCATTGGTTGATGTTGTCGTGTACTCATGTATGCCGGTGGCGGTGCCCCATGCATTGGTGGATGTTGTGGTGTACTCATGTATGTCAGTGCCGGTGTCCTATGCCTTGTTGGATGTAATGCTTGTGTCTCTTGTATAAAGCTGACGGTGCGCCATGCAATTGTGGATGTTGTCGTGTACTCATGTATGCCGTTGGCGGTGCCTCATGAATTGGTGGATGTTGTGGTGTACTCATGTATGCCGGTGGCGGTGCACCATGCATTGGTGGATGTTGTGGTGTACTCATGTATGCCGGTGGCGGTGCCTCATGAATTTGTGGATGTTGTGGTGTACTCATGTATGCCGGTGGCGGTGCACCATGCACTGGTGGATGTTGTGGTGTACTCATGTATGTCAGTGCCGGTGCCTCATGAATTGGTGGATGTTGTGGTGTACTCATGTATGCCGGTGTCGGTGCACCAAGCATTGGTGGATGTTGTGGTGCACTCATGTATGCCGGTGGTGGTGCACCATGCATTGGTGGATGTTATGCTGTACTCATGTATGTCAGTGCCGGTATCCCATGCACTGGTGGATGTGATGGTTATGTCTCTTGTTTGAGGCTGGCGTTGGCATAAGCATTGGTTGATGTTGTCGTGTACTCATGTATGCCGGTGGCGGTGCCCCATGCATTGGTGGATGTTGTGGTGTACTCATGTATGTCAGTGCCGGTGTCCTATGCATTGTTGGATGTAATGCTTGTGTCTCTTGTATAAAGCTGACGGTGCGCCATGCAATGGTGGATGTTGTCGTGTACTCATGTATGCCGTTGGCGGTGCCTCATGAATTGGTGGATGTTGTGGTGTACTCATGTATGCCGGTGGCGGTGCACCATGCATTGGTGGATGTTGTGGTGTACTCATGTATGCCGGTGGCGGTGCACCATGCATTGGTGGATGTTGTGGTGTACTCATGTATGTCAGTGGCGGTGTCCTATGCATTGTTGGATGTAATGGTTATGTCTCTTGTATGAGGCTGACGGTGCGCCATCCATTGGTGGATGTTGCTGTGTACTCTTGTAAGCCGGTGGCGGTGCAAAATGCATTGGTGGATGTTATGGTGTACTCATGTATGCCGGTGGTGGTGCACCATGCATTGGTGGATGTTGTGGTGTACTCATGTATGACGGTGGCGGTGCCTCATGAATTGGTGGATGTTGTGGTGTACTCATGTATGCCGGTGGCGGTGCACCATGCATTGGTGGATGTTGTGGTGTACTCATGTATGTCAGTGCCGGTGCCTCATGAATTGGTGGATGTTGTGGTGTACTCATGTATGCCGGTGTCGGTGCACTAAGCATTGGTGGATGTTGTGGTGTACTCATGTATGCCGGTGGTGGTGCACCATGCATTGGTGGATGTTATGCTGTACTCATGTATGTCAGTGCCGGTGTCCCATGCACTGGTGGATGTGATGGTTATGTCTCTTGTATGAGGCTGGCGTTGGCATAAGCATTGGTTGATGTTGTCGTGTACTCATGTATGCCGGTGGCGGTGCCCCATGCATTGGTGGATGTTGTGGTGTACTCATGTATGTCAGTGCCGGTGTCCTATGCCTTGTTGGATGTAATGCTTGTGTCTCTTGTATAAAGCTGACGGTGCGCCATGCAATTGTGGATGTTGTCGTGTACTCATGTATGCCGTTGGCGGTGCCTCATGAATTGGTGGATGTTGTGGTGTACTCATGTATGCCGGTGGCGGTGCACCATGCATTGGTGGATGTTGTGGTGTACTCATGTATGCCGGTGGCGGTGCCTCATGAATTTGTGGATGTTGTGGTGTACTCATGTATGCCGGTGGCGGTGCACCATGCACTGGTGGATGTTGTGGTGTACTCATGTATGTCAGTGCCGGTGCCTCATGAATTGGTGGATGTTGTGGTGTACTCATGTATGCCGGTGTCGGTGCACCAAGCATTGGTGGATGTTGTGGTGCACTCATGTATGCCGGTGGTGGTGCACCATGCATTGGTGGATGTTATGCTGTACTCATGTATGTCAGTGCCGGTGTCCCATGCACTGGTGGATGTGATGGTTATGTCTCTTGTTTGAGGCTGGCGTTGGCATAAGCATTGGTTGATGTTGTCGTGTACTCATGTATGCCGGTGGCGGTGCCCCATGCATTGGTGGATGTTGTGGTGTACTCATGTATGTCAGTGCCGGTGTCCTATGCATTGTTGGATGTAATGCTTGTGTCTCTTGTATAAAGCTGACGGTGCGCCATGCAATGGTGGATGTTGTCGTGTACTCATGTATGCCGTTGGCGGTGCCTCATGAATTGGTGGATGTTGTGGTGTACTCATGTATGCCGGTGGCGGTGCACCATGCATTGGTGGATGTTGTGGTGTACTCATGTATTTCGGTGGCGGTGCCTCATGAATTGGTGGATGTTGTGGTGTACTCATGTATGCCGGTGGCGGTGCACCATGCATTGGTGGATGTTGTGGTGTACTCATGTATGTCAGTGCCGGTGTCCTATGCATTGTTGGATGTAATGGTTATGTCTCTTGTATGAGGCTGACGGTGCGCCATCCACTGGTGGATGTTGTCGTGTACTCATGTAAGCCGGTGGCGGTGCAAAATGCATTGGTGGATGTTGTGGTGTACTCATGTATGCCGGTGGTGGTGCACCATGCATTGGTGGATGTTGTGGTGTACTCATGTATGGCGGTGGCGGTGCACCATGCATTGGTTGATGTTGTAGTGTAATCATGTATATCAGTTGTTAGGTACCATTAATTAGTGCTTGTGATGGTTAATGTCTCTTGTATGACCCTGGCGTTGGCACAAGCATTGCTTGATGTTGTGGTGTACTCATGTATGCCGGTGGCGGTGCCCCATGCATTGGTGGATGTTGCGGTGTACTCATGTATGCCGGTGTCGGTGCACCAAGCATTGGTGGATGTTGTGGTGTACTCATGTATGCCTGTGGTGGTGCACCATGCATTGGTGGATGTTGTGGTGTACTCATGTATGCCGGTGGAAGTGTGCCATGCATTGGTGGATGTTGTGGTGTACTCATGTATGGCGGTGGCGGTGCACCATGCATTGGTTGATGTTGTAGTGTAATCATGTATATCAGTTGTTAGGTACCATTCATTAGTGCTTGTGATGGTTAATTTCTCTTGTATGACCCTGGCGTTGGCACAAGCATTGGTTGATGTTGTGGTGTACTCATGTATGCCGGTGGCGGTGCCCCATGCATTGGTGGATGTTGCGGTGTACTCATGTATGCCGGTGTCGGTGCACCAAGCATTGGTGGATGTTGTGGTGTACTCATGTATGCCGGTGGTGGTGCACCATGCATTGGTGGATGTTGTGGTGTACTCATGTATGCCGGTGGCAGTGTGCCATGCATTGGTGGATGTTGTGGTGTACTCATGTATGGCGGTGGCGGTGCACCATGCATTGGTTGATGTTGTAGTGTAATCATGTATATCAGTTGTTAGGTACCATTCATTAGTGCTTGTGATGGTTAATGTCTCTTGTATGACCCTGGCGTTGGCACAAGCATTGGTTGATGTTGTGGTGTACTCATGTATGCCGGTGGCAGTGTGCCATGCATTGGTGGATGTTGCGGTGTACTCATGTATGGCGGTGGCGGTGCACCATGCATTGGTTGATGTTGTAGTGTAATCATGTATATCAGTTGTTAGGTACCATTTATTTGTGCTTGTGATGGTTTATGTCTCTTGTATGACCCTGGCGTTGGCACAAGCATTGGTTGATGTTGTGGTGTACTCATGTATGCCGGTGGCGGTGCCCCATGCATTGGTGGATGTTGCGGTGTACTCATGTATGCCGGTGTCGGTGCACCAAGCATTGGTGGATGTTGTGGTGTACTCATGTATGCCGGTGGTGGTGCACCATGCATTGGTGGATGTTATGCTGTACTCATGTATGTCAGTGCCGGTGTCCCATGCACTGGTGGATGTGATGGTTATGTCTCTTGTATGAGGCTGGCGTTGCCCCATGCATTGGTGGATGTTGTGGTGTACTCATGTATGTCAGTGCCGGTGTCCTATGCATTGTTGGATGTAATGCTTGTGTCTCTTGTATAAAGCTGACGGTGCGCCATGCAATGGTGGATGTTGTCGTGTACTCATGTATGCCGTTGGCGGTGTCTCATGAATTGGTGGATGTTGTGGTGTACTCATGTATGCCGGTGGCGGTGCACCATGCATTGGTGGATGTTGTGGTGTACTCATGTATGCCGGTGGCGGTGCCTCATGAATTGGTGGATGTTGTGGTGTACTCATGTATGCCGGTGGCGGTGCACCATGCATTGGTGGATGTTGTGGTGTACTCATGTATGTCAGTGCCGGTGCCTCATGAATTGGTGGATGTTGTGGTGTACTCATGTATTCCGGTGTCGGTGCACCAAGCATTGGTAAATGTTGTGGTGTACTCATGTATGCCGGTGGTGGTGCACCATGCATTGGTGGATGTTATGCTGTACTCATGTATGTCAGTGCCGGTGTCCCATGCACTGGTGGATGTGATGGTTATGTCTCTTGTATGAGGCTGGCGTTGGCATAAGCATTGGTTGATGTTGTCGTGTACTCATGTATGCCGGTGGCGGTGCCCCATGCATTGGTGGATGTTGTGGTGTACTCATGTATGTCAGTGCCGGTGTCCTATGCATTGTTGGATGTAATGCTTGTGTCTCTTGTATAAAGCTGACGGTGCGCCATGCAATGGTGGATGTTGTCGTGTACTCATGTATGCCGTTGGCGGTGCCTCATGAATTGGTGGATGTTGTGGTGTACTCATGTATGCCGGTGGCGGTGCACCATGCATTGGTGGATGTTGTGGTGTACTCATGTATGCCGGTGGCGGTGCCTCATGAATTGGTGGATGTTGTGGTGTACTCATGTATGCCGGTGGCGGTGCACCATGCATTGGTGGATGTTGTGGTGTACTCATGTATTTCGGTGGCGGTGCCTCATGAATTGGTGGATGTTGTGGTGTACTCATGTATGCCGGTGGCGGTGCACCATGCATTGGTGGATGTTGTGGTGTACTCATGTATGTCAGTGCCGGTGTCCTATGCATTGTTGGATGTAATGGTTATGTCTCTTGTATGAGGCTGACGGTGCGCCATCCACTGGTGGATGTTGTCGTGTACTCATGTAAGCCGGTGGCGGTGCAAAATGCATTGGTGGATGTTGTGGTGTACTCATGTATGTCAGTGCCGGTGTCCTATGCATTGTTGGATGTAATGCTTGTGTCTCTTGTATAAAGCTGACGGTGCACCATGCATTGGTGGATGTTGTGGTGTACTCATGTATGCCGGTGGCGGTGCCTCATGAATTGGTGGATGTTGTGGTGTACTCATGTATGCCGGTGGCGGTGCACCATGCATTGGTGGATGTTGTGGTGTACTCATGTATGTCAGTGCCGGTGCCTCATGAATTGGTGGATGTTGTGGTGTACTCATGTATTCCGGTGTCGGTGCACCAAGCATTGGTAAATGTTGTGGTGTACTCATGTATGCCGGTGGTGGTGCACCATGCATTGGTGGATGTTATGCTGTACTCATGTATGTCAGTGCCGGTGTCCCATGCACTGGTGGATGTGATGGTTATGTCTCTTGTATGAGGCTGGCGTTGGCATAAGCATTGGTTGATGTTGTCGTGTACTCATGTATGCCGGTGGCGGTGCCCCATGCATTGGTGGATGTTGTGGTGTACTCATGTATGTCAGTGCCGGTGTCCTATGCATTGTTGGATGTAATGCTTGTGTCTCTTGTATAAAGCTGACGGTGCGCCATGCAATGGTGGATGTTGTCGTGTACTCATGTATGCCGTTGGCGGTGCCTCATGAATTGGTGGATGTTGTGGTGTACTCATGTATGCCGGTGGCGGTGCACCATGCATTGGTGGATGTTGTGGTGTACTCATGTATGCCGGTGGCGGTGCCTCATGAATTGGTGGATGTTGTGGTGTACTCATGTATGCCGGTGGCGGTGCACCATGCATTGGTGGATGTTGTGGTGTACTCATGTATGTCAGTGCCGGTGCCTCATGAATTGGTGGATGTTGTGGTGTACTCATGTAAGCCGGTGTCGGTGCACCAAGCATTGGTGGATGTTGTGGTGCACTCATGTATGCCGGTGGTGGTGCACCATGCATTGGTGGATGTTATGCTGTACTCATGTATGTCAGTGCCGGTGTCCCATGCACTGGTGGATGTGATGGTTGTGTCTCTTGTATGAGGCTGGCGTTGGCATAAGCATTGGTTGATGTTGTCGTGTACTCATGTATGCCGGTGGCGGTGCCCCATGCATTGGTGGATGTTGTGGTGTACTCATGTATGTCAGTGCCGGTGTCTTATGCATTGTTGGATGTAATGCTTGTGTCTCTTGTATAAAGCTGACGGTGCGCCATGCAATGGTGGATGTTGTCGTGTACTCATGTATGCCGTTGGCGGTGCCTCATGAATTGGTGGATGTTGTGGTGTACTCATGTATGCCGGTGGCGGTGCATCATGCATTGGTGGATGTTGTGGTGTACTCACGTATGCCGGTGGCGGTGCCTCATGAATTTGTGGATGTTGTGGTGTACTCATGTATGCCGGTGGCGGTGCACCATGCATTGGTGGATGTTGTGGTGTACTCATGTATGTCAGTGCCGGTGTCCTATGCATTGTTGGATGTAATGGTTATGTCTCTTGTATGAGGCTGACGGTGCGCCATCCACTGGTGGATGTTGTCGTGTACTCATGTAAGCCGGTGGCGGTGCAAAATGCATTGGTTGATGTTGTGGTGTACTCATGTATGCCGGTGGCGGTGCCCCATGCATTGGTGGATGTTGCGGTGTACTCATGTATGCCGGTGTCGGTGCACCAAGAATTGGTGGATGTTGTGGTGTACTCATGTATGCCGGTGGTGGTGCACCATGCATTGGTGGATGTTGTGGTGTACTCATGTATGCCGGTGGAAGTGTGTCATGCATTGGTGGATGTTGTGGTGTACTCATGTATGGCAGTGGCGGTGCACCATGCATTGGTTGATGTTGTAGTGTAATCATGTATATCAGTTGTTAGGTACCATTCATTAGTGCTTGTGATGGTTAATGTCTCTTGTGTGACCCTGGCGTTGGCACAAGCATTGGTTGATGTTGTGGTGTACACATGTATGCCGGTGGCGGTGCCCCATGCATTGGTTGATGTTGTAGTGTAATCATGTATATCAGTTGTTAGGTACCATTCATTGGTGCTTGTGATGGTTATGTCTCTTGTATGACCCTGGCGTTGGCACAAGCATTGGTTGATGTTGTGGTGTACTCATGTATGCTGCTGGCGGTGCCCCATGCATTGGTGGATGTTGCGGTGTACTCATATATGCCGGTGTCGGTGCACCAAGCATTGGTGGATGTTGTGGTGTACTCATGTATGCCGGTGGTGGTGCACCATGCATTGGTGGATGTTATGCTGTACTCATGTATGTCAGTGCCGGTGTCCCATGCACTGGTGGATGTGATGGTTATGTCTCTTGTATGAGGCTGGCGTTGCCCCATGCATTGGTTGATGTTGTCGTGTACTCATGTATGCCGGTGGCGGTGCCCCATGCATTGGTGGATGTTGTGGTGTACTCATGTATGTCAGTGCCGGTGTCCTATGCATTGTTGGATGTAATGCTTGTGTCTCTTGTATAAAGCTGACGGTGCGCCATGCATTGGTGGATGTTGTGGTGTACTCATGTATGCCGTTGGCGGTGCCTCATGAATTGGTGGATGTTGTGGTGTACTCATGTATGCCGGTGGCGGTGCACCATGCATTGGTGGATGTTGTGGTGTACTCATGTATGCCGGTGGCGGTGCCTCATGAATTGGTGGATGTTGTAGTGTACTCATGTATGCCGGTGGCGGTGCACCATGCATTGGTGGATGTTGTGGTGTACTCATGTATGTCAGTGGCGGTGTCCTATGCATTGTTGGATGTAATGGTTACGTCTCTTGTATGAGGCTGACGGTGCGCCATCCATTGGTGGATGTTGCTGTGTACTCTTGTATGCCGGTGGCGGTGCAAAATGCATTGGTGGATGTTGTGGTGTACTCATGTATGCCGGTGGTGGTGCACCATGCATTGGTGGATGTTGTGGTGTACTCATGTATGCCGGTGGCAGTGTGCCATGCATTGGTGGATGTTGTGGTGTACTCATGTATGGCGGTGGCGGTGCACCATGCATTGGTTGATGTTGTAGTGTAATCATGTATATCAGTTGTTAGGTACCATTCATTAGTGCTTGTGATGGTTAATGTCTCTTGTATGACCCTGGCGTTGGCACAAGCATTGGTTGATGTTGTGGTGTACTCATGTATGCCGGTGGCTTTGCCCCATGCATTGGTGGATGTTGCGGTGTACTCATGTATGCCGGTGTCGGTGCACCAAGCATTGGTGGATGTTGTGGTGTACTCATGTATGCCGGTGGTGGTGCACCATGCATTGGTGGATGTTGTGGTGTACTCATGTATGCCGGTGGAAGTGTGCCATGCATTGGTGGATGTTGTGGTGTACTCATGTATGGCGGTGGCGGTGCACCATGCATTGGTTGATGTTGTAGTGTAATCATGTATATCAGTTGTTAGGTACCATTCATTAGTGCTTGTGATGGTTAATGTCTCTTGTATGACCCTGGCGTTGGCACAAGCATTGGTTGATGTTGTGGTGTACTCATGTATGCCGGTGGCGGTGCCCCATGCATTGGTTGATGTTGTAGTGTAATCATGTATATCAGTTGTTAGGTACCATTCATTGGTGCTTGTGATGGTTATGTCTCTTGTATGACCCTGGCGTTGGCACAAGCATTGGTGGATGTTGTGGTGTACTCATGTATGCTGGTGGCGGTGCCCCATGCATTGGTGGATGTTGCGGTGTACTCATATATGCCGGTGTCGGTGCACCAAGCATTGGTGGATGTTGTGGTGTACTCATGTATGCCGGTGGTGGTGCACCATGCATTGGTGGATGTTATGCTGTACTCATGTATGTCAGTGCCGGTGTCCCATGCACTGGTGGATGTTGTGGTGTACTCATGTATGCCGGTGGCGGTGCCTCATGAATTGGTGGATGTTGTGGTGTACTCATGTATGCCGGTGGCGGTGCCCCATGCATTGGTGGATGTTGTGGTGTACTCATGTATGTCAGTGCCGGTGTCCTATGCATTGTTGGATGTAATGCTTGTGTCTCTTGTATAAAGCTGACGGTGCGCCATGCATTGGTGGATGTTGTAGTGTACTCATGTATGGCGGTGCCCCATGCATTGGTGGATGTTGCGGTGTACTCATATATGCCGGTGTCGGTGCACCAAGCATTGGTGGATGTTGTGGTGTACTCATGTATGCCGGTGGTGGTGCACCATGCATTGGTGGATGTTATGCTGTACTCATGTATGTCAGTGCCGGTGTCCCATGCACTGGTGGATGTTGTGGTGTACTCATGTATGCCGGTGGCGGTGCCTCATGAATTGGTGGATGTTGTGGTGTACTCATGTATGCCGGTGGCGGTGCCCCATGCATTGGTGGATGTTGTGGTGTACTCATGTATGTCAGTGCCGGTGTCCTATGCATTGTTGGATGTAATGCTTGTGTCTCTTGTATAAAGCTGACGGTGCGCCATGCATTGGTGGATGTTGTAGTGTACTCATGTATGCCGTTGGCGGTGCCTCATGAATTGGTGGATGTTGTGGTGTACTCATGTATGCCGGTGGCGGTGCACCATGCATTGGTGGATGTTGTGGTGTACTCATGTATGCCGGTGGCGGTGCCTCATGAATTGGTGGATGTTGTAGTGTACTCATGTATGCCGGTGGCGGTGCACCATGCATTGGTGGATGTTGTGGTGTACTCATGTATGTCAGTGGCGGTGTCCTATGCATTGTTGGATGTAATGGTTATGTCTCTTGTATGAGGCTGACGGTGCGCCATCCATTGGTGGATGTTGCTGTGTACTCTTGTATGCCGGTGGCGGTGCAAAATGCATTGGTGGATGTTGTGGTGTACTCATGTATGCCGGTGGTGGTGCACCATGCATTGGTGGATGTTGTGGTGTACTCATGTATGCCGGTGGCAGTGTGCCATGCATTGGTGGATGTTGTGGTGTACTCATGTATGGCGGTGGCGGTGCACCATGCATTGGTTGATGTTGTAGTGTAATCATGTATATCAGTTGTTAGGTACCATTCATTAGTGCTTGTGATGGTTAATGTCTCTTGTATGACCCTGGCGTTGGCACAAGCATTGGTTGATGTTGTGGTGTACTCATGTATGCCGGTGGCGGTGCCCCATGCATTGGTGGATGTTGCGGTGTACTCATGTATGCCGGTGTCGGTGCACCAAGCATTGGTGGATGTTGTGGTGTACTCATGTATGCCGGTGGTGGTGCACCATGCATTGGTGGATGTTATGCTGTACTCATGTATGTCAGTGCCGGTGTCCCATGCACTGGTGGATGTGATGGTTATGTCTCTTGTATGAGGCTGGCGTTGCCCCATGCATTGGTGGATGTTGTGGTGTACTCATGTATGTCAGTGCCGGTGTCCTATGCATTGTTGGATGTAATGCTTGTGTCTCTTGTATAAAGCTGACGGTGCGCCATGCAATGGTGGATGTTGTCGTGTACTCATGTATGCCGTTGGCGGTGCCTCATGAATTTGTGGATGTTGTGGTGTACTCATGTATGCCGGTGGCGGTGCACCATGCATTGGTGGATGTTGTGGTGTACTCATGTATGCCGGTGGCGGTGCCTCATGAATTGGTGGATGTTGTGGTGTACTCATGTATGCCGGTGGCGGTGCACCATGCATTGGTGGATGTTGTGGTGTACTCATGTATGTCACTGCCGGTGCCTCATGAATTGGTGGATGTTGTGGTGTACTCATGTATGCCGGTGTCGGTGCACCAAGCATTGGTGGATGTTGTGGTGTACTCATGTATGCCGGTGGTGGTGCACCATGCATTGGTGGATGTTATGCTGTACTCATGTATGTCAGTGCCGGTGTCCCATGCACTGGTGGATGTGATGGTTATGTCTCTTGTATGAGGCTGGCGTTGGCATAAGCATTGGTTGATGTTGTCGTGTACTCATGTATGCCGGTGGCGGTGCCCCATGCATTGGTGGATGTTGTGGTGTACTCATGTATGTCAGTGCCGGTGTCCTATGCATTGTTGGATGTAATGCTTGTGTCTCTTGTATAAAGCTGACGGTGCGCCATGCAATGGTGGATGTTGTGGTGTACTCATGTATGCCGGTGGCGGTGCCTCATGTATTGGTGGATGTTGTGGTGTACTCATGTATGCCGGTGGCGGTGCACCATGCATTGGTGGATGTTGTGGTGTACTCATGTATGCCGGTGGCGGTGCCTCATGAATTGGTGGATGTTGTGGTGTACTCATGTATGCCGGTGGCGGTGCACTATGCATTGGTGGATGTTGTGGTGTACTCATGTATGTCGGTGCCGGTGCCTCATGAATTGGTGGATGTTGTGGTGTACTCATGTATGCCGGTGTCGGTGCACCAAGCATTGGTGGATGTTATGGTGCACTCATGTATGCCGGTGGTGGTGCACCATGCATTGGTGGATGTTATGCTGTACTCATGTATGTCAGTGCCGGTGTCCCATGCACTGGTGGATGTGATGGTTATGTCTCTTGTATGAGGCTGGC
This sequence comes from Haliotis asinina, assembly GCF_037392515.1. NCBI lineage: Eukaryota > Metazoa > Mollusca > Gastropoda > Lepetellida > Haliotidae > Haliotis > Haliotis asinina. Next base: position 29,606,319 of record NC_090295.1, read on the forward strand.
GTTGGCATAAGCATTGGTTGATGTTGTCGTGTACTCATGTATGCCGGTGGCGGTGCCCCATGCATTGGTGGATGTTGTGGTGTACTCATGTATGTCAGTGCCGGTGTCCTATGCATTGTTGGATGTAATGCTTGTGTCTCTTGTATAAAGCTGACGGTGCGCCATGCAATGGTGGATGTTGTCGTGTACTCATGTATGCCGTTGGCGGTGCCTCATGAATTGGTGGATGTTGTGGTGTACTCATGTATGCCGGTGGCGGTGCACCATGCATTGGTGGATGTTGTGGTGTACTCATGTATGCCGGTGGCGGTGCCTCATGAATTGGTGGATGTTGTGGTGTACTCATGTATGCCGGTGGTGGTGCACCATGCATTGGTGGATGTTGTGGTGTACTCATGTATGTCAGTGCCGGTGTCCTATGCATTGTTGGATGTAATGGTTATGTCTCTTGTATGAGGCTGACGGTGCGCCATCCACTGGTGGATGTTGTCGTGTACTCATGTAAGCCGGTGGCGGTGCAAAATGCATTGGTGGATGTTATGGTGTACTCATGTATGCCGGTGGTGGTGCACCATGCATTGGTGGATGTTGTGGTGTACTCATGTATGGCGGTGGCGGTGCACCATGCATTGGTTGATGTTGTAGTGTAATCATGTATATCAGTTGTTAGGTACCATTCATTAGTGCTTGTGATGGTTAATGTCTCTTGTATGACCCTGGCGTTGGCACAAGCATTGGTTGATGTTGTGGTGTACTCATGTATGCCGGTGGCGGTGCCCCATGCACTGGTGGATGTTGCGGTGTACTCATGTATGCCGGTGTCGGTGCACCAAGCATTGGTGGATGTTGTGGTGTACTCATGTATGCCTGTGGTGGTGCACCATGCATTGGTGGATGTTGTGGTGTACTCATGTATGCCGGTGGAAGTGTGCCATGCATTGGTGGATGTTGTGGTGTACTCATGTATGGCGGTGGCGGTGCACCATGCATTGGTTGATGTTGTAGTGTAATCATGTATATCAGTTGTTAGGTACCATTCATTAGTGCTTGTGATGGTTAATTTCTCTTGTATGACCCTGGCGTTGGCACAAGCATTGGTTGATGTTGTGGTGTACTCATGTATGCCGGTGGCGGTGCCCCATGCATTGGTGGATGTTGCGGTGTACTCATGTATGCCGGTGTCGGTGCACCAAGCATTGGTGGATGTTGTGGTGTACTCATGTATGCCGGTGGTGGTGCACCATGCATTGGTGGATGTTGTGGTGTACTCATGTATGCCGGTGGCAGTGTGCCATGCATTGGTGGATGTTGTGGTGTTCTCATGTATGGCGGTGGCGGTGCACCATGCATTGGTTGATGTTGTAGTGTAATCATGTATATCAGTTGTTAGGTACCATTCATTAGTGCTTGTGATGGTTAATGTCTCTTGTATGACCCTGGCGTTGGCACAAGCATTGGTTGATGTTGTGGTGTACTCATGTATGCCGGTGGCAGTGTGCCATGCATTGGTGGATGTTGTGGTGTACTCATGTATGGCGGTGGCGGTGCACCATGCATTGGTGGATGTTGTAGTGTAATCATGTATATCAGTTGTTAGGTACCATTCATTAGTGCTTGTGATGGTTAATGTCTCTTGTATGACCCTGGCGTTGGCACAAGCATTGGTTGATGTTGTGGTGTACTCATGTATGCCGGTGGCGGTGCCCCATGCATTGGTGGATGTTGCGGTGTACTCATGTATGCCGGTGTCGGTGCACCAAGCATTGGTGGATGTTGTGGTGTACTCATGTATGCCGGTGGTGGTGCACCATGCATTGGTGGATGTTATGCTGTACTCATGTATGTCAGTGCCGGTGTCCCATGCACTGGTGGATGTGATGATTATGTCTCTTGTATGAGGCTGGCGTTGCCCCATGCATTGGTGGATGTTGTGGTGTACTCATGTATGTCAGTGCCGGTGTCCTATGCATTGTTGGATGTAATGCTTGTGTCTCTTGTATAAAGCTGACGGTGCGCCATGCAATGGTGGATGTTGTCGTGTACTCATGTATGCCGTTGGCGGTGCCTCATGAATTGGTGGATGTTGTGGTGTACTCATGTATGCCGGTGGCGGTACACCATGCATTGGTGGATGTTGTGGTGTACTCATGTATGCCGGTGGCGGTGCCTCATGAATTGGTGGATGTTGTGGTGTACTCATGTATGCCGGTGGCGGTGCACCATGCATTGGTGGATGTTGTGGTGTAGTCATGTATGTCAGTGCCGGTGCCTCATGAATTGGTGGATGTTGTGGTGTACTCATGTATGCCGGTGTCGGTGCACCAAGCATTGGTGGATGTTGTGGTGTACTCATGTATGCTGGTGGTGGTGCACCATGCATTGGTGGATGTTATGCTGTACTCATGTATGTCAGTGCCGGTGTCCCATGCACTGGTGGATGTGATGGTTATGTCTCTTGTATGAGGCTGGCGTTGGCATAAGCATTGGTTGATGTTGTCGTGTACTCATGTATGCCGGTGGCGGTGCCCCATGCATTGGTGGATGTTGTGGTGTACTCATGTATGTCAGTGCCGGTGTCCTATGTATTGTTGGATGTAATGCTTGTGTCTCTTGTATAAAGTTGACGGTGCGCCATGCAATGGTGGATGTTGTCGTGTACTCATGTATGCCGTTGGCGGTGCCTCATGAATTGGTGGATGTTGTGGTGTACTCATGTATGCCGGTGGCGGTGCACCATGCATTGGTGGATGTTGTGGTGTACTCATGTATGCCGGTGGCGGTGCCTCATGAATTGGTGGATGTTGTGGTGTACTCATGTATGCCGGTGGCGGTGCACCATGCATTGGTGGATGTTGTGGTGTACTCATGTATGTCAGTGCCGGTGCCTCATGAATTGGTGGATGTTGTGGTGTACTCATGTATGCCGGTGTCGGTGCACCAAGCATTGGTGGATGTTGTGGTGCACTCATGTATGCCGGTGGTGGTGCACCATGCATTGGTGGATGTTATGCTGTACTCATGTATGTCAGTGCCGGTGTCCCATGCACTGGTGGATGTGATGGTTATGTCTCTTGTATGAGGCTGGCGTTGGCATAAGCATTGGTTGATGTTGTCGTGTACTCATGTATGCCGGTGGCGGTGCCCCATGCATTGGTGGATGTTGTGGTGTACTCATGTATGTCAGTGCCGGTGTCCTATGCATTGTTGGATGTAATGCTTGTGTCTCTTGTATAAAGCTGACGGTGCGCCATGCAATGGTGGATGTTGTCGTGTACTCATGTATGCCGTTGGCGGTGCCTCATGAATTGGTGGATGTTGTGGTGTACTCATGTATGCCGGTGGCGGTGCATCATGCATTGGTGGATGTTGTGGTGTACTCATGTATGCCGGTGGCGGTGCCTCATGAATTTGTGGATGTTGTGGTGTACTCATGTATGCCGGTGGCGGTGCACCATGCATTGGTGGATGTTGTGGTGTACTCATGTATGTCAGTGCCGGTGTCCTATGCATTGTTGGATGTAATGGTTATGTCTCTTGTATGAGGCTGACGGTGCGCCATCCACTGGTGGATGTTGTCGTGTACTCATGTAAGCTGGTGGCGGTGCAAAATGCATTGGTGGATGTTATGGTGTACTCATGTATGCCGGTGGTGGTGCACCATGCATTGGTGGATGTTGTGGTGTACTCATGTATGGCGGTGGCGGTGCACCATGCATTGGTTGATGTTGTAGTGTAATCATGTATATCAGTTGTTAGGTACCATTCATTAGTGCTTGTGATGGTTAATGTCTCTTGTATGACCCTGGCGTTGGCACAAGCATTGGTTGATGTTGTGGTGTACTCATGTATGCCGGTGGCGGTGCCCCATGCATTGGTGGATGTTGCGGTGTACTCATGTATGCCGGTGTCGGTGCACCAAGCATTGGTGGATGTTGTGGTGTACTCATGTATGCCTGTGGTGGTGCACCATGCATTGGTGGATGTTGTGGTGTACTCATGTATGCCGGTGGAAGTGTGCCATGCATTGGTGGATGTTGTGGTGTACTCATGTATGGCGGTGGCGTTGCACCATGCATTGGTTGATGTTGTAGTGTAATCATGTATATCAGTTGTTAGGTACCATTCATTAGTGCTTGTGATGGTTAATTTCTCTTGTATGACCCTGGCGTTGGCACAAGCATTGGTTGATGTTGTGGTGTACTCATGTATGCCGGTGGCGGTGCCCCATGCATTGGTGGATGTTGCGGTGTACTCATGTATGCCGGTGTCGGTGCACCAAGCATTGGTGGATGTTGTGGTGTACTCATGTATGCCGGTGGTGGTGCACCATGCATTGGTGGATGTTGTGGTGTACTCATGTATGCCGGTGGCAGTGTGCCATGCATTGGTGGATGTTGTGGTGTTCTCATGTATGGCGGTGGCGGTGCACCATGCATTGGTTGATGTTGTAGTGTAATCATGTATATCAGTTGTTAGGTACCATTCATTAGTGCTTGTGATGGTTAATGTCTCTTGTATGACCCTGGCGTTGGCACAAGCATTGGTTGATGTTGTGGTGTACTCATGTATGCCGGTGGCAGTGTGCCATGCATTGGTGGATGTTGTGGTGTACTCATGTATGGCGGTGGCGGTGCACCATGCATTGGTTGACGTTGTAGTGTAATCATGTATATCAGTTGTTAGGTACCATTCATTAGTGCTTGTGATGGTTAATGTCTCTTGTATGACCCTGGCGTTGGCACAAGCATTGGTTGATGTTGTGGTGTACTCATGTATGCCGGTGGCGGTGCCCCATGCATTGGTGGATGTTGCGGTGTACTCATGTATGCCGGTGTCGGTGCACCAAGCATTGGTGGATGTTGTGGTGTACTCATGTATGCCGGTGGTGGTGCACCATGCATTGGTGGATGTTACGCTGTACTCATGTATGTCAGTGCCGGTGTCCCATGCACTGGTGGATGTGATGATTATGTCTCTTGTATGAGGCTGGCGTTGCCCCATGCATTGGTGGATGTTGTGGTGTACTCATGTATGTCAGTGCCGGTGTCCTATGCATTGTTGGATGTAATGCTTGTGTCTCTTGTATAAAGCTGACGGTGCGCCATGCAATGGTGGATGTTGTCGTGTACTCATGTATGCCGTTGGCGGTGCCTCATGAATTGGTGGATGTTGTGGTGTACTCATGTATGCCGGTGGCGGTGCACCATGCATTGGTGGATGTTGTGGTGTACTCATGTATGCCGGTGGCGGTGCCTCATGAATTGGTGGATGTTGTGGTGTACTCATGTATGCCGGTGGCGGTGCACCATGCATTGGTGGATGTTGTGGTGTACTCATGTATGTCAGTGCCGGTGCCTCATGAATTGGTGGATGTTGTGGTGTACTCATGTATGCCGGTGTCGGTGCACCAAGCATTGGTGGATGTTGTGGTGTACTCATGTATGCCGGTGGTGGTGCACCATGCATTGGTGGATGTTATGCTGTACTCATGTATGTCAGTGCCGGTGTCCCATGCACTGGTGGATGTGATGGTTATGTCTCTTGTATGAGGCTGGCGTTGGCATAAGCATTGGTTGATGTTGTCGTGTACTCATGTATGCCGGTGGCGGTGCCCCATGCATTGGTGGATGTTGTGGTGTACTCATGTATGTCAGTGCCGGTGTCCTATGCATTGTTGGATGTAATGCTTGTGTCTCTTGTATAAAGCTGACGGTGCGCCATGCAATGGTGGATGTTGTCGTGTACTCATGTATGCCGTTGGCGGTGCCTCATGAATTGGTGGATGTTGTGGTGTACTCATGTATGCCGGTGGCGGTGCATCATGCATTGGTGGATGTTGTGGTGTACTCATGTATGCCGGTGGCGGTGCCTCATGAATTTGTGGATGTTGTGGTGTACTCATGTATGCCGGTGGCGGTGCACCATGCATTGGTGGATGTTGTGGTGTACTCATGTATGTCAGTGCCGGTGTCCTATGCATTGTTGGATGTAATGGTTATGTCTCTTGTATGAGGCTGACGGTGCGCCATCCACTGGTGGATGTTGTCGTGTACTCATGTAAGCTGGTGGCGGTGCAAAATGCATTGGTGGATGTTATGGTGTACTCATGTATGCCGGTGGTGGTGCACCATGCATTGGTGGATGTTGTGGTGTACTCATGTATGGCGGTGGCGGTGCACCATGCATTGGTTGATGTTGTAGTGTAATCATGTATATCAGTTGTTAGGTACCATTCATTAGTGCTTGTGATGGTTAATGTCTCTTGTATGACCCTGGCGTTGGCACAAGCATTGGTTGATGTTGTGGTGTACTCATGTATGCCGGTGGCGGTGCCCCATGCATTGGTGGATGTTGCGGTGTACTCATGTATGCCGGTGTCGGTGCACCAAGCATTGGTGGATGTTGTGGTGTACTCATGTATGCCTGTGGTGGTGCACCATGCATTGGTGGATGTTGTGGTGTACTCATGTATGCCGGTGGAAGTGTGCCATGCATTGGTGGATGTTGTGGTGTACTCATGTATGGCGGTGGCGGTGCACCATGCATTGGTTGATGTTGTAGTGTAATCATGTATATCAGTTGTTAGGTACCATTCATTAGTGCTTGTGATGGTTAATTTCTCTTGTATGACCCTGGCGTTGGCACAAGCATTGGTTGATGTTGTGGTGTACTCATGTATGCCGGTGGCGGTGCCCCATGCATTGGTGGATGTTGCGGTGTACTCATGTATGCCGGTGTCGGTGCACCAAGCATTGGTGGATGTTGTGGTGTACTCATGTATGCCGGTGGTGGTGCACCATGCATTGGTGGATGTTGTGGTGTACTCATGTATGCCGGTGGCAGTGTGCCATGCATTGGTGGATGTTGTGGTGTTCTCATGTATGGCGGTGGCGGTGCACCATGCATTGGTTGATGTTGTAGTGTAATCATGTATATCAGTTGTTAGGTACCATTCATTAGTGCTTGTGATGGTTAATGTCTCTTGTATGACCCTGGCGTTGGCACAAGCATTGGTTGATGTTGTGGTGTACTCATGTATGCCGGTGGCAGTGTGCCATGCATTGGTGGATGTTGTGGTGTACTCATGTATGGCGGTGGCGGTGCACCATGCATTGGTTGACGTTGTAGTGTAATCATGTATATCAGTTGTTAGGTACCATTCATTAGTGCTTGTGATGGTTAATGTCTCTTGTATGACCCTGGCGTTGGCACAAGCATTGGTTGATGTTGTGGTGTACTCATGTATGCCGGTGGCGGTGCCCCATGCATTGGTGGATGTTGCGGTGTACTCATGTATGCCGGTGTCGGTGCACCAAGCATTGGTGGATGTTGTGGTGTACTCATGTATGCCGGTGGTGGTGCACCATGCATTGGTGGATGTTATGCTGTACTCATGTATGTCAGTGCCGGTGTCCCATGCACTGGTGGATGTGATGATTATGTCTCTTGTATGAGGCTGGCGTTGCCCCATGCATTGGTGGATGTTGTGGTGTACTCATGTATGTCAGTGCCGGTGTCCTATGCATTGTTGGATGTAATGCTTGTGTCTCTTGTATAAAGCTGACGGTGCGCCATGCAATGGTGGATGTTGTCGTGTACTCATGTATGCCGTTGGCGGTGCCTCATGAATTGGTGGATGTTGTGGTGTACTCATGTATGCCGGTGGCGGTGCACCATGCATTGGTGGATGTTGTGGTGTACTCATGTATGCCGGTGGCGGTGCCTCATGAATTGGTGGATGTTGTGGTGTACTCATGTATGCCGGTGGCGGTGCACCATGCATTGGTGGATGTTGTGGTGTACTCATGTATGTCAGTGCCGGTGCCTCATGAATTGGTGGATGTTGTGGTGTACTCATGTATGCCGGTGTCGGTGCACCAAGCATTGGTGGATGTTGTGGTGTACTCATGTATGCCGGTGGTGGTGCACCATGCATTGGTGGATGTTATGCTGTACTCATGTATGTCAGTGCCGGTGTCCCATGCACTGGTGGATGTGATGGTTATGTCTCTTGTATGAGGCTGGCGTTGGCATAAGCATTGGTTGATGTTGTCGTGTACTCATGTATGCCGGTGGCGGTGCCCCATGCATTGGTGGATGTTGTGGTGTACTCATGTATGCCGGTGGCGGTGCCTCATGAATTGGTGGATGTTGTGGTGTACTCATGTATGCCGGTGGCGGTGCACCATGCATTGGTGGATGTTGTGGTGTACTCATGTATGCCGGTGGCGGTGCCTCATGAATTGGTGGATGTTGTGGTGTACTCATGTATGCCGGTGGCGGTGCACCATGCATTGGTGGATGTTGTGGTGTACTCATGTATGTCAGTGCCGGTGCCTCATGAATTGGTGGATGTTGTGGTGTACTCATGTATGCCGGTGTCGGTGCACCAAGCATTGGTGGATGTTGTGGTGTACTCATGTATGCCGGTGGTGGTGCACCATGCATTGGTGGATGTTATGCTGTACTCATGTATGTCAGTGCCGGTGTCCCATGCACTGGTGGATGTGATGGTTATGTCTCTTGTATGAGGCTGGCGTTGGCATAAGCATTGGTTGATGTTGTCGTGTACTCATGTATGCCGGTGGCGGTGCCCCATGCATTGGTGGATGTTGTGGTGTACTCATGTATGCCGGTGGCAGTGTGCCATGCATTGGTGGATGTTGTGGTGTACTCATGTATGCCGGTGGCGGTGCACCATGCATTGGTGGATGTTGTGGTGTACTCATGTATGTCAGTGCCGGTGTCCTATGCATTGTTGGATGTAATGGTTATGTCTCTTGTATGAGGCTGACGGTGCGCCATCCACTGGTGGATGTTGTCGTGTACTCATATAAGCCGGTGGCGGTGCAAAATGCATTGGTGGATGTTATGGTGTACTCATGTATGCCGGTGGTGGTGCACCATGCATTGGTGGATGTTGTGGTGTACTCATGTATGGCGGTGGCGGTGCACCATGCATTGGTTGATGTTGTAGTGTAATCATGTATATCAGTTGTTAGGTACCATTCATTAGTGCTTGTGATGGTTAATGTCTCTTGTATGACCCTGGCGTTGGCACAAGCATTGGTTGATGTTGTGGTGTACTCATGTATGCCGGTGGTGGTGCACCATGCATTGGTGGATGTTATGCTGTACTCATGTATGTCAGTGCCGGTGTCCTATGCATTGTTGGATGTAATGCTTGTGTCTCTTGTATAAAGCTGACGGTGCGCCATGCAATGGTGGATGTTGTCGTGTACTCATGTATGCCGTTGGCGGTGCCTCATGAATTGGTGGATGTTGTGGTGTACTCATGTATGCTGGTGGCGGTGCACCATGCATTGGTGGATGTTGCGGTGTACTCATGTATGCCGGTGTCGGTGCACCAAGCATTGGTGGATGTTGTGGTGTACTCATGTATGCCGGTGGTGGTGCACCATGCATTGGTGGATGTTATGCTGTACTCATGTATGTCAGTGCCGGTGTCCCATGCACTGGTGGATGTGATGGTTATGTCTCTTGTATGAGGCTGGCGTTGCCCCATGCATTGGTGTATGTTGTGGTGTACTCATGGATACCAGTGGCGGTGCCCCATGCATTGGTGGATGTTGCGGTGTACTCATGGATGTCAGTGCCGGTGTCCCATTCACTGGTGGATGTGATGGTTATGTCTCTTGTATGAGGCTGGCGTTGGCACAAGCATTGGTTGATGTGTTCGTGTACTCATGTATGCCGGTGGCAGTGCCCCATGCATTGGTGGATGTTGTGTTGTACTCATGTATGTCAGTGCCGGTGTCCCATGCACTGGTGGATGTGATGGTTATGTCTCTTGTATGAGGCTGGCGTTGGCATAAGCATTGGTTGATGTTTTCGTGTACTCATGTATGCCGGTGGCGGTGCCCCATGCATTGGTGGATGTTGTGGTGTACTCATGTATGTCAGTGCCGGTGTCCTATGCATTGTTGGATGTAATGCTTGTGTCTCTTGTATAAAGCTGACGGTGCGCCATGCAATGGTGGATGTTGTCGTGTACTCATGTATGCCGTTGGCGGTGCCTCATGAATTGGTGGATGTTGTGGTGTACTCATGTATGCCGGTGGCGGTGCACCATGCATTGGTGGATGTTGTGGTGTACTCATGTATGCCGGTGGCGGTGCCTCATGAATTGGTGGATGTTGTGGTGTACTCATGTATGCCGGTGGCGGTGCACCATGCATTGGTGGATGTTGTGGTGTACTCATGTATGTCAGTGCCGGTGCCTCATGAATTGGTGGATGTTGTGGTGTACTCATGTATGCCGGTGTCGGTGCACCAAGCATTGGTGGATGTTGTGGTGTACTCATGTATGCCGGTGGTGGTGCACCATGCATTGGTGGATGTTATGCTGTACTCATGTATGTCAGTGCCGGTGTCCCATGCACTGGTGGATGTGATGGTTATGTCTCTTGTATGAGGCTGGCGTTGGCATAAGCATTGGTTGATGTTGTCGTGTACTCATGTATGCCGGTGGCGGTGCCCCATGCATTGGTGGATGTTGTGGTGTACTCATGTATGTCAGTGCCGGTGTCCTATGCATTGTTGGATGTAATGCTTGTGTCTCTTGTATAAAGCTGACGGTGCGCCATGCATTGGTGGATGTTGTAGTGTACTCATGTATGCCGGTGGCGGTGCCTCATGAATTGGTGGATGTTGTGGTGTACTCATGTATGTCAGTGCCGGTGTCCCATGCACTGGTGGATATGATTTTTATGTCTCTTGTTTGAGGTTGGCGTTGCCCCATGCATTGGTGTATGTTGTGGTGTACTCATGTATACCAGTGGCGGTGCCCCATGCATTGGTGGATGTTGCGGTGTACTCATGGATGTCAGTGCCGGTGTCCCATTCACTGGTGGATGTGATGGTTATGTCTCTTGTATGAGGCTGGCGTTGCCCCATGCATTGGTTGATGTTGTCGTGTACTCATGTATGCCGGTGGCGGTGCCCCATGCATTGGTGGATGTTGTGGTGTACTCATGTATGTCAGTGCCGGTGTCCTATGCATTGTTGGATGTAATGCTTGTATCTCTTGTATGAGGCTGACGGTGCGCCATCCATTGGTGGATGTTGCTGTGTACTCTTGTATGCCGGTGGCGGTGCAAAATGCATTGGTGGATGTTGTGGTGTACTCATGTATGCCGGTGGTGGTGCACCATGCATTGGTGGATGTTGTGGTGTACTCATGTATGCCGGTGGCAGTGTGCCATGCATTGGTGGATGTTGTGGTGTACTCATGTATGGCGGTGGCGGTGCACCATGCATTGGTTGATGTTGTAGTGTAATCATGTATATGAGTTGTTAGGTACCATTCATTAGTGCTTGTGATGGTTAATGTCTCTTGTATGACCCTGGCGTTGGCACAAGCATTGGTTGATGTTGTGGTGTACTCATGTATGCCGGTGGCGGTGCCCCATGCATTGGTGGATGTTGCGGTGTACTCATGTATGCCGGTGTCGGTGCACCAAGCATTGGTGGATGTTGTGGTGTACTCATGTATGCCGGTGGTGGTGCACCATGCATTGGTGGATGTTATGCTGTACTCATGTATGTCAGTGCCGGTGTCCCATGCACTGGTGGATGTGATGGTTATGTCTCTTGTATGAGGCTGGCGTTGCCCCATGCATTGGTGTATGTTGTGGTGTACTCATGTATGTCAGTGCCGGTGTCCTATGCATTGTTGGATGTAATGCTTGTGTCTCTTGTATAAAGCTGACGGTGCGCCATGCAATGGTGGATGTTGTCGTGTACTCATGTATGCCGTTGGCGGAGCCTCATGAATTGGTGGATGTTGTGGTGTACTCATGTATGCCGGTGGCGGTGCACCATGCATTGGTGGATGTTGTGGTGTACTCATGTATGCCGGTGGTGGTGCCTCATGAATAGGTGGATGTTGTAGTATACTCATGTATGCCGGTGGCGGTGCACCATGCATTGGTGGATGTTGTGGTGTACTCATGTATGTCAGTGCCGGTGTCCTATGCATTGTTGGATGTAATGCTTGTGTCTCTTGTATAAAGCTGACGGTGCGCCATGCATTGGTGGATGTTGTAGTGTACTCATGTATGCCGTTGGCGGTGCCTCATGAATTGGTGGATGTTGTGGTGTACTCATGTATGCCGGTGGCGGTGCACCATGCATTGGTGGATGTTGTGGTGTACTCATGTATGTCAGTGCCGGTGCCTCATGAATTGGTGGATGTTGTGGTGTACTCATGTATGCCGGTGTCGGTGCACCAAGCATTGGTGGATGTTGTGGTGCACTCATGTATGCCGGTGGTGGTGCACCATGCATTGGTGGATGTTATGCTGTACTCATGTATGTCAGTGCCGGTGTCCTATGCATTGTTGGATGTAATGGTTATGTCTCTTGTATGAGGCTGACGGTGCGCCATCCACTGGTGGATGTTGTCGTGTACTCATGTAAGCCGGTGGCGGTGCAAAATGCATTGGTGGATGTTGTGGTGTACTCATGTATGCCGGTGGTGGTGCACCATGCATTGGTGGATGTTGTGGTGTACTCATGTATGGCGGTGGCGGTGCACCATGCATTGGTTGATGTTGTAGTGTAATCATGTATATCAGTTGTTAGGTACCATTCATTAGTGCTTGTGATGGTTAATGTCTCTTGTATGACCCTGGCGTTGGCACAAGCATTGGTTGATGTTGTGGTGTACTCATGTATGCCGGTGGCGGTGCCCCATGCATTGGTGGATGTTGCGGTGTACTCATGTATGCCGGTGGTGGTGCACCATGCATTGGTGGATGTTGTGGTGTACTCATGTATGCCGGTGGCAGTGTGCCATGCATTGGTGGATGTTGTGGTGTACTCATGTATGCCGGTGGCGGTGCCCCATGCATTGGTTGATGTTGTAGTGTAATCATGTATATCAGTTGTTAGGTACCATTCATTGGTGCTTGTGATGGTTATGTCTCTTGTATGACCCTGGCGTTGGCACAAGCATTGGTTGATGTTGTGGTGTACTCATGTATGCCGGTGGCGGTGCCCCATGCATTGGTGGATGTTGCGGTGTACTCATATATGCCGGTGTCGGTGCACCAAGCATTGGTGGATGTTGTGGTGTACTCATGTATGCCGGTGGTGGTGCACCATGCATTGGTGGATGTTATGCTGTACTCATGTATGTCAGTGCCGGTGTCCCATGCACTGGTGGATGTGATGGTTATGTCTCTTGTATGAGGCTGGCGTTGCCCCATGCATTGGTTGATGTTGTCGTGTACTCATGTATGCCGGTGGCGGTGCCCCATGCATTGGTGGATGTTGTGGTGTACTCATGTATGTCAGTGCCGGTGTCCTATGCATTGTTGGATGTAATGCTTGTGTCTCTTGTATAAAGCTGACGGTGCGCCATGCATTGGTGGATGTTGTAGTGTACTCATGTATGCCGTTGGCGGTGCCTCATGAATTGGTGGATGTTGTGGTGTACTCATGTATGCCGGTGGCGGTGCACCATGCATTGGTGGATGTTGTGGTGTACTCATGTATGCCGGTGGTGGTGCCTCATGAATAGGTGGATGTTGTAGTATACTCATGTATGCCGGTGGCGGTGCACCATGCATTGGTGGATGTTGTGGTGTACTCATGTATGTCAGTGCCGGTGTCCTATGCATTGTTGGATGTAAAGGTTATGTCTCTTGTATGAGGCTGACGGTGCGAAATCCATTGGTGGATGTTGCAGTGTACTCTTGTAAGCCGGTGGTGGTGCAAAATGCATTGGTGGATGTTATGGTGTACTCATGTATGCCGGTGGTGGTGCACCATGCATTGGTGGATGTTGTGGTGTACTCATGTATGCCGGTGGCAGTGTGCCATGCATTGGTGGATGTTGTGGTGTACTCATGTATGGCGGTGGCGGTGCACCATGCATTGGTTGATGTTGTAGTGTAATCATGTATATCAGTTGTTAGGTACCATTCACTAGTGCTTGTGATGGTTAATGTCTCTTGTATGACCCTGGCGTTGGCACAAGCATTGGTTGATGTTGTGGTGTACTCATGTATGCCGGTGGCGGTGCCCCATGCATTGGTGGATGTTGCGGTGTACTCATGTATGCCGGTGTCGGTGCACCAAGCATTGGTGGATGTTGTGGTGTACTCATGTATGCCGGTGGTGGTGCACCATGCATTGGTGGATGTTATGCTGTACTCATGTATGTCAGTGCCGGTGTCCCATGCACTGGTGGATGTGATGGTTATGTCTCTTGTATGAGGCTGGCGTTGCCCCATGCATTTTTGTATGTTGTGGTGTACTCATGTATACCAGTGGCGGTGCCCCATGCATTGGTGGATGTTGCGGTGTACTCATGGATGTCAGTGCCGGTGTCCCATTCACTGGTGGATGTGATGGTTATGTCTCTTGTATGAGGCTGGCGTTGCCACAAGCATTGGTTGATGTGTTCGTGTACTCATGTATGCCGGTGGCGGTGCCCCATGCATTGGTGGATGTTGTGTTGTACTCATGTATGTCAGTGCCGGTGTCCCATGCACTGGTGGATGTGATGGTTATGTCTCTTGTATGAGGCTGGCGTTGGCATAAGCATTGGTTGATGTTGTCGTGTACTCATGTATGCCGGTGGCGGTGCCCCATGCATTGGTGGATGTTGTGGTGTACTCATGTATGTCAGTGCCGGTGTCCTATGCATTGTTGGATGTAATGCTTGTGTTTCTTGTATAAAGCTGACGGTGCGCCATGCAATGGTGGATGTTGTCGTGTACTCATGTATGCCGTTGGCGGTGCCTCATGAATTGGTGGATGTTGTGGTGTACTCATGTATGCCGGTGGCGGTGCACCATGCATTGGTGGATGTTGTGGTGTACTCATGTATGCCGGTGGCGGTGCCTCATGAATTGGTGGATGTTGTGGTGTACTCATGTATGCCGGTGGCGGTGCACCATGCATTGGTGGATGTTGTGGTGTACTCATGTATGTCAGTGCCGGTGCCTCATGAATTGGTGCATGTTGTGGTGTACTCATGTATGCCGGTGTCGGTGCACCAAGCATTGGTGGATGTTGTGGTGTACTCATGTATGCCGGTGGTGGTGCACCATGCATTGGTGGATGTTATGCTGTACTCATGTATGTCAGTGCCGGTGTCCCATGCACTGGTGGATGTGATGGTTATGTCTCTTGTATGAGGCTGGCGTTGGCATAAGCATTGGTTGATGTTGTCGTGTACTCATGTATGCCGGTGGCGGTGCCCCATGCATTGGTGGATGTTGTGGTGTACTCATGTATGTCAGTGCCGGTGTCCTATGCATTGTTGGATGTAATGCTTGTGTCTCTTGTATAAAGCTGACGGTGCGCCATGCAATGGTGGATGTTGTCGTGTACTCATGTATGCCGTTGGCGGTGCCTCATGAATTGGTGGATGTTGTGGTGTACTCATGTATGCCGGTGGCGGTGCACCATGCATTGGTGGATGTTGTGGTGTACTCATGTATGCCGGTGGCGGTGCCTTATGAATTGGTGGATGTTGTGGTGTACTCATGTATGCCGGTGGCGGTGCACCATGCATTGGTGGATGTTGTGGTGTACTCATGTATGTCAGTGCCGGTGTCCTATGCATTGTTGGATGTAATGTTATGTCTCTTGTATGAGGCTGACGGTGCGCCATCCACTGGTGGATGTTGTCGTGTACTCATGTAAGCTGGTGGCGGTGCAAAATGCATTGGTGGATGTTTTGGTGTATTCATGTATGCCGGTGGTGGTGCACCATGCATTGGTGGATGTTGTGGTGTACTCATGTATGCCGGTGGCGGTGCCCCATGCATTGGTTGATGTTGTAGTGTAATCATGTATTTCAGTTGTTAGGTACCATTCATTGGTGCTTGTGATGGTTATGTCTCTTGTATGACCCTGGCGTTGGCACAAGCATTGGTTGATGTTGTGGTGTACTCATGTATGCTGGTGGCGGTGCCCCATGCATTGGTGGATGTTGCGGTGTACTCATGTATGCCGGTGTCGGTGCACCAAGCATTGGTGGATGTTGTGGTGTACTCATGTATGCCGGTGTCGGTGCACCAAGCATTGGTGGATGTTATGCTGTACTCATGTATGCCGGTGGTGGTGCACCATGCACTGGTGGATGTGATGGTTATGTCTTTTGTATGAGGCTGGCGTTGCCCCATGCATTGGTTGATGTTGTCGTGTACTCATGTATGCCGGTGGCGGTGCCCCATGCATTGGTGGATGTTGTGGTGTACTCATGTATGTCAGTGCCGGTGTCCTATGCATTGTTGGATGTAATGCTTGTGTCTCTTGTATAAAGCTGACGGTGCGCCATGCATTGGTGGATGTTGTAGTGTACTCATGTATGCCGTTGGCGGTGCCTCATGAATTGGTGGATGTTGTGGTGTACTCATGTATGCCGGTGGCGGTGCACCATGCATTGGTGGATGTTGTGGTGTACTCATGTATGCCGGTGGCGGTGCCTCATGAATTGGTGGATGTTGTAGTGTACTCATGTATGCCGGTGGCGGTGCACCATGTATTGGTGGATGTTGTGGTGTACTCATGTATGTCAGTGGCGGTGTCCTATGCATTGTTGGATGTAATGGTTTTGTCTCTTGTATGAGGCTGACGGTGCGCCATCCATTGGTGGATGTTGCTGTGTACTCTTGTATGCCGGTGGCGGTGCACCATGCATTGGTGGATGTTGTGGTGTACTCATGTATGTCAGTGCCGGTGTCCTATGCATTGTTGGATGTAAAGGTTATGTCTCTTGTATGAGGCTGACGGTGCGCCATCCATTGGTGGATGTTGCAGTGTACTCTTGTAAGCCGGTGGTGGTGCAAAATGCATTGGTGGATGTTATGGTGTACTCATGTATGCCGGTGGTGGTGCACCATGCATTGGTGGATGTTGTGGTGTACTCATGTATGCCGGTGGCAGTGTGCCATGCATTGGTGGATGTTGTGGTGTACTCATGTATGGCGGTGGCGGTGCACCATGCATTGGTTGATGTTGTAGTGTAATCATGTATATCAGTTGTTAGGTACCATTCACTAGTGCTTGTGATGGTTAATGTCTCTTGTATGACCCTGGCGTTGGCACAAGCATTGGTTGATGTTGTGGTGTACTCATGTATGCCGGTGGCGGTGCCCCATGCATTGGTGGATGTTGCGGTGTACTCATATATGCCGGTGTCGGTGCACCAAGCATTGGTGGATGTTGTGGTGTACTCATGTATGCCGGTGGTGGTGCACCATGCATTGGTGGATGTTATGCTGTACTCATGTATGTCAGTGCCGGTGTCCCATGCACTGGTGGATGTGATGGTTATGTCTCTTGTATGAGGCTGGCGTTGCCCCATGCATTTTTGTATGTTGTGGTGTACTCATGTATACCAGTGGCGGTGCCCCATGCATTGGTGGATGTTGCGGTGTACTCATGGATGTCAGTGCCGGTGTCCCATTCACTGGTGGATGTGATGGTTATGTCTCTTGTATGAGGCTGGCGTTGCCACAAGCATTGGTTGATGTGTTCGTGTACTCATGTATGCCGGTGGCGGTGCCCCATGCATTGGTGGATGTTGTGTTGTACTCATGTATGTCAGTGCCGGTGTCCCATGCACTGGTGGATGTGATGGTTATGTCTCTTGTATGAGGCTGGCGTTGGCATAAGCATTGGTTGATGTTGTCGTGTACTCATGTATGCCGGTGGCGGTGCCCCATGCATTGGTGGATGTTGTGGTGTACTCATGTATGTCAGTGCCGGTGTCCTATGCATTGTTGGATGTAATGCTTGTGTTTCTTGTATAAAGCTGACGGTGCGCCATGCAATGGTGGATGTTGTCGTGTACTCATGTATGCCGTTGGCGGTGCCTCATGAATTGGTGGATGTTGTGGTGTACTCATGTATGCCGGTGGCGGTGCACCATGCATTGGTGGATGTTGTGGTGTACTCATGTATGCCGGTGGCGGTGCCTCATGAATTGGTGGATGTTGTGGTGTACTCATGTATGCCGGTGGCGGTGCACCATGCATTGGTGGATGTTGTGGTGTACTCATGTATGTCAGTGCCGGTGCCTCATGAATTGGTGCATGTTGTGGTGTACTCATGTATGCCGGTGTCGGTGCACCAAGCATTGGTGGATGTTGTGGTGTACTCATGTATGCCGGTGGTGGTGCACCATGCATTGGTGCATGTTATGCTGTACTCATGTATGTCAGTGCCGGTGTCCCATGCACTGGTGGATGTGATGGTTATGTCTCTTGTATGAGGCTGGCGTTGGCATAAGCATTGGTTGATGTTGTCGTGTACTCATGTATGCCGGTGGCGGTGCCCCATGCATTGGTGGATGTTGTGGTGTACTCATGTATGTCAGTGCCGGTGTCCTATGCATTGTTGGATGTAATGCTTGTGTCTCTTGTATAAAGCTGACGGTGCGCCATGCAATGGTGGATGTTGTCGTATACTCATGTATGCCGTTGGCGGTGCCTCATGAATTGGTGGATGTTGTGGTGCACTCATGTATGCCGGTGGCGGTGCACCATGCATTGGTGGATGTTGTGGTGTACTCATGTATGCCGGTGGCGGTGCCTTATGAATTGGTGGATGTTGTGGTGTACTCATGTATGCCGGTGGCGGTGCACCATGCATTGGTGGATGTTGTGGTGTACTCATGTATGTCAGTGCCGGTGTCCTATGCATTGTTGGATGTAATGTTATGTCTCTTGTATGAGGCTGACGGTGCGCCATCCACTGGTGGATGTTGTCGTGTACTCATGTAAGCCGGTGGCGGTGCAAAATGCATTGGTGGATGTTATGGTGTATTCATGTATGCCGGTGGTGGTGCACCATGCATTGGTGGATGTTGTGGTGTACTCATGTATGCCGGTGGCGGTGCCCCATGCATTGGTTGATGTTGTAGTGTAATCATGTATATCAGTTGTTAGGTACCATTCATTGGTGCTTGTGATGGTTATGTCTCTTGTATGACCCTGGCGTTGGCACAAGCATTGGTTGATGTTGTGGTGTACTCATGTATGCTGGTGGCGGTGCCCCATGCATTGGTGGATGTTGCGGTGTACTCATGTATGCCGGTGTCGGTGCACCAAGCATTGGTGGATGTTGTGGTGTACTCATGTATGCCGGTGTCGGTGCACCAAGCATTGGTGGATGTTATGCTGTACTCATGTATGCCGGTGGTGGTGCACCATGCACTGGTGGATGTGATGGTTATGTCTCTTGTATGAGGCTGGCGTTGCCCCATGCATTGGTTGATGTTGTCGTGTACTCATGTATGCCGGTGGCGGTGCCCCATGCATTGGTGGATGTTGTGGTGTACTCATGTATGTCAGTGCCGGTGTCCTATGCATTGTTGGATGTAATGCTTGTGTCTCTTGTATAAAGCTGACGGTGCGCCATGCATTGGTGGATGTTGTAGTGTACTCATGTATGCCGTTGGCGGTGCCTCATGAATTGGTGGATGTTGTGGTGTACTCATGTATGCCGGTGGCGGTGCACCATGCATTGGTGGATGTTGTGGTGTACTCATGTATGCCGGTGGCGGTGCCTCATGAATTGGTGGATGTTGTAGTGTACTCATGTATGCCGGTGGCGGTGCACCATGTATTGGTGGATGTTGTGGTGTACTCATGTATGTCAGTGGCGGTGTCCTATGCATTGTTGGATGTAATGGTTTTGTCTCTTGTATGAGGCTGACGGTGCGCCATCCATTGGTGGATGTTGCTGTGTACTCTTGTATGCCGGTGGCGGTGCAAAATGCATTGGTGGATGTTGTGGTGTACTCATGTATGCCGGTGGTGGTGCACCATGCATTGGTGGATGTTGTGGTGTACTCATGTATGCCGGTGGCAGTGTGCCATGCATTGGTGGATGTTGTGGTGTACTCATGTATGGCGGTGGCGGTGCACCATGCATTGGTTGATGTTGTAGTGTAATCATGTATATCAGTTGTTAGGTACCATTCATTAGTGCTTGTGATGGTTAATGTCTCTTGTATGACCCTGGCGTTTTATCACAAGCATTGGTTGATGTTGTGGTGTACTCATGTATGCCGGTGGCGGTGCCCCATGCATTGGTGGATGTTGCGGTGTACTCATGTATGCCGGTGTCGGTGCACCAAGCATTGGTGGATGTTGTGGTGTACTCATGTATGCCGGTGGTGGTGCACCATGCATTGGTGGATGTTATGCTGTACTCATGTATGTCAGTGCCGGTGTCCCATGCACTGGTGGATGTGATGGTTATGTCTCTTGTATGAGGCTGGCGTTGCCCCATGCATTGGTGTATGTTGTGGTGTACTCATGTATGTCAGTGCCGGTGTCCTATGCATTGTTGGATGTAATGCTTGTGTCTCTTGTATAAAGCTGACGGTGCGCCATGCAATGGTGGATGTTGTCGTGTACTCATGTATGCCGGTGGCGGTGCACCATGCATTGGTGGATGTTGTGGTGTACTCATGTATGCCGGTGGCGGTGCACCATGCATTGGTGGATGTTGTGGTGTACTCATGTATGCCGGTGGCGGTACCTCATGAATTGGTGGATGTTGTGGTGTACTCATGTATGCCGGTGGCGGTGCACCATGCATTGGTGGATGTTGTGGTGTACTCATGTATGTCAGTGCCGGTGCCTCATGAATTGGTGGATGTTGTGGTGTACTCATGTATGCCGGTGTCGGTGCACCAAGCATTGGTGGATGTTGTGGTGCACTCATGTATGCCGGTGGTGGTGCACCATGCATTGGTGGATGTTATGCTGTACTCATGTATGTCAGTGCCGGTGTCCCATGCACTGGTGGATGTGATGGTTATGTCTCTTGTATGAGGCTGGCGTTGGCATAAGCATTGGTTGATGTTGTCGTGTACTCATGTATGCCGGTGGCGGTGCCCCATGCATTGGTGGATGTTGTGGTGTACTCATGTATGTCAGTGCCGGTGTCCTATGCATTGTTGGATGTAATGCTTGTGTCTCTTGTATAAAGCTCACGGTGCGCCATGCAATGGTGGATGTTGTCGTGTACTCATGTATGCCGTTGGCGGTGCCTCATGAATTGGTGGATGTTGTGGTGTACTCATGTATGCCGGTGGCGGTGCACCATGCATTGGTGGATGTTGTGGTGTACTCATGTATGCCGGTGGCGGTGCCTCATGAATTGGTGGATGTTGTGGTGTACTCATGTATGCCGGTGGCGGTGCACCATGCATTGGTGGATGTTGTGGTGTACTCATGTATGTCAGTGCCGGTGTCCTATGCATTGTTGGATGTAATGGTTATGTCTCTTGTATGAGGCTGACGGTGCGCCATCCACTGGTGGATGTTGTCGTGTACTCATGTAAGCCGGTGGCGGTGCAAAATGCATTGGTGGATGTTATGGTGTACTCATGTATGCCGGTGGTGGTGCACCATGCATTGGTGGATGTTGTGGTGTACTCATGTATGGCGGTGGCGGTGCACCATGCATTGGTTGATGTTGTAGTGTAATCATGTATATCAGTTGTTAGGTACCATTCATTAGTGCTTGTGATGGTTAATGTCTCTTGTATGACCCTGGCGTTGGCACAAGCATTGGTTGATGTTGTGGTGTACTCATGTATGCCGGTGGCGGTGCCCCATGCATTGGTGGATGTTGCGGTGTACTCATGTATGCCGGTGTCGGTGCACCAAGCATTGGTGGATGTTGTGGTGTACTCATGTATGCCGGTGGTGGTGCACCATGCATTGGTGGATGTTGTGGTGTACTCATGTATGCCGGTGGAAGTGTGCCATGCATTGGTGGATGTTGTGGTGTACTCATGTATGGCGGTGGCGGTGCACCATGCATTGGTTGATGTTGTAGTGTAATCATGTATATCAGTTGTTAGGTACCATTCATTAGTGCTTGTGATGGTTAATGTCTCTTGTATGACCCTGGCGTTGGCACAAGCATTGGTTGATGTTGTGGTGTACTCATGTATGCCGGTGGCGGTGCCCCATGCATTGGTGGATGTTGCGGTGTACTCATGTATGCCGGTGTCGGTGCACCAAGCATTGGTGGATGTTGTGGTGTACTCATGTATGCCGGTGGTGGTGCACCATGCATTGGTGGATGTTGTGGTGTACTCATGTATGCCGGTGGCAGTGTGCCATG
Organism: Haliotis asinina; assembly: GCF_037392515.1. NCBI lineage: Eukaryota > Metazoa > Mollusca > Gastropoda > Lepetellida > Haliotidae > Haliotis > Haliotis asinina. The sequence continues at coordinate 29,628,450 of NC_090295.1, forward strand.
CATTGGTGGATGTTGTGGTGTACTCATGTATGGCGGTGGCGGTGCACCATGCATTGGTTGATGTTGTAGTGTAATCATGTATATCAGTTGTTAGGTACCATTCATTAGTGCTTGTGATGGTTAATGTCTCTTGTATGACCCTGGCGTTGGCACAAGCATTGGTTGATGTTGTGGTGTACTCATGTATGCCGGTGGCAGTGTGCCATGCATTGGTGGATGTTGTGGTGTACTCATGTATGGCGGTGGCGGTGCACCATGCATTGGTTGATGTTGTAGTGTAATCATGTATATCAGTTGTTAGGTACCATTCATTAGTGCTTGTGATGGTTAATGTCTCTTGTATGACCCTGGCGTTGGCACAAGCATTGGTTGATGTTGTGGTGTACTCATGTATGCCGGTGGCGGTGCCCCATGCATTGGTGGATGTTGCGGTGTACTCATGTATGCCGGTGTCGGTGCACCAAGCATTGGTGGATGTTGTGGTGTACTCATGTATGCCGGTGGTGGTCCACCATGCATTGGTGGATGTTATGCTGTACTCATGTATGTCAGTGCCGGTGTCCCATGCACTGGTGGATGTGATGGTTATGTCTCTTGTATGAGGCTGGCGTTGCCCCATGCATTGGTGTATGTTGTGGTGTACTCATGTATACCAGTGGCGGTGCCCCATGCATTGGTGGATGTTGTGGTGTACTCATGGATGTCAGTGCCGGTGTCCCATTCACTGGTGGATGTGATGGTTATGTCTCTTGTATGAGGCTGGCGTTGGCACAAGCATTGGTTGATGTGTTCGTGTACTCATGTATGCCGGTGGCGGTGCCCCATGCATTGGTGGATGTTGTGTTGTACTCATGTATGTCAGTGCCGGTGTCCCATGCACTGGTGGATGTGATGGTTATGTCTCTTGTATGATGCTGGCGTTGGCATAAGCATTGGTTGATGTTGTCGTGTACTCATGTATGCCGGTGGCGGTGCCCCATGCATTGGTGGATGTTGTGGTGTACTCATGTATGTCAGTGCCGGTGTCCTATGCATTGTTGGATGTAGTGCTTGTGTCTCTTGTATAAAGCTGACGGTGCGCCATGCAATAGTGGATGTTGTCGTGTACTCATGTAAGCCGTTGGCGGTGCCTCATGAATTGGTGGATGTTGTGGTGTACTCATGTATGCCGGTGGCGGTGCACCATGCATTGGTGGATGTTGCGGTGTACTCATGTATGCCGGTGTCGGTGCACCAAGCATTGGTGGATGTTGTGGTGTACTCATGTATGCCGGTGGTGGTGCACCATGCATTGGTGGATGTTATGCTGTACTCATGTATGTCAGTGCCGGCGTCCCATGCACTGGTGGATGTGATGGTTATGTCTCTTGTATGAGGCTGGCGTTGCCCCATGCATTGGTGGATGTTGTGGTGTACTCATGTATGCCGGTGGCGGTGCACCATGCATTGGTGGATGTTGCGGTGTACTCATGTATGCCGGTGTCGGTGCACCAAGCATTGGTGGATGTTGTCGTGTACTCATGTATGCCGGTGGTGGTGCACCATGCATTGGTGGATGTTATGCTGTACTCATGTATGTCAGTGCCGGCGTCCCATGCACTGGTGGATGTGATGGTTATGTCTCTTGTATGAGGCTGGCGTTGCCCCATGCATTGGTGTATGTTGTGGTGTACTCATGTATACCAGTGGCGGTGCCCCATGCATTGGTGTATGTTGTGGTGTACTCATGTATGCCTGTGGTGGTGCACCATGCATTGGTGGATGTTATGCTGTACTCATGGATGTCAGTGCCGGTGTCCCATTCACTGGTGGATGTGATGGTTATGTCTCTTGTATGAGGTTGGCGTTGGCACAAGCATTGGTTGATGTGTTCGTGTACTCATGTATGCCGGTGGCGGTGCCCCATGCATTGGTGGATGTTGAGTTGTACTCATGTATGTCAGTGCCGGTGTCCCATGCACTGGTGGATGTGATGGTTATGACTCTTGTATGAGGCTGGCGTTGGCATAAGCATTGGTTGATGTTGTCGTGTACTCATGTATGCCGGTGGCGGTGCCCCATGCATTCTGGATGTTGTGGTGTACTCATGTATGTCAGTGCCGGTGTCCTATGCATTGTTGGATGTAATGCTTGTGTCTCTTGTATAAAGCTGACGGTGCGCCATGCAATGGTGGATGTTGTGGTGTACTCATGTATGCCGTTGGCGGTGCCTCATGAATTGGTGGATGTTGTGGTGTACTCATGTATGCCGGTGGCGGTGCACCATGCATTACTGGATGTTGTGGTGTACTCATGTATGCCGGTGGCGGTGCCTCATGAATTGGTGGATGTTGTGGTGTACTCATGTATGCCGGTGGTGGTGCACCATGCATTGGTGGATGTTGTGGTGTACTCATGTATGCCGGTGGAAGTGTGCCATGCATTGGTGGATGTTGTGGTGTACTCATGTATGGCGGTGGCGGTGCACCATGCATTGGTTGATGTTGTAGTGTAATCATGTATATCAGTTGTTAGGTAACATTCATTAGTGCTTGTGATGGTTAATGTCTCTTGTCTGACCCTGGCGTTGGCACAAGCATTGGTTGATGTTGTGGTGTACTCATGTATGCCGGTGGCGGTGCCCCATGCATTGGTGGATGTTGCGGTGTACTCATGTATGCCGGTGTCGGTGCACCAAGCATTGGTGGATGTTGTGGTGTACTCATGTATGCCGGTGGTGGTGCACCATGCATTGGTGGATGTTGTGGTGTACTCATGTATGCCGGTGGCAGTGTGCCATGCATTGGTGGATGTTGTGGTGTACTCATGTATGGCGGTGGCGGTGCACCATGCATTGGTTGATGTTGTAGTGTAATCATGTATATCAGTTGTTAGGTACCATTCATTAGTGCTTGTGATGGTTAATGTCTCTTGTATGACCCTGGCGTTGGCACAAGCATTGGTTGATGTTGTGGTGTACTCATGTATGCCGGTGGCAGTGTGCCATGCATTGGTGGATGTTGTGGTGTACTCATGTATGGCAGTGGCGATGCACCATGCATTGGTTGATGTTGTAGTGTAATCATGTATATCAGTTGTTAGGTACCATTCATTAGTGCTTGTGATGGTTAATGTCTCTTGTATGACCCTGGCGTTGGCACAAGCATTGGTTGATGTTGTGGTGTACTCATGTATGCCGGTGTCGGTGAACCATGCATTGGTGGATGTTGCGGTGTACTCATGTATGCCGGTGTCGGTGCACCAAGCATTGGTGGATGTTGTGGTGTACTCATGTATGCCGGTGGTGGTGCACCATGCATTGGTGGATGTTATGCTGTACTCATGTATGTCAGTGCCGGTGTCCCATGCACTGGTGGATGTGATGGTTATGTCTCTTGTATGAGGCTGGCGTTGCCCCATGCATTGGTGTATGTTGTGGTGTACTCATGTATACCAGTGGCGGTGCCCCATGCATTGGTGGATGTTGCGGTGTACTCATGGATGTCAGTGCCGGTGTCCCATTCACTGGTGGATGTGATGGTTATGTCTCTTGTATGAGGCTGGCGTTGGCACAAGCATTGGTTGATGTGTTCGTGTACTCATGTATGCCGGTGGCGGTTCCCCATGCATTGGTGGATGTTGTGTTGTACTCATGTATGTCAGTGCCGGTGTCCCATGCACTGGTGGATGTGATGGTTATGTCTCTTGTATGAGGCTGGCGTTGGCATAAGCATTGGTTGATGTTGTCGTGTACTCATGTATGCCGGTGGCGGTGCCCCATGCATTGGTGGATGTTGTGGTGTACTCATGTATGTCAGTGCCGGTGTCCTATGCAATGTTGGATGTAATGCTTGTGTCTCTTGTATAAAGCTGACGGTGCGCCATGCATTGGTGGATGTTGTCGTGTACTCATGTATGCCGTTGGCGGTGCCTCATGAATTAGTGGATGTTGTGGTGTACTCATGTATGCCGGTGTCGGTGCACCATGCATTGGTGGATGTTGTGGTGTACTCATGTATGCCGTTGGCGGTGCCTCATGAATTAATGGATGTTGTGGTGTACTCATGTATGCCGGTGGCGGTGCACCATGCATTGGTGGATGTTGTGGTGTACTCATGTATGCCGGTGGCGGTGCCTCATGAATTGGTGGATGTTGTGGTGTACTCATGTATGCCGGTGGCGGTGCACCATGCATTGGTGGATGTTGTGGTGTACTCATGTATGTCAGTGCCGGTGTCCTATGCATTGTTGGATGTAATGTTTTGTCTCTTGTATGAGGCTGACGGTGCGCCATCCACTGGTGGATGTTGTCGTGTACTCATGTAAGCCGGTGGCGGTGCAAAATGCATTGGTGGATGTTATGGTGTACTCATGTATGCCGGTGGTGGTGCACCAAGCATTGGTGGATGTTGTGGTGTACTCATGTATGCCGGTGGCGGTGCCCCATGCATTGGTTGATGTTGTAGTGTAATCATGTATATCAGTTGTTAGGTACCATTCATTGGTGCTTGTGATGGTTATGTCTCTTGTATGACCCTGGCGTTGGCACAAGCATTGGTTGATGTTGTGGTGTACTCATGTATGCCGGTGGCGGTGCCCCATGCATTGGTGGATGTTGCGGTGTACTCATATATGCCGGTGTCGGTGCACCAAGCATTGGTGGATGTTGTGGTGTACTCATGTATGCCGGTGGTGGTGCACCATGCATTGGTGGATGTTATGCTGTACTCATGTATGTCAGTGCCGGTGTCCCATGCACTGGTGGATGTGATGGTTATGTCTCTTGTATGAGGCTGGCGTTGCCCCATGCATTGGTTGATGTTGTCGTGTACTCATGTATGCCGGTCTCGGTGCCCCATGCATTGGTGGATGTTGTGGTGTACTCATGTATGTCAGTGCCGGTGTCCTATGCATTGTTGGATGTAATGCTTGTGTCTCTTGTATAAAGCTGACGGTGCGCCATGCATTGGTGGATGTTGTGGTGTACTCATGTATGCCGTTGGCGGTGCCTCATGAATTGGTGGATGTTGTGGTGTACTCATGTATGCCGGTGGCGGTGCACCATGCATTGGTGGATGTTGTGGTGTACTCATGTATGCCGGTGGCGGTGCCTCATGAATTGGTGGATGTTGTAGTGTACTCATGTATGCCGGTGGCGGTGCACCATGCATTGGTGGATGTTGTGGTGTACTCATGTATGTCAGTGGCGGTGTCCTATGCATTGTTGGATGTAATGGTTATGTCTCTTGTATGAGGCTGACGGTGCGCCATCCATTGGTGGATGTTGCTGTGTTATCTTGTAAGCCGGTGGCGATGCAAAATGCATTGGTGGATGTTATGGTGTACTCATGTATGCCGGTGGTGGTGCACCATGCATTGGTGGATGTTGTGGTGTACTCATGTATGCCGGTGGCAGTGTGCCATGCATTGGTGGATGTTGTGGTGTACTCATGTATGGCGGTGGCGGTGCACCATGCATTGGTTGATGTTGTAGTGTAATCATGTATATCAGTTGTTAGGTACCATTCATTAGTGCTTGTGATGGTTAATTTCTCTTGTATGACCCTGGCGTTGGCACAAGCATTGGTTGATGTTGTGGTGTACTCATGTATGCCGGTGGCGGTGCCCCATGCATTGGTGGATGTTGCGGTGTACTCATGTATGCCGGTGTCGGTGCACCAAGCATTGGTGGATGTTGTGGTGTACTCATGTATGCCGGTGGTGGTGCACCATGCATTGGTGGATGTTATGCTGTACTCATGTATGTCAGTGCCGGTGTCCCATGCACTGGTGGATGTGATGGTTATGTCTCTTGTATGAGGCTGGCGTTGCCCCATGCATTGGTGTATGTTGTGGTGTACTCATGTATGCCGTTGGCGGTGCCTCATGAATTGGTGAATGTTGTGGTGTACTCATGTATGCCGGTGGCGGTGCACCATGCATTGGTGGATGTTGTGGTGTACTCATGTATGCCGGTGGCGGTGCCTCATGAATTGGTGGATGTTGTAGTGTACTCATGTATGCCGGTGGCGGTGCACCATGCATTGGTGGATGTTGTGGTGTACTCATGTATGTCAGTGGCGGTGTCCTATGCATTGTTGGATGTAATGGTTATGTCTCTTGTATGAGGCTGACGGTGCGCCATCCATTGGTGGATGTTGCTGTGTACTCTTGTAAGCCGGTGGCGGTGCAAAATGCATTGGTGGATGTTATGGTGTACTCATGTATGCCGGTGGTGGTGCACCATGCATTGGTGGATGTTGTGGTGTACTCATGTATGCCGGTGGCAGTGTGCCATGCATTGGTGGATGTTGTGGTGTACTCATGTATGGCGGTGGCAGTGCACCATGCATTGGTTGATGTTGTAGTGTAATCATGTATATCAGTTGTTAGGTACCATTCATTAGTGCTTGTGATGGTTAATGTCTCTTGTATGACCCTGGCGTTGCCCCATGCATTGGTGTATGTTGTGGTGTACTCATGTATGTCAGTGCCGGTGTCCTATGCATTGTTGGATGTAATGCTTGTGTCTCTTGTATAAAGCTGACGGTGCGCCATGCAATGGTGGATGTTGTCGTGTACTCATGTATGCCGTTGGCGGTGCCTCATGAATTGGTGGATGTTGTGGTGTACTCATGTATGCCGGTGGCGGTGCACCATGCATTGGTGGATGTTGTGGTGTACTCATGTATGCCGGTGGCGGTGCCTCATGAATTGGTGGATGTTGTGGTGTACTCATGTATGCCGGTGGCGGTGCACCATGCATTGGTGGATGTTGTGGTGTACTCATGTATGTCAGTGCCGGTGCCTCATGAATTGGTGGATGTTGTGGTGTACTCATGTATGCCGGTGTCGGTGCACCAAGCATTGGTGGATGTTGTGGTGTACTCATGTATGCCGGTGGTGGTGCACCATGCATTGGTGGATGTTATGGTGTACTCATGTATGTCAGTGCCGGTGTCCCATGCACTGGTGGATGTGATGGTTATGTCTCTTGTATGAGGCTAGCGTTGGCATAAGCATTGGTTGATGTTGTCGTGTACTCATGTATGCCGGTGGCGGTGCCCCATGCATTGGTGGATGTTGTGGTGTACTCATGTATGTCAGTGCCGGTGTCCTATGCATTGTTGGATGTAATGCTTGTGTCTCTTGTATAAAGCTGACGGTGCGCCATGCAATGGTGGATGTTGTCGTGTACTCATGTATGCCGTTGGCGGTGCCTCATGAATTGGTGGATGTTGTGGTGTACTCATGTATGCCGGTGGCGGTGCACCATGCATTGGTGGATGTTGTGGTGTACTCATGTATGCCGGTGGCGGTGCCTCATGAATTGGTGGATGTTGTGGTGTACTCATGTATGCCGGTGGCGGTGCACCATGCATTGGTGGATGTTGTGGTGTACTCATGTATGTCAGTGCCGGTGCCTCATGAATTGGTGGATGTTGTGGTGTACTCATGTATGCCGGTGTCGGTGCACCAAGCATTGGTGGATGTTGTGGTGTACTCATGTATGCCGGTGGTGGTGCACCATGCATTGGTGGATGTTATGCTGTACTCATGTATGTCAGTGCCGGTGTCCCATGCACTGGTGGATGTGATGGTTATGTCTCTTGTATGAGGCTGGCGTTGGCATAAGCATTGGTGGATGTTGTCGTGTACTCATGTATGCCGGTGGCGGTGCCCCATGCATTGGTGGATGTTGTGGTGTACTCATGTATGTCAGTGCCGGTGTCCTATGCATTGTTGGATGTAATGCTTGTGTCTCTTGTATAAAGCTGACGGTGCGCCATGCAATGTTGGATGTTGTCGTGTACTCATGTAAGCCGGTGGCGATGCAAAATGCATTGGTGGATGTTATGGTGTACTCATGTATGCCGGTGGTGGTGAACCATGCATTGGTGGATGTTGTGGTGTACTCATGTATGCCGTTGGCGGTGCCTCATGAATTAATGGATGTTGTGGTGTACTCATGTATGCCGGTGGCGGTGCACCATGCATTGGTGGATGTTGTGGTGTACTCATGTATGTCAGTGCCGGTGTCCTATGCATTGTTTTATGTAATGGTTATGTCTCTTGTATGAGGCTGACGGTGCGCCATCCACTGGTGGATGTTGTCGTGTACTCATGTAAGCCGGTGGCGGTGCAAAATGCATTGGTGGATGTTATGGTGTACTCATGTATGTCAGTGCCGGTGTCCCATGCACTGGTGGATGTGATGGTTATGTCTCTTGTATGAGGCTGGCGTTGCCCCATGCATTGGTTGATGTTGTCGTGTACTCATGTATGCCGGTGGCGGTGCCCCATGCATTGGTGGATGTTGTGGTGTACTCATGTATGTCAGTGCCGGTGTCCTATGCATTGTTGGATGTAATGCTTGTGTCTCTTGTATAAAGCTGACGGTGCGCCATGCATTGGTGGATGTTGTAGTGTACTCATGTATGCCGTTGGCGGTGCCTCATGAATTGGTGGATGTTGTGGTGTACTCATGTATGCCGGTGGCGGTGCACCATGCATTGGTGGATGTTGTGGTGTACTCATGTATGTCAGTGCCGGTGTCCTATGCATTGTTGGATGTAATGGTTATGTCTCTTGTATGAGGCTGACGGTGCGCCATCCATTGGTGGATGTTGCAGTGTACTCTTGTAAGCCGGTGGCGGTGCAAAATGCATTGGTGGATGTTATGGTGTACTCATGTATGCCGGTGGTGGTGCACCATGCATTGGTGGATGTTGTGGTGTACTCATGTATGCCGGTGGCAGTGTGCCATGCATTGGTGGATGTTGTGGTGTACTCATGTATGCCGGTGGCGGTGCACCATGCATTGGTTGATGTTGTAGTGTAATCATGTATATCAGTTGTTAGGTACCATTCATTAGTGCTTGTGATGGTTAATGTCTCTTGTATGACCCTGGCGTTGGCACAAGCATTGGTTGATGTTGTGGTGTACTCATGTATGCCGGTGGCGGTGCCCCATGCATTGGTGGATGTTGCGGTGTACTCATGTATGCCGGTGTCGGTGCACCAAGCATTGGTGGATGTTGTGGTGTACTCATGTATGCCGGTGGTGGTGCACCATGCATTGGTGGATGTTATGCTGTACTCATGTATGTCAGTGCCGGTGTCCCATGCACTGGTGGATGTGATGGTTATGTCTCTTGTATGAGGCTGGCGTTGCCCCATCCATTGGTGTATGTTGTGGTGTACTCATGTATACCAGTGGCGGTGCCCCATGCATTGGTGGATGTTGCGGTGTACTCATGGATGTCAGTGCCGGTGTCCCATTCACTGGTGGATGTGATGGTTATGTCTCTTGTATGAGGCTGGCGTTGGCACAAGCATTGGTGGATGTGTTCGTGTACTCATGTATGCCGGTGGCGGTGCCCCATGCATTGGTGGATGTTGTGTTGTACTCATGTATGTCAGTGCCGGTGTCCCATGCACTGGTGGATGTGATGGTTATGTCTCTTGTATGAGGCTGGCGTTGGCATAAGCATTGGTTGATGTTGTCGTGTACTCATGTATGCCGGTGGCGGTGCCCCATGCATTGGTGGATGTTGTGGTGTACTCATGTATGTCAGTGCCGGTGTCCTATGCATTGTTGGATGTAATGCTTGTGTCTCTTGTATAAAGCTGACGGTGCGCCATGCATTGGTGGATGTTGTCGTGTACTCATGTATGCCGTTGGCGGTGCCTCATGAATTAGTGGATGTTGTGGTGTACTCATGTATGCCGGTGTCGGTGCACCATGCATTGGTGGATGTTGTGGTGTACTCATGTATGCCGTTGGCGGTGCCTCATGAATTAATGGATGTTGTGGTGTACTCATGTATGCCGGTGGCGGTGCACCATGCATTGGTGGATGTTGTGGTGTACTCATGTATGCCGGTGGCGGTGCCTCATGAATTGGTGGATGTTGTGGTGTACTCATGTATGCCGGTGGCGGTGCACCATGCATTGGTGGATGTTGTGGTGTACTCATGTATGTCAGTGCCGGTGTCCTATGCATTGTTGGATGTGATGTTATGTCTCTTGTATGAGGCTGACGGTGCGCCATCCACTGGTGGATGTTGTGGTGTACTCATGTAAGCCGGTGGCGGTGCAAAATGCATTGGTGGATGTTATGGTGTACTCATGTATGCCGGTGGTGGTGCACCATGCATTGGTGGATGTTGTGGTGTACTCATGTATGCCGGTGGCGGTGCCCCATGCATTGGTGGATGTTGCGGTGTACTCATGTATGCCGGTGTCGGTGCACCAAGCATTGGTGGATGTTGTGGTGTACTCATGTATGCCGGTGGTGGTGCACCATGCATTGGTGGATGTTATGCTGTACTCATGTATGTCAGTGCCGGTGTCCCATGCACTGGTGGATGTGAGGGTTATGTCTCTTGTATGAGGCTGGCGTTGCCCCATGCATTGGTGTATGTTGTGGTGTACTCATGTATACCAGTGGCGGTGCCCCATGCATTGGTGGATGTTGCGGTGTACTCATGGATGTCAGTGCCGGTGTCCCATTCACTGGTGGATGTGATGGTTATGTCTCTTGTATGAGGCTGGCGTTGGCACAAGCATTGGTTGATGTGTTCGTGTACTCATGTATGCCGGTGGCGGTGCCCCATGCATTGGTGGATGTTGTGTTGTACTCATGTATGTCAGTGCCGGTGTCCCATGCACTGGTGGATGTGATGGTTATGTCTCTTGTATGAGGCTGGCGTTGGCATAAGCATTGGTTGATGTTGTCGTGTACTCATGTATGCCGGTGGCGGTGCCCCATGCATTGGTGGATGTTGTGGTGTACTCATGTATGTCAGTGCCGGTGTCCTATGCATTGTTGGATGTAATGCTTGTGTCTCTTGTATAAAGCTGACGGTGCGCCATGCATTGGTGGATGTTGTCGTGTACTCATGTATGCCGTTGGCGGTGCCTCATGAATTAGTGGATGCTGTGGTGTACTCATGTATGCCGGTGGCGGTGCACCATGCATTGGTGGATGTTGTGGTGTACTCATGTATGCCGTTGGCGGTGCCTCATGAATTAATGGATGTTGTGGTGTACTCATGTATGCCGGTGGCGGTGCACCATGCATTGGTGGATGTTGTGGTGTACTCATGTATGTCAGTGCCGGTGTCCTATGCATTGTTTTATGTAATGGTTATGTCTCTTGTATGAGGCTGACGGTGCGCCATCCACTGGTGGATGTTGTCGTGTACTCATGTAAGCCGGTGGCGGTGCAAAATGCATTGGTGGATGTTATGGTGTACTCATGTATGCCGGTGGTGGTGCACCATGCATTGGTGGATGTTATGCTGTACTCATGTATGTCAGTGCCGGTGTCCCATGCACTGGTGGATGTGATGGTTATGTCTCTTGTATGAGGCTGGCGTTGCCCCATGCATTGGTTGATGTTGTCGTGTACTCATGTATGCCGGTGGCGGTGCCCCATGCATTGGTGGATGTTGTGGTGTACTCATGTATGTCAGTGCCGGTGTCCTATGCATTGTTGGATGTAATGCTTGTGTCTCTTGTATAAAGCTGACGGTGCGCCATGCATTGGTGGATGTTGTAGTGTACTCATGTATGCCGTTGGCGGTGCCTCATGAATTGGTGGATGTTGTGGTGTACTCATGTATGCCGGTGGCGGTGCACCATGCATTGGTGGATGTTGTGGTGTACTCATGTATGTCAGTGCCGGTGTCCTATGCATTGTTGGATGTAATGGTTATGTCTCTTGTATGAGGCTGACGGTGCGCCATCCATTGGTGGATGTTGCAGTGTACTCTTGTAAGCCGGTGGCGGTGCAAAATGCATTGGTGGATGTTATGGTGTACTCATGTATGCCGGTGGTGGTGCACCATGCATTGGTGGATGTTGTGGTGTACTCATGTATGCCGGTGGCAGTGTGCCATGCATTGGTGGATGTTGTGGTGTACTCATGTATGCCGGTGGCGGTGCACCATGCATTGGTTGATGTTGTAGTGTAATCATGTATATCAGTTGTTAGGTACCATTCATTAGTGCTTGTGATGGTTAATGTCTCTTGTATGACCCTGGCGTTGGCACAAGCATTGGTTGATGTTGTGGTGTACTCATGTATGCCGGTGGCGGTGCCCCATGCATTGGTGGATGTTGCGGTGTACTCATGTATGCCGGTGTCGGTGCACCAAGCATTGGTGGATGTTGTGGTGTACTCATGTATGCCGGTGGTGGTGCACCATGCATTGGTGGATGTTATGCTGTACTCATGTATGTCAGTGCCGGTGTCCCATGCACTGGTGGATGTGATGGTTATGTCTCTTG